>NC_133770.1:50020755-50176704 GCF_003597395.2 Chelonoidis abingdonii | reverse complement strand
TTCAATAACTCAGTCATGGGTTAGGGGTTGTTATAAAAGTGGATGGGTAGGGTTCTGTGGCCTGCCTTGTGCAGGAGGTCAGACTAGATGATCATATTGGTCCCTTCTGACCTATGAGTCTATGAGTCTATGAGTCACCTTTTCTGAAAAAGACTGAACTGTTTTGGCTGAAAATTTCCAAAAATATCCAGCCTGAGGCAGATATCTATTATGGAAAATTTGAGCTAGTTAAAGTTTTTCAAATTTATATGCAACTGTAAACAGGGTCTTGTAATGGGAAGTATTGGGCAACCTTAATAATAAGACTAGAACTAAGATTAACATAAATATTGGTCACCTTCTCCTCCAGGGTTTTTTTTTTTTTTTAAAAAATCAGAACTACATTTTGACCTCAGTTCAGCAAATATTTAAATACCTGCTAAGTCTATCTCTACTCAGAAAAACACTTAAACATGTGCTTAAAATTTAGCACATACTTAAGTCCCACTGCACCAGAATTTTGTGAGAGGATAACAGTCTCCTACAACTATGACATTTATTAAAATGGAAAAGAAAACATTGAGTCAAAGCTACAGAAAGATTTATTTTCAAATCAAGAAAGAATATACCTGTGACAATTTTCACTTGGAGCAATTTCCTTTCTATTAAAATCAAAAGAACGAGAAAGAGTTTATTATGTTATTTGAGGGATGTTGGTGCACTGGAGTGATGGATGCTCATGGAACAATTTCTGACCTGCTGTAGTCTATCTTAGAGGAATAGGTTCCTGTCTCTTCATCCACATAGAAAGCAAATTGGTCCATGAAATATTAATAAATATGCACTTTTATTAATAAGCTCATTTCAAACAGCTTGAAGGGCTTTTGTTTTAACCTTTACCATGGAATAGGGATCAGCCCTCCAGCAACTTGATTAACTAGCACAGATTCCATCTGATATAATACCATTGTATTTGAAAAAACACAAAATGCTCTCTCCAAAATAAAATAGATACTAAACTTTCTACCAAAATGACAAGCCCTTGTAAGCAAATTATAAATGTTTTGTTTTACGTATTGCTTATTACTGTGAGAGCGCCTGAGGTTAACAGGGCAGAGAAGTGGTCTGTAGCCTCCACATACTCTATTCTGGGTCTATAAGGAAAGATGAAACAATCATAAGAGAAAAGAGGCAATTGACTTATTGTATCAATGCATTCATTAGGACAACAGTATTTGGGCAAGCTAGGATGGGTGACCAGATGTCCTGATAATACCAAGACAGTCCAGATATTACAGGCTTTGTCTTATATATACAACTATGCCCCTCTACCTCCAAAAAAGTGTCCTGATTTTTCACACTTGCTTTCTTGTTACCTAGGGCAAGCTTTTCTTTTGAAGTTTATATTTCAACTACTAACTGGTCTCCTTCAGGGAATTCTGGTTGTATTTTTCATTAATTGGCATCATCTTGCAGAAAGTGTGATTGGTAAATAAACATAAAATGAACACATACAGAACTCCCTGAATATGACTTCTCATTCAAAATGTACTTGAAAAAAGAGGGGCTGTCATGAAAGCATTAAAAGAAAAATTGATCCTGAATAGTAAGGAATGACTTCTTATCTTTACCAGATTATTAAAATATCGGGCAATTGTGAAGCTTCTTAGCATTTTATTGGGCAGCCTTTACTAATGCTTGGTGTTCTGTGCTTGAAAATCACAATCACATTTAAAAAACAAAACCACCTCACCTTAAAAAAGTATGGATTGGATAAATGGACTATAAAGGTGGACAGAAAGCTGGCTAGATTGTCAGGCTCAACGTGTTGTGATCAACAGCTCAATGTCTAATTGTCAGCCGGTATCAAGCAAAGTGCCCCAGAGGTCGGTCCTGGGGCCGGCTTTGTTCAACATCTTTATTAATGATCTGGATGATGGGATGGATTGCACCCTCAGCAAGTTCTCAGATGACACTAAACTTGAGGGAGAGATAGATACGCTGGAGGGTAGGGATAGGATCCAGAGTGACCTAGACAAATTGGAGGATTGGGCCAAAAGAAATTTGATTAGGTTCAACAAGGACAAGTGCAGAGTCCTGCACTTAGAAAGGAAGAATCCCATGCCCCCTACAGGCTGGGGATCGACTGGCTAAGCATCAGTTCTGCAGAAAAGGATCTGGGGATTACAGTGGATGAGAAGCTGGATATGAGTCAGCAGTGTGCCCTTGTTGCCAAGAAGGCTACCGGCATTTTGGGCCGTATTAGTAGGAGCATTGCCAGCAGATCGAGGGAAGTGATTATTCGTCTCTATTCGGCAATGGTGAGGCCACATCTGGAGTATTGCATCCAGCTTTGGGCCCCCCATTACAGAAAGGATGTGGACAAATTGGAGACAGTCCAGCAGAGGGCAACAAAAATGATCAGGAGGCTGGGCATATGATTTACGAGGAGAGGCTGAGGGAACTGGGCTTGTTTAGTCTCAGAGTTTAGTCTTTAGAAGAGAAGAGGGAGGGGGGATTTGATAGCAACCTTCAACCACCTGAAGGGGGGGTTCCAAAGAGGATGGAGCTTGGCTGTTCTCAGTGGTGGCAGATGACAGAACAAGGAGCAATGGTTGCAGTGGGGGAGGTCTAGGTTGGATATTAGGAAACACTATTTCACTAGGAGGGTGGTGAAGCACTGGAATGGGTTACCCAGGGAGGTGGTGGAATCTCCATTCATAGAGGTTTTTAAGGCCTAGCTTGACAAAGCCCTGGCTGGGATGATTTAGTTGGGGGTTTGTCTTGCTTTGAGCAGGGGGTTGGACTAGATGACCTCCTGAGGTCTTTTCCAACCCTAATCTTCTATGATTCTAATGGACTAGATTCAGCCCTGGTACAGGTCAGCCCAAATTCTATAAACCAACAGAGGTTGTATCCATGTATACTAGGGCTTAGTTAGATATGATGTGATGCTGGGAAGCTGGATGCCCTGATGTAAACTTGATAGATAATCTTTAAAATATTTTACATGAACTGGGAAAAAGATGACTGTGTAAAGTTGCACTGTAGAGCTCCGTATCCATTGTGTCTCACTCATTTCCATACCTGTATCAAATGTATTGAGTTTTCAACTCCCACAAACTCACCCGGGCTCTGACTATGAAGTTGGATTCTTGCCATTTTGTACATCATTGAGACTGACAGAACTTCTGCAGGCCAAATTATGCCCCCAGTTACATGTGTGTATCCTAACTGTTTTCAGATTTAGTCATCAATAATACCGGCACAAACTCATGAAAGGATAACAGGGTTTCACAGGCATCACTGAGAAAATAATCATTACTGATTTCTAATGAGGGAGACATTGGCTGAACAATTTGAATGTGTCCAAGAGAGAGATTTTTTTTTCATCTGAGGTGAGGATGTAGTTTTTATGAGGCTTGGGAAAGACACTGTACTAGTAAGTTCTCCCCGCTGCCCTACAGACACTTGACTTGTAACCCTTGTAACAATACACTTAACCTCCCAACACACACTGAACTCATAATGCTGTAGGATTGTGGCAGGCTTGGCATCACACTGTCCCTTTGTGGCAGGGGTGCGATGGGGTGTCAGGACTTCGCCACTCACAAGTTCACCTGTGCGCCCTTCTGTGAGCGACCGGTTGTCTGATGGCCTCCCTCCACACTGTCACTCCTTGGTCGAGCTAGTGTTGCCCAATGGACAGAGTTCATGTAACTTGCCCCGAAGCATCGGAGTAGCGTGACCCAATGGCCAGATCCATATAACTTGCTGCCCACGTGGGAGCAGTGCAGCCTAATGTCCAGAGTCCATGCAATCCCCCTCGCAAGCAGGGTAGTGCGGCCTAGTGGCCAGAGTCCATAGGATTCCCGCAGTGTGAGGTAGTGCAGCCTAGCGGCCGGAGTCCATAGGATTCTCACTGTTCAGAAGGTGGAGGGGGACCCAGGCCCGCCCTCTCCACCGGGTCCCTACCCAGGGCCCTGGTATTGGCAGGCTCCCCTTGCCACCAGCTCAGCGGGGATCCGCCAGTAACATGCCAAGCTCCTATGTGACTCTCATGCCATTTGCCTCTATAGTCCCTCTGGGTCACTTCCTACCGTAAATGCCAGGTTCTCTGCTTCGGGGGGTCCTCCGGTCTGTTCCCCTCCTGTGACATCCTCTGTCTGGGTATCAGGGTGCACCCCAGCTTGGCTGGCCTCCAGAACCTGGTGCTCAGGCTCTTCCTCCTCAGGAGCTAGCAGCATGCTTCCTTCTCCTCTGGTGGTCAACCCAGGCTGAGCAGCTTTGCAGGCTTTTATACCTGTTCTCCAGTTGGAGCATTCCCAGCAGAGCTTCCGGAGCATGGCTCCCTCTGCTAGGAAAGAAGGGTTCACCCCTGCGGTACCAGTGCAGGGCCAGTCTGCTCTGTCACAAGGATTCATTCCTTTAGTACAGGGGTTCCCAAACTTGGTTCGCAGCTTGTTCAGGGTAAGCCCTGGAGGGCGGTGGGATGCTTTGTTTACCTGAGCGTCTGCAAGTACCACCCCTTGCAGCTCCCAGTGGCCACGGTTCTCCATTCCCAGCCAATGGGAGCTGCAGGAAGCAGTGGCCCAGCCCGCGCCTCTTCCCTTAGCTTCCATTGGCCAGGAACAGCAAACCACAGCCACTGAGAGCTACAAGCAACCATATCTGTGGATGCTCAGGTAAACAAAGCATCTCGCAGCCCACCAGGGATTACCCTGAAGAAGCTGCAAACCAAGTTTGAGAACTTCTGGTCTAGCGTAAGGTCTGTTCTGATAGAACAATGAGGCATTGCATACCCCTGTGAACAGAACAGATGTTCTGAGGTGTACACAGCTCAGTCTCCCAGTCTGGTAACAAGAAATCTTTTGCAGGTGGCTGCATTTCTCCAGGCTCAGCATCTGGTTTGGTGTCACCTAGTAGCCTTTCCCCTGAATCTCTCTCCTGTGGTTCTCTACCAGCGTAACCTCACTGCTTCCCTGGTGCTCAGAAAGCACGATAGCTTGGAATCCCCAAAGCAGACATGTTCTGACTTCAGCTCTGCAGTAGACTCTATGGAGCAAATCCCAAGGGAGCACCAGACTGCTGTTGAGACTGGAGAGCTACAGCTGTAGGGCCCTGTGAGCTGGTGCCTTGATGCCACAGCACCTCCTTTGGCCTGGTAGAGCATTACACCAAAGTTCACTACAACTAACGGTGCGATCAGTTAACTCCTCTTGCCTGGGTATCTACGGTAGTCTCATTCTGGACTATGGGCTAGTCTCAGTCCCATCGGAGTGCGTAGGGTTTTTTCCTTATACTTGGCAGGATCAGCTAGTCCTGATGCTCAGGAGGTCTGGGAATCCCTTCAGTTCGTAGGTCTCTCTAGGGTTGATAAGGGAACCCAGACCCAACCACTTCACTGGGTTCCAGCTCAGGGCCCTAAACCAGGCAGGGAAAATCAGGACTCAACAACTCCTCCTAGCTTTTTCCTATCTCCCTTGGTTTCTGTAGGCTTCTCCAGGTCATAGATCCAGTTATCCCATCTCTGGGTGCAGTCTCTGAATGGCTTCTCAGCAGCTTGCTGGCAGGAGTTTCCTTCTCCAGGCTGCTTGCTCTTCTGGAAGCTGTCCGGCCTCTCTGCTTCCCAGCTCTTTATTTTCCCAGCAGCTGTGAGGCTACCAATCAGCACTGGCCAGCAGTACCTGCATTCCTTTGGCTGCCAGGTCAGCGTGGGGTATAAGCACCCCATGACAAGCCCAGAACAAAGCCAGTAGCAGTAGGTTGAGAATGAGGGAAGCCAGAATCCTGGGACAATTTTGAAAGAGCAAAAGATCCCTCCAGACCTGTTGTGTGTTTTAAGCTACGTGAAATGTTCCCTCTTCCCATAGCTCACTGCTCGAACTCATCTGCAACTCTAATTGGCAGCCCAGCTTCAAGAACTGACCCCACGTTCTCTACATGACAGCTAGGAGCTTCATGTGCGTCTAGGCCATCAAGCCAGTTGTAAAACTGCAAGCTTTAAAACTCCAATTACTGACCAGCTGTTTCTTTGAATAGTACCTCTGTGCTGCTGTTTAGCTTTTGCATTTTCTTTGATCAGCTTAATTTGGAACAATCTGAACTCTTCATTTCTCCTTTTTATAAGAAACGGCTGTTAAAATTCAGCACAGTTGTAATTGCTTCTGGGAGCCCTGGCCATGCCAATGCTAATGGCAGGATGCAGAGCTGTAGGATGCAAGCCTGTCAAAATGGTGCTTTTACATGTTATAAAGTTCTCAGGAATATGGGCCACATCCTCAGCTGGTATAATCCTCTGAAGTCAATGGAGCTATGCTGATTCATACAAGCTGATGATCTGGTCCTCTCTGTATAAGGCGTTAATTACATCTGAACGTTCTGGTGTCTTTAGTAATTCATTCAAGTATGTCTCTTGGGATTTATGATGGCACCAGAATCCCGTGATAAACTTACATTCTCATGAGTGCATAGCTGGATAAGGAATAAGATAAATTACCTACACATTTCTGGATCATAGTGGCATGCATTTGTCAGTGTTCTAACACAAGGAGCTAGGCCTGTTTTAGTAATTTTAGCCTCTTGAGAACTGCAGTAATAACCCTGAAATAGACTTAGTGGAATGTCTGAGTAACGTCATCATTTTAAAGGGAAAATATTTCTAATAAAACAATATGTAAATTTACATTGTACTTTAAAACACAAGTTTGAAGATAAAGCACTAACCCAAATTGTCCTCTCTTTTCCTGAAAATCAGTCCATGTTAAACTGGACACTTTCAAAATAGTGGCTGAATTCTGCTCTTGAATCTACATGGCAAAAATTCACAGTTAAGTGATCCACCATCTGAGTCTAAGAGTAGAATTCACCTTCAGTAACAATGTTGATGCCCAAATATTTAAGTAAAGATCCAGATTGTTTCATAATCTGAATATTCTTTTCACCTCCCTTTTATCAGAAAGTTGGAACATGATCAATTCCTACCACCTTTGTTGGATACATTCAAAACTGCTATAAAACTGATAATTTGAGACTTTGAATTACGATCTCTTAAACTTGGCGAATACAGAAGAACCTCTGTCATATGCAGTGAAATGACAGAAAGCAGCTAGTACCTCCTAATATATGGATAGTCTACCTACTGTAACCAAGGATTCTACTGCAATTGGATCAGTGGATTTCATTTGAGGACCTCAAGACCTCTCCAGGAGGTCTGAATTGATATCTGATTGCTTTTAACTCTTTGGCCACTGCCTTTGTGTACAGGAAATTTGCCACTCAATAAACCTTGGGCCAAAGTTCTTTTTCTAACACACAAATCTTAGAAGCAGAAAGAAAAGAGAAGTGTGTTCTTAAGTCTTTTACTATATACATTGTAACATGGAAACATGTCATATTAAAAGTTGTCAAACACTGATGTGAAAGTAGACACACACCCCCTTAGTTAGTATTTTAGACCGTGGTCCTACAACAGGATCCACATAGATCTTGAACCCATATTGGATCCCATTAAAGTCAATGAGATTCTGCATGGGATTCAGAGCTGCCTGCATGGATCCCTTCTTAAAATCAGGAACATAATGAGCCGGTATGTTAAGTCTACGTTTATAGTAAAATGGAGATGGGTCTATAAGATCTACAGTTTCTCATCCTTCTCTGATTTTAAAATAAGATCAGTTAAAACTGTTGTAAGGTGTGAGCCACATCTTCTGTATGGCTTCATTATATTATGACAATACAAAGAAATAATAACAGAGATGGGCTTGTTGCCTCATTAAATTTCATGAGGAATTCTGAGTGATGCCTTCATATTCTAAGTCTTATTAGCTTATATCAATGTGATTCTGTGTTTTAACACTTTCATAATAGGACAATCCATTTATTTTTTCTTTTTGACATCTCATTAGGGAAATTATTTTAAAATGCACAATTCTATTCCCCATGTCAAAAAAAAGAAAAGAAAGAACTTCAAATTTTTATACACACACACACACAGCTCAAGAAAACCCAGATTTCTCTCTCCTTTTATTGAGGTCATGTTTTAAATGTTATTTCTTCCTGAGAAATCCAGTCAACAGCTTGCTCAATAGATCACCCTCTTCATAGAATTCCCCTTTGTCTTTGTCATCATAATTTGTGGTTGAAATTAATTCACATCTTTTGCCCTGTTCAAGTCTCCAAAGACCTTTTGTGCACTGTCGATTTTTCCCAGTGTTTTCCTTGCTTTCAGTACAGGGCATGTTCTATGTAAGTGTCTCTGGGGCTCTGTCACCCCAAAAATGCCTTATATAATCTCCCAATATTGCAGTGCCACAAGTGCAGCTGCAGTCATGGTACCCATGGTGGGAGCTCTAGGATGGATAAGGTCCAAGCTTTTTTAGATAACTCTTAAGCCACACTCTCCCCTACTGAAGTAGGAGAAAACCCTGGAAATGGATGATATTATAAAAGCTTTGTGGTGATTTGAACAAGGAAAGAAGTGAGCTTAGATCTATCAAACAGATCTTAGGAAGATGAGGACAAAGAGAAGGTCAATGGGCAGGGGGATATATTAAATGAACTCTTATCTTGGATTTCTTAGGAAGAAATAAACAGTCCTATTTCCATCATAAGACATCCCACAAGAGAAACACATCCCTTCCTTCCCCCGGTACATTCAGGCAAGAACTCCTCAAGGAGATTGCCTCTGTTTAGGCACCTTCTGTAAGTTTTACTTATTATTTACATTCCTATAGTACCTAGGAAGCCCAACCAATGATTAGGGCCTATCATGGGATGAGCCTTTCCAGCACATCCTCTTGTGGCTCTAGTGGTACACTTTCCACCCCTCCTCAGGTTCTTTCAATCAATCCCCACACTGAGGTTGGCTCTAGATTGTGCCTCCCTTCATGAGGTCTGATTTATTACGTTTTGTTTGCTTATTTGTTTTTTACAAAGGATGAAATGTTGGAGTTGGAGATGGTAGAGTGGTATTTGCTTGGAGTTGTCCAGAGGTTAAAGAGAGGCCACATTCCAATTCCAAACAGTTGGGTAAAGGAAAAAACCACTTTTCAAAATATGGAAATGAAATTGTCCGTAGACTTATGCTTTGTCCCCCATTCACCTACCCACAAATGAGCACATGTGAGCACCAGAAAGGTCCCAGTCCTGCAAAGCACACAGTACTTCATTATGTTAATTGTGTTATGCAGGAGATCAGACTAAATGAATATAATTGTCCTTTCTGGACTAAAATTATATGAATCTTAAATCTATGAATGAACTTCTTGTGAAAAGCTGAGTGTCCTCAATCCCATCAATTTAAGTAGGAACTGAGAGTATTCAGAACCTCTCAGAGGAGGTGCCCAGCACACTTCTGGATTGGGATCACTGACTTCAGTGGGTGTTTAGTGCCTTGAAAACTAGGCCAGGAATACTCAGTGCCAACTCAATTCTATGGGGAGTGCCAAGCACACTTCTGTGCTGATTACTGATCAGGAAAAATATATGGAGACATACCTATCTCATAGAATTGGAAGGGACCCTAAATGACTCCAGCCTGCTGCCTTTACTAGCAGGACCAAGTACTGATTTTTCCCAGATCCCTAAGTGGCCCTCTCAATGACTGAACTCATAATGCTGGGTTTAGCAGGCTAATACTCAAACCACTGAGCTATCCCTCCCCCCTGGAAGATGCACATATCTGAATATTTATTCGGACTTTGACACAATCAAATCTGATCAGCCTGGAGTTGATGAAGGAGGTGAATGCTTGTCGATGAAACAGGGCTGATTAAGCCTCAAAAAGAACAGCAATAGTTATCAGAGAAACGAAATAGGTCTGATACGAAAAGAAGTTCACAGGTTTGTGAATTGAGGACTATTCAGGTATAGCCATCACAGGCAGAGGTTTCAAACAAACGTGCCTAATTTGCACCCAGAAATTATACCTATGTAAACAGAGTCAAGATGAGCTCCACCCTGACATCTGGTGGTGAATTATGGGGAGTGTGGAAAGGAATTTCAGGTATTTGCATCTGCACACCCACCTCACCTAGCATAGCCCACGGCAGCCTGGGATGGTTATTTTGACAGCTCTGGGATCCCCAATTTCTTTGTTATTGAGGCAGGAGGAATAAAGTGTTGTCACCCTGATTATGTGAATGAGGAACTATGAGACAGCTTTATGACAGAGATGTCTCACCATCAAATAAGTAGCACTCGCTAGACAAGGGATATGAGTGCCAAAACCCAGTGAATGGGGGAGAGGTTGGGAACTGGTGTGTGTACCTGATGGTACAGGCCCCTTTTGAGGGCCTGGAACATTAATTGCACATCCTCTTCTCTCCACTGTTGAAGAGCAGAACTAATTTTGAGTCCATTAGGAGTCCATCTAGAGGCTGCTGAGCTGAATTCACGTTGGGCTAATGGTGCACCAGCACTGGGGCTCCCCTACTACAAGCTGAAATCACTAAAAGAGAGCTAAGCTTACTGAGCTGAGATCACCAAGTGCTGTGTTAACTAGTGGGGGAACCTGAAGATCTATCACTAAGTGGCTAGCAGAGCGGAGCAGTTGGCAGCATGTTGGAGCAGCCCACGGAACAGTGAGCAGAGTGGAGCGGTTTGTGGGGACGGCTGGAGCGGCCCATGGGTCGGCTGGAGGAGCAGCACAGCTGGTGGAGTGGAGTCGGTCATGGTGAAGGCTGCAGCAGAACTCCACGGAGAGGTGGAGAAGTTGGCCCCGTCCCACATAAGGTGCCCCTTAACATCCTGTGTATGCCCCCACCCATTTCCACCCAGGCTGTGGGGGGGTAAAACTCCAGATTTTGAACTCTGGGGTGGCACTGACCAGAGACAGAGACTTTTGGGTTGTTAGACTTTGTGGTGATTGGATTTAAGACCCTAAGGGGGAAAGGACATTGCCAAAAGTACTTGGAGCTGGGTTTTTTGCTTGTGGTTTGTGTTACAATCCTGTTTGTGGTGTTTTTCCAACATGATGCTGCATTGTCTCCCTCCTTTATTAAAAGGATTTTGCTACACTTGGACTCCTAGAAGTGCCCTGGGGGTGGTATGTAATTGTCCCAGGTCACTGGGTGGGGGCTCAAGCCGGTTTTGCATTGTGTTATTGAAGTGGAACCCCTGGATACTGAACCCAACTCTTGTTGCTGCCAACTCAGAGGGGTAGAAGGGTTACACCTATGAAAATGCTATCCATTTTACAGGTGCAGTTATCAGGATTGTTTTGCATGTAGATTACTTTGTTTCAAATATGCAGAAGTATACTCTGTGTGTACAATTACCAGTTTGTGCACAAATTAGGCCCCAGCGTTTGAAAACTTAGCCTACGTCATACATACACAGGCCAAGAGACAGATTTTAAATGAATCTACAGGATGCAGGGAAAAACGTTATTCATCACAGCTAAGAAAATATATTTTTTTCAGTAACTACATTACAGACCAGATACAATAAAGTCTGTGAACAAAAGCCTTCCATGCTTTGAAAGTCGTAAACTTTGTTTTCAAAGCTTGAGATGATTTGTGTGGTCTTCTGCAGCACAGGCTCAGACAGAGGAATTTTATTAAAGTCCCTACACTACAGTACTTATCGTTATATTCTGTCCAGTTTCCTTTCAGCTCCACAAATGGCTGCTTGCAAAATGACCTGAAAAAAGTCTATTTTCTTTGCATGACATTTAAATGGAGCAGTTTATTACTTGTGTTGCAGCTCACCTATTCCTCTTAAGAGAGAAAGCAAATGGCATGAGTTTACCTTTCCCAGTATTCTGCTAGAAACTAGCTATTACTTGCTCAGTGACTGTAACTTCCTTATGGGAAACAATGAGAGATTATTGTTGGTTTCTCCAAATGGGAGCAATTTTTAGGGTACATCTGCAAAGCTGGTTGGTTACCAAATCCAATGGTAGCTGAGAAGGAAAAAATATATATATTTCTTTTCACTGTAGACAACCAGCCACATATACTCACATTGAAATGAACACAGAACATACTCAAATTAATAATGTTGCATGCACTTTCAGTGTCTTTAATCATATTTTGACCATTGCTAATGTAATCTCTACTTAGCAATGAACCTTCCTGCTTTCTAAGTGAGTAGAGCGAAAGGTCCCCAATTAATACTCACTAGGAGTAACACTTTTTAGTCTCAAATCACTAAAGCATTTACCTGTTTTTCAGATTTACCTTCCATGTAGGCTTTCAGTTTGTAAATTTTAGATGTGAAACCTTTGACTGTAGATTAAGTGAGTAATAAGCATTAGAGTATGTCCAGTAAATACTGAATATACATACAAGATTTTGATGTTATAAGTTCAAAAAATTGAAACTGAATGGCAACCTGTTAACATAGAATCCTAATAATATAAAAGTTATTAAATGTTTGAAGAGATTAAAACACTTAAATGGCTGCTATTGCCTTTATAGCCTTGTCTGTACAATAGTATATAGCACCACTGCCATTAAAATGTATAGACATAGAAACTGAATTCCATGCCCCATACAGCTTATGGTACAAATGAATATATTACCAATAAAGTACAATGAGTGGCACATGGATGCCAGTGCAGGTAGGTTTAGTGGATTTCATGGGATGTTGGAAATAACCTGCAGACTAAGAGGGAGGGTGTAAGATGCTCAGAGGATAAAACTGATCCCTAATCAAGGAGCTTCATTCAGAATGCACAAATGCAGTATTTTCTTTATTTCAAGTAGAGATGAGCCTGAAACACAGGGTATGGATTTGGATCTGTAAAAGCAAAATAAAGCTTACATTGAAGATTTCCTGAGAGTATGACTGCAACTCATTCCTCAAGCAGAAGAATTTTGCCACTTTGTTTAATGGGTCATCTTAGTCTAATAACATGTTCACTAATATTATTGCATAAAGCTCTGTAATTTTTTTTACAAGAAAACTGATTCATGGGCCAATCATTGTACCTGAAGAAATAAACCTCAGATGAGCAATGAGAAATCTACAGTTTCCAGTCAGTTTTAATCATCTTTTTAAAACAGAATTTCCATATTCACTCAATGAATACACATGTCCCTAACTCCATGAAACAAGAAATCAAACTGTACAACAACTTGAGCTATATACAATCTTTGTAATCACAAAGAAGCATTCAACTCACAGCAGGACTGTAAGCTATAAAACATCACATCGCAATTATATACACACAGAAAGAATGTCTCATCACAAGAATAAGCCTTTAATATAGCATGAGAAGCATACTGTAAATTCCTCAGATATGCTCTGATTATTATAGGAGCCAGCAGCTATAAATATGCATTTTTTTCTGAAGTAAAGGCAAGGGATTGAGACCTCTCACTGGGATATATAAATTCTTAACATATAAGAAGGTGATCCTGTTATCCAGGGTTTTCTGAACCCAAAGCAGTGGTAACTTAATATGTTTCTCTCCAGGTGGTGTCAGGAATAAATCAATGGGGACAGAGCTCCTCTGTCTGATAAATGATTGATATAAACCAGGGTGCTTTTACCTAAAACTATGTTTTATTAGGGCTCAAGCATACACACATATATGCTATAGCATGGTGGTTCTCAAACTTTTGTATTGGTGACCTCTTTTACACAGCAAGCCTCTGTGTGTGACTCCCTTTATTAATTAAAAACATATTTTTTATATTTAACACTATTTTAAGTGTTGTAGGTGAAGCGGGGTTTGTGGGTGGAGGCTGACAACTCACAACCTTCCATGTAATAACCTCATCACCCCCAATTTGAGAACGCCTGTGTAGAAGGGCTTGGCCGAGGCTCATCCCTCCACTGGGCTGTGGGGTATCCCACTGCCTTGCACTAGTTCATTCTGGGCCCAAGGCCTGGGTCAGGGCTGGCCAGTAAACTAACAGTCAGGAGCTCAGGCCCTTAAGCAGGAGCTGAGCC
This sequence comes from Chelonoidis abingdonii, assembly GCF_003597395.2. Lineage (NCBI taxonomy): Eukaryota > Metazoa > Chordata > Testudines > Testudinidae > Chelonoidis > Chelonoidis abingdonii. The sequence goes on along the minus strand of NC_133770.1, from coordinate 50,162,823 downwards.
AATAGTTCAATATGAGCCTTGGCCCTAGGTCAGGGCGGGGCAGCAAACACACAGTCAAGAGTTCAGGCTTCTGAGCATCTGGTGCGAGAGGGAGACTGCCACCCGTGAGTGGGCTGGCGGGGGAACGCAGGCCCACCTGCTCCACTGCTTCCCAGCCTGGGGCCCTAGCAGCAGCAGAAGACTCGCTGCTGAATCAGTGGGGATCCTGACCGCAACACACTGACATTGGTTCTGGCCCTGCTGTGGCCAGGCCAGGGTCAGCTCCGCCCATGTTGGTGCTAGGGGAGGCTCGTCCCTCAGTGAACTGGCTTCATTGGGCCCTCCTTCCATCCAGTTTAGATATCAGCTCCTTGCCCGAAGACCAGCTCCCTCGGACTGCTCTGAGGTATTTATTTTTAACCTTTTATAGCTAACTCTCACGAAAACCATAACTCATAGTAACTCTTACTTGGGCAATTCTCCTAGCTTCAACAAATTGCTCATTATCTCTTATCAGCAAAGCATTTCTAGTATTTCTAGTCAAACATACGTCAGGGGAACTGAAAACCAAGGCTGCTATCCACTCACTCTCTTCCATTCTTATGGTCTGTTAACTTTTTTCCAATCCTAACATTCTGATTAGCAAAGCTGCAACTGCAGCAATTTGGCCTTCCTATGAGAGCCCTGACAATTATTCCTAGTTCTGCTTTGAGTGGCTAAATACATCCAAAATGGCTGTGGTTTAGTTTGGTCAAGTTCTGGGGTAACAGAATGTTCTGTACCTCCTTATCTTGATCCTGGATGTCTAATTCTACTTTTTTCTTGGACACAGATATAAGATTATCTTCAATAACAAAGACTAAGTGAGGTAACATCTTTTATTGGATCCACTTCCATTGGTCAAAGGGACAAGCTTTTGGCTTCACAGAGCTCTTCCTAGGTCTGGAGAAGATAACCAGAGTGTTACAGCTAAATACAAGGTGAAACAGATTGTTAAGCATTAGGGGTTCACATATGTTGTAGGAGACAACTTACAATGAAGTGGACACTGAGCATGTTTGCAGTTATAAAACAAAGGAAGGTTAGACGGCAGCAGGATGTGTTACAAATTGTTGTAATGGACCATAAAACAAATTTCTCTGTTAAGTTCATGATATTTAGTGTCCAATAGAGTTATGAATTTAAGCTTCCAAACAAGTCTTTTGAAGATGTTGTGCAGGTTTCATTTGAGGGTGAGTACTGGGAGGTCAGATATAGAGTGATCAGTTCCTGATGTAACCCTTCTGCCCGTCTCAGTTGGCAGCAACAAGGGCTGGAATGTAAGGGTTCCGTTTCAATAACACAATGTGAAACCGGCTTTAGCCCCCACCCAGTGACCTGGAACAATTACACACCACCCCCCAGGCACCTGTAAGAGGCAATATTTCCCTCTCACAAGCACAGAGTCTGAGTGTAGCAACATCCTTTTAATAAAGAAGGGAAACAATGAGGCATTATGTTGGGGAAATAGACAAACAGGATTCATAACACAAACTATGAACAAAAGACCCACCCCCAAGTAAGTTTGGCAGTGTCCTTTTCCCCTCAGGATCTTAAGTCCAGCAACCCAAAAAAATCACCCACAGTCCCAAAAGTCCAAGACTCCAAAAGTCTCGAGTCCAGCAACTCAAAAATCACCCAAAAGTCGAACAACCCAAAAGTCTCTGCCCCTGGTCAGTTCAGCCCGAGTTGAACAGTTTATCTGCGAAGTTTTACCTTCCAGCCTGGGTGGCAATGGGTGGGGGGGGGGAGTGGCGCACAGAAGTGTTAAAGGGCACCTTACGTGGCTCGAGGATGACTGCCCCACCTCTCTATGGGTTTCTGCTGCAGCCTTCACCATGAGCCACTCCACCAGCTGGTCCGCTCCACCAGCTATCCACAAACTGCTCTGCTCCACCAGCTGCTCTGCTCCACTCCACATAGTTGTCTGTGAGCAACTCCAGCCATCCCATGAACTGCTCTGCTCCCCAGCCACTCCACTCCACCAGCTATCCCATGAGCCACACTAGCCATCCCACAAACAAGCTCTGCTCCGCCAGCTGCTCAGCAATATATCTTCATGGGGCCCTCTCACAGTACCTAGTAATTCCTGCTCTTAGTAATTTTAGCTCTTTAGTGATTTCAGCTTGTAGTAAGGGAGCCCCAGTGCTGGTGCACCATTGACCCAAAGTGAATTCAGCTCAGCAGCCTGTAACTAGTCTCCTAATAAGCAACAAAAAGTCCTTTGGCACCTTATAGACTAACAGATATATTGGGGCATAAGCTTTTGTGTGTGAATACCCACTTCATCAGTCACATGCATCTGACAAAGTGGGTATTCACCCACAAAAGCTTATGCTCCAATATATTTGTTAGTCTACAAGGTACCACAAGACTCTTTGTTGTTTTTTACAGATCCAGACTAACACAGCTACCACTCTGATACTAGACTCCTAATGGAATCAAAATTAGCTCTGATATTCCCCAGTGGAGAGAAAAGAAGGTGCAATTGGTGTTTCAGGCCCTCAAAAGGGCCTATACCATCAGACACACATACCTACCCCCAGCCTCTCTCAATTCACTGAGTTTTGGAACCCATGTCCCTTGTCTAGTGAGTGCTACTTAGCTGATGGTGAGTTCCTTTGTCATAAAACGGTTCCACTGCCCTTGATTCACATAACCGGGATAACAACACTTTATTCTTCCTGCCCCCAAAATGGAGAAATTGGGGATCCCACAGAAGCAAAAGTGACCATTTGAGTAGCTCTGGGCTCATGCTAAGTGAGGTTGGTGTACCTATACAAACAAGATCATCCCCTGAAGTTCTTTCCACAACTCACCATAATTCACTACTAGATGTCAGGGTAGAGCTCATCCTGACTCTGCTTACACTGAGAAGGGTTTGTCTTGGGTGATAAAGTGATTTGTCTTTTATCTTTTTTCTAGCGATTTAATTCAAGAGCATAGTGATTGTCTAATTTTACCCACGTTGTTGTTCTTGGGGCATTTGATTCACTGGATGAGGTACATCACAAATTGCGATAATATATGTGGGACCTTTGGATCTTGAAAGGTGTATTGTAGGCGGTATTGATCATCATAGCAATGGAGATATGTTTGCAGTTTTTGTATCTGTTATTCTGAGAGGGTCTGGTGCCATTTTGAGTTGGTGTGTGCTGGTCTGTGGGGAGCTTGCTTCTGATGATTAGCTTGGAGATGTTGGGGGATTGTTGGAAGGCCCTGAAGATGGATTCAGAAAAGATTTCTCTCAGGATTGGGCCCCCCATCAAGTATGGATGGTAACTGTTGATGATACCCCATATGGGCTCCAGTGTGGAGTAGTAAGTGACAGATAGGGGTGCGTGGTTGGTGGGATTTTCTTTTTTCTGTTTTGAAGCAGGTTTTCTTATGGTATTTGGGTGACCTGTTCCATGATGCAATCTACTTCTCTAGTAGTCTTCGTTTGGTGAAGGCAGAGTTAAGTGTGTTATGGTGTGTAGCTCTGTAGACAAGCCAGAATCAGTACCATAGCCGAGTCCAGGTGCAACCCAGCTGTAGAAGCAGAGTGCTCAGAGTCCAGGGACACACTAAGTCAGTATTGCGGTCAGGGTCCAGATATAGGCCAAAGGTCAAAGCTGAGTAGTAAGAGTCTGAGTGTCCAAGGAGGGTCAGAAACCAGGAGCAAGGCTGGAACGGGTCAGTAACTGGGCTGGAGCAAGGTTAGAATCAGGCAGAGACAAGACTGGAATAAAGCTTAGGCAAGGCAGGGTCAGGAACAGAATCAGTAGCAGACTGGGCCTCTTGAGAGTCTGATACACTGTGAGGCGGCAGAAGGGTCCCTGGACATCTAGTGCTATTGCACAGACTGATCTGCAGCTCTGGCAGGATTGGGGAAATACCTGAGCCTGGGGGTGTGTGTCACCTGACTCTGGCTCAGCTTAGGGATAGGTTTCAGCCATATGCCTGAGGGCTGAGTCACTGAAGACTCTGTGGGGAGGATAAGTCAGTACAGCTGAGTTGCTGCTGCATGCCTGACTTACCTGAGCACCACTGGAGGGGCACCAATTGAATTTACTGGTGTGGGTGAGTGGAAGCTCTGCCCATATCTAAAGCCCCTCCCACAACATAAGAGGAGAAGCCACTGGACCCAGAACTCAGGTGAATGTGGGGAACAACAAATGAGAGAATAGGAATGAGAGTAGGGATTACAGGTCAAAAGCAGGAGGCAGAGGGGCACACCAAGCAGAGAACCCCAGACAGTGCTCACTGTTCCTTGAAGACATCCAGTGAGCCAGTGGACATGGTCCAGAAGAAATCTGTCTGGAGACATGACTTCAAGGAGGAGCAGTAATAGGCCGCAAAGTCGCAGAGCACTTCCCTGTCCAGCATACTCCTGGTGTGGTGGATGGCAACCTGGGCTAGTGCCAGGAGCAGGCTGACAAGGAGATCCGTGACTTCATGGGCCATGGATGGGGTGAGTATAGATCAGAAGGTGCAGGGAAAAGTGCAGCCAGAACCTAAGAAGAAGGTTTTAGAGGAGCCAGAAAAGGGGCTACAATCTGGTGTGCTCAATGTAAATGTGTGCCAGGGTTTCCCTCTCACCGCAAAAGGGGCAAATATCAGGAAAGGGGTGAACCATGTCCTGGCATGTGTTCCTGGGGGAAGAGATTGTAGTTTCTCTTGGAGTTGTTTGGGGAAAGATATGATAATATCCTTAAATTCCTGTGTCAATTGTGATATGGGGTCTTCTCTGAGTTCTTTATAGTAGATAGGGTCAGAGAGTTGTTGGCTGGTCTTCTTGACGTAGTCATCACGATTGAGGACTATGATGGTGCCCCCTTTATTTGCCAGTTTGATCATTATCTTGTGGTTGAATGTCGGTGATCGTATAACTATCCTCTCAGTGGCGGAGAGATTGTGGTTGATATAATGTTAATTAAGGATTTCACAGTCAATTTTTTACCTGTGTTACCCGCAAAAAATTCTTTTACTCACATAGTCCAGGGGAACCCACCTTCACCCAGTTCCTAGAGCTCAAGGCATAACCCTTTTAATTTAGGCACCCACCTTTATCCTGTTCTTAGGGCTCAGGGTGTAACTTTCTTAATTTAGGCATCCACTCTTACCCTTCCATGGGCTTGGGGCATAACCTTACACTCTGCGGGTTTGCAGAGTCTTTTACCAGTTAAAGAGCCTTACGTAGTAATATCCTACTTAACCTCTATTTATTAACAATCACCAAAACAGAATGCACACTCTAAGCATACAATGCTCACCACTCCTAACAAGGCAGATGAACTTTTCTTGATGGCCAGTCAGGATCAGGTCAGCTGGGAAACTCCAGCATCTGCATGGTGTCATTAGCAGCGTGTTGAGGTCTGGTAGCTCTGATCTTGGGGCTGTCTCCTGGAGTTAGTTCCAGAGAACTTCCTTTTGGGCCATAGTTTATATAGTGAAACTTTAGTTCTGCTTAGCTGTACCATAACCAATCACTTTACTGGACAATTTTCTAACCAATCCTAACATATTGGAAAACAATATTTTAACCAATCATACCTCACTACCTTCATTGAGTTACACCTAGCAAAATTAGTTATGCAACAGAGAGAAACAATCAAAGAACCAGACAGAGACCATACAGATAAACAATAGAAAAGTGGGGACCATAAAGGCAAAGCAATAGAAGCACAGATTTTACCATCACAACTGTTGATAAGTGTCTTCTTCACAGCAAGAAGCAAATCAAACAAAGTTTTCTTTAACCATCTTAAGATTTGTTTCTTTATCTGGTGGTGATGGGTACTATTAGAACAGGGTCGCCTTCTTATCAGCCCGATAGTACATTGTTTTAATGTAATTTAGATGGAATGTGAGGATGTGACTTTCTACTTCCTGGCTTGTGGCTGGTGCTTTCCTAGTATGCCTGCAGACACAGGCCTCAGACCTTACTATATGGCTACAGGAAAAGGCCTTATCCTTAAACCTGAAGCTATGTAATGATTAAATGTTTCATTTCATCTGCGGGGTGTATGCAGGGGAGAAATCCAGTCAGATTATTCTTTTTTCTTATGATTCTTATTTTTTTCCATAACAAACTTTTTCCATGCATTGTCATAGGAAAGCATAATCCCAATCCTTTAATTTCAACAGTCTTTATTTAGTATCTGTTTGCCCATCTTTCCATCATACCTAAGTAGTTATAATGCAGCATCACTGTGGTGTCCAGCCACAGAAAATGCCTTCCTTCTTCAGCAAGGACTTACAGAATACTCAAGAAATAAAGAACTTCTGGGATCTCCAATTTTATTAACTCCTAGCTGCCTGGTAGATTGAATTAACTTGTTCCCTGCTTTGGTTGAACTACATCTTACCAGTGCTTTTTTAAACCTCTTCTCCCCTGAAGGTGTTTCAAGACTTGTCAAAGTAAGTAATTTACAGTTTAATAGATCAATTTTCTTAGAGTCTTTGAGAGCTATTTGGCAAATCATTCCATCAAATCCCCTTTACCAATATTCTCAAGGACTGACCAAACTCTGTTAACATTTTCCATTAATTTTCTACATCTTCAGCTTGTTTTTAATCACGATGAATTCATAATTTGTAGTAGCCAATTTCTTGACCTGCAGTTAGCCTGTCACTATTTTTAAAAATTTAAACAATGTTTTACAGTGAAGTTAGTAATTGTGGAAGGTACTGGACTGATAACCATGGAGAATGTCTGCTATCTAGCCAGTAAACACATACACTATGGATAAGAGCTGAATAATATAACAGCAGCACTCTAGTATATAGAGCTAGATTTTCAAAGATGTGCATGCACAACTGTGAATGCCTCATCTGTGCATGTTTGACCGGGCATACCAATGATCAGACACCTAACTAGCCCTTTGTGTGCACAGATACCCAATTTGCTCTGCAATCATGATATCTGTATGAACAAATTAGGCATGCATAATTGGGCACGTGCTGTTACATGCAGGTATCTCTTTGAAATCTGGTCCATAATGTTAGGTAAGAATCTCAAGAAGTTTAAATACGAAACTTTCTCACTTTTACTTTCCTGTCATACTAAATAAAAAATAAACTATTTGATGTGATTTTGAAAGACTCTGGAAAGATGAGAGCTATTGCTCTCCACTAGATCTATCTCACCCTAGATTCTGCATGAGGAACTGCTCTGAACAGTGTCATGCTGTCTGGAGTGGTTCACTATCATGAGCCCCAACCTCAGGGCAGACTATCATAAAGCAGGACTCATACCCTAAACTGGTTGTTTGTTCTATAATTGGATTTCACCAACCCAGTAATACATGTCAACTCCTGGATCACTGTAACAGTCTTACCATGAAGTCTCAGACCGTCCCCTTGGACACTCCAGTCTATCGTGCCACCCAGGCAAGCTGGACTTAGTGATTAAAGGTCACTTACACCAAAGATCACAAAATATCGAGGTTGCTCTCAGTCCTAAGAGACTAGTCACTTACCACAGGTCAATTTGTACCTCAGATCTCACACCAAAGATAATGCTTGTAGTTAATTCCATAGTAAACTAACTAAAGATTTATTAAGCAGGAAAAAGAAATAATAGTTATTTACAGGTTAAGCAGACAACATATACAGACATATGAGTTACAGTCTGTGGTTCCAAAAAGTGACAGAGATGTAGTAATCTGTCAGCACTGATGGTCTTTTAGGGCTAGCCCAGGTTTACCCTGGGGAGCTCTGCTTATGTTTCCTAGCTCCTGCCCTGTGAAAGCCCAAACAGTAAAGAGATGAAGAATTTTCACATCAGGTGTCTTTCCTTCCTTCCAATAGAACTCAGGATTGTGGGATGAGCTTCCTTGCACCTTTATGGGTGTCAGAGAGACATTAGCCCAATCTTTGTATCATGATGCTTCACAGTGGCCCACTTAGTTTTGATCGTCCACTTGATGGATAGGGGAATTGTTCCTCCTGCCTGAGTTGACCAATTCAGATCAGGCATTTTTACAATTATACAGAAAAACATACATATTACCTTATAGCATGGGATAAAGACATTACAATTAAGATTAATGCATGCAGCAATTTACAAGCATTTTGTAGAGTCTAAACAATAAACACATCCTTACACATCTAACACCTATCTTAAACAATACTTACAAACAGGTGAGCTGATCTGGTTTCCAGCTATGAATTTGTCAGAGGTCAGCTGACACCTATAGCCTTGGCAAGAGCTTGCACCTGTTCAACCAGGTCAAAAAAATTCTAAACCATCTAAATTACTTAGAAGTCTAGGTTCCAGTGATTATCAACGGGAGCAAATGAGCCTTACTAATGATTAAAAAATTGTAAAGTCTTTGGGGCAGTGACTATAATTTAGTATGTGATTGAATGGTTACTAGCTCAAAGGCCCCAGCCTGGTCAGCCTCCAGGCGTTACAGCAATATAAATGTTAAATAATAAAAATCATTATATATAAAGATCAGTTCATAATTTGAAAGCTATGCTGTGCTAAAGGAAAGTGAAACACCTTTGATATAGTAAATTCAAACTCTGTAATCTTGGAGCTTGCTACCACTATGGCAGTGAGGGAGTTAAATATTTATTTGGAAGGATATGCGTAAAATATCATGTTGTCACTCTATGATGACAAATTTTAATTTTTAAAACCTTTTCTTTGGTTTAATTTACTAGATACATCTCATTTTGCTAGGAAAGTAAAAGAATCAAGATGTGGAAATGCTCACCCTATCAGTAAACTGCAAATTCATCTTTATTAAATCTATCAGTGAGATCTCTGGTACTTTAAAAACTAATTGTAAATGACTAGGAAATAATTTGATTCTAAATAAAATGTTTATGCAGCAGTATTTGCTTAGTAAGTGGTTTGCAACATACTATTTAGCCCTATTTCTGTCACTTCCTCTGTTCCCACTGGCTGCAGTGACACCTACTGGAAGAGAATGTGATCTTATCAAACTTAGAGAGTCTCCCACTTTGTTGACATTAGCAACAGGCTGCAGCGTATGAAGACTTTTCACAGAGATGTATCCAAAAGTTGAACAGAAATGTTTTGATAATTGAACATGTGAACCACAGGTTGATAAAGTTTCAGTAACCATATCACTGGCCACTCACAAACAATATTTTAGATTCAAGCAAGTAGCAGATCTGAAGCACAATAGATGGATTATTTTTAAAAAACGTTTTTTCTAAAGATTGTTTATTATTTTTTCATTTCATGCATTCCAGTACAACACATCTCAGCCATTCACATTAGTCAATGAGTCATAGCTCTTACTTCCATATCATTTTAATGATTTTCCCCAATGTACACCAGAGAAATTTGATATAATTTGAAAATTGCTGCACCAAATCTCTTATATTAAAGCAAAATAAATAGTAGCAAGATACAAAATCAATGGCAAGTGATTAAAGCAGCATTGGATAGTCAGTTAACAAAGTATTTTTAATCCATGTGTACACAAATAAATGAATCCATAAAATAAATATCTAGTGGTATCTGAAATTAATATTATTTTTATGGCTAGAGTAAACCTGCACACCTAGATATATTCCCTCAAGAACTAACTGAGGAAAAACAGATAGAAAGAAATGGAAAAAGATGGCCCAGTATAGATGTATCTTTACAAGAGCATATCAGCCATCCAGTTTTCAAATACTAAAGCTGTAGAGTACCTTACTTCCTAATTGAATGCATGACAACACAAAAATCTACTATCTAAGCAGCAGCACTAATGTCATGTATAATATTGTTTGCACTACTTTGAAGTTCAAATCCTTTTCACTTGTATCATGTGAGAATGGTCCCATTAAGGTCAATGTGACTTCTCACATAGGGTTAGATGAATTTGTCCCTTAATGGATAAAAAGTATTCCAAGTGAATAACCACATAATAATAGTCTACAAAAGTCACGTTGTTCTCAGCTAAGATACATCTGTTTTACTCCATTGAAGCTGATGGAGCTGTTCTGATTTACACCAACTGAGGATCTGATCCTAAGAGAGAGAACAAGAAATAGTTATACATGGAGGAGGATGCTATAGACAAATCTGTGAAGAAACACACAGAATGGTTTATATATTTCAGTCTATTAATAAAATGGGGCAAGAGCTGCAAAAATCAAAATCAACATGTGGCACTTGGATAGTATATGCTACTGAGATTGCTGTTTTGATATTCATTAAGCTCTGCTGCTTAAAACGAACCCGATGCAGGACAAGTCACTGAAGAACTGACACAAAGTGAATATGGCAAACGGAAATTGAAAAACGTTTGATTGTTAAAATTAATGAGGAATGATAGGCATTTCAAATACATCAGCTTACTATTTCACCTGCTCTATCCCTTTATCAAATTTCCTCACACAATAATATGAAAGATGTGCTGCTGTCATGGCACCAGTATTCATGAAAAGTATGAGAAGAACGGAGTTTTTGAAAGCCTTGATGTAATTAACCTTGAGAAGATGAATGTATCAGTGAAATGCTGTGAATCTAGATATTGCAAAATATACATATTCCGTGCTTTATATATATATACCGTGATAATCCTTTTGTTGGAATGAGGCCAGATGTTTACTAGTAGCAAGATACTTCTAACCACATGAAGAAAGCCTAAGAGCTAGTTGTGTAGTGAAATGAAGCCAGATGGACTAGATCTAGACATTGCCGCTGATATACCTGTCCCAAAGCATGTGAGATCCCTCCAGAAATTTCATCTAGGAGTGACTTTCATTCCCAGGAAAATCCAGACCTTTTCTGGGAGCAGCAACCAGCAACTAGTACAAGAAGGATTAGATCAATTCAGTCACTGGGAAATGCACATTGTAAGTGGCATGCTGACCCCTGATAGAAAGTAATGCATCAGTAACAGGTAACATGGGCCAGATCCTCAGCTGGTGTAAATCAGCATCGCCCCATTGAGAAATGGAGCTACACTGGTTTACACCAGCTAAGGATTTGATTCCACGGTTGAATTTCCTTACTTACAAAACGCAGCACTAAGAAAGGGACTTATATTAACAATGTTCCCAATCATAGTGATGCTTGTAAAGATATACTGAAAGTAATTTTAGAAAAATCTCATTTTGAAACAAAAATCTATAAGTATTGTTAATGTGCTTGACTAGACTAGGCTATAGCTTGTAGACTAGAAGCAAGTGGCAGCAACCTCACACTTGTAACTTCTGCAAGGTAAACTGGTTGGGAACATAGAAGTTGATAGCCTACACAAAAATCTATCCAGATTTGAGCTCTAAAGCTGTGAATCTTGTAGATGAAGTGATTTTTACGTAGTTCTATTGCGCTGCTTTCCATAAAAGTAGCCAATAAGCTTTTTCATCATATCCTAGGAAAATAAACTCTTTGAGTAAGAGTATGACCTGGCTTACATGTTTGCAAACTCCGTTGAAGCTAATGGAGTTATTTGGGATTTAAAATAGTTAAAAGGAAGTAGGAATCTTGCCCTTTAACTTTTGAGGCCCTGATCATGAACTGTTTCCTGAACATTTACTATGAACTCTAATTTAATGTAAGTTACACATAAACATAATTCCCAGTTGATCAGCATTTTGAACTCTGAAACCAATGAGGGGGTGTAAGAAGAAGGCTTCAATCTAGTTCTTAGTCAATAGATTCTGAAGCAAGTGAAAAACACAGAATTACTTTGTGCATACACTGTAACCAAAAATGACTGTGGTGTAAAGCTTACATGAAATTTGAGATTAAGTAAATTCAAGTTACAAAAATATACACTTCAAAATAGGAAATTATTCATTTGTTTTTGGTCTCCTCTATATGTATAAACAAATGTTGATAGGAAATAACCATAATTCCCTTATAATAGATTATCGCCTATTACCCACATTTCAGAGTGTCCAAGTTGGAAACTATCAACAAAATTATTATAGGTGAAGATATAAACTTATTCACTGAAATGAAATACCAAGACAAATATAGTATTTGTTGTGAAACTTGGTGTAGTATTTAATAGGCTCCAAGTTTTCAAACACTTAAACTCATGCTGAACTTTATGCATGTGAACATGCCCTGATCCCACAATGAGCTTTGCATGGGCAGATCTCTGTGCATGAGCAGATCTCTGTGCACACACAGAAACATATTGACCTTAGCTTGTAAACTTTTTAGCACAGGAACCAAGTTTTCAAATATATTTGTACAGCACCTGGCACAAACAAAGACTCTGGGTATTAGCATAATAGAAGTATTAAATAATAATAATATAGTTAAAAATGTGGTGTCTGTACATTTTCCTTCTAGGCACTGCAGGATGAGCAATGAGATTTTTGTTTTGCTTTGTTTAAAAAAAGTAGTAAAACAAAATATTCCAGGGATCTCACTCTTATTCAGGTAACATTTTGCCATCCATTTATCCCAAATCTTAACTCACCTTACCTCTTCAAAGCAAAAGATGGCTAATAGGCTAGAGAAATCCTACATCACTCACCTGATTGGCTAGCATGCCAACAGTTTCCACACACGTTTCTTAAGTTCAAACAAATTACAGGTTTCTCAAGTCCTTCCTCCAGTCACAAAGAAGAAATCTTTGTGCCTAACATAAATTTGTTACTGAGGTTGGGACACCAGGGCTGGACGCTGTATTACATTTATTATTATTTATATGTCTCTGATCTAGCAAAGCACTTAACTTCATATTGACCTTTAAGCACAAGTAGTCCCAATGATGGATCAGGGCCAGAGAACTCAACATCTTGCAGGATCAAGCTTCAAGTGTGCATGGTGCTTTACAGATTAATGAAAAGCAGACCCCTGCCCCTAAGAGCTCACACTAGACTAACAAAGACAGAGATGACATCAGATGAAGGTGAGGTTTGCATTGCATAAGATAGTGATGTTATATGTGTCAAATTTTAATGTTTTTGTTAGGCTTAGTTTGGTACTTTATAGATTTTTTAAAATGTGTTTGATGAAACTAGTAAGCTAGTTGAAAAAGCGTGCTAAGATTAGGATATTTTGAAGGAGGAGAGGGAAGCGGAATGGCAGAGATTAGCTCAGTCCCGGAGGGTAGCAGCATGGAGGAAAGTGCAGAGATGCTTGTGGGAGAAAGAAACAAAAGGGGTCCAGTTAGTTGATACGGAGTGCAGGGGCGTTTGGGGAAGTGAACGATGAGATGTAGATGTGGCAAAGGTTTCTATAGATCTGAAGGTGTGGACAAGGTGTTTGAATGTATGCTGCAGTGACAGATAGCCAACCTGATATACCATGTGCTATGAATTATTAATAGGTTGGGGAATAGTGAAGCATCAGCATGGTGAAACACCTCAGTCAATGTGCATTTTACTATTTAACTTCTTCAGACTCAAATCTCTTTAGCATGGAGGACAGGAAGTCTCTCTTGTCATGAAAAATAGACTTCAGCTGCAAGATCTGTCACTATTTTTACCACTCTGAACACATCTAAAAATTGTAGTGGAAAGCAAGAAATTTTTGCACATTTTGTGATTTCGGGCGATTTTGGCCTATTCTGTGGATGATCTTCTGGGATTCTGCAACAGCTCAAATAATGTACCTGTCTTGTGCAATTTACAGAGATTTGGAATTAATCAACCTGTTTCTCTGCCCTCAATTACTCAATTAATCAGTCTGTAGTCTGGGTTGGAGAAGCTAAAAAGTGAGTCAGCACCTTAGGAAAAGAAGAACAAGGAAAATCAAGCAAGCACTTCCATTTTTGAAGCCAGCACTTATATATTCTTTTAATTTTAAAAAAAGAGAGCAGCTCAACATATTTGCCACATATCAGACAGTGAACCATATGCAGTTGCAATCAAATATAAACTCATATCGTATTACTGATCAAGGGCAAAGCAGCAAAGGAAATTACGAGTCCCAAATGTACTAAAGAAATGCTACAGCAGGTTATATTTATGAAATCAAATAACTAGAGGAAAAGGCCATGAAGAAATGGTCAGTTTTCACCATGGAAAGAGGTTGATAGCATTTAAAATATTTTTCAACAAACTGGAAGATACAGTGAACAGCAAGGTGAAAAAACTTGCCGATGGCACATAAATAAGTAAGGATTAGTCAAGGTTAGGGAGGACTGGGAAGAACTCCAAAAAAACCTAGCACAATTAGGTGAAATGTTACCATTTGGTACAATGGTAGGTTGAATTCAACATAAATGAGTGGCAGGGTAATGATACTGGAAGGAACAATTTAAATCCTTTAAGATGCAGGCTCTTGTAAAATCACTCTCTGACTCTGTGACACTGTATTCATTTTCTCAGTTAATGCTACAAACTATGGATCTTTCAGTCCTCATACCAGAAGAGCTCACTTCTGTGGGATACATATTCTGAGGACAATACAAAGTTTGCAATCTGTATTTATATAATATACATATTATTCCCTATTTTAATAATAACAATATCTTAAATTATTCAAATTGAGATCATTTAACACCTCCGCTCCCAAATTTACCTTTCTCCTTTTGCATTTCATTCAGCCTGGCCAAAGACAATAGTCTTGTCAGTTTCACCTTCTGGCTTTCCTATACTAGTACAGCATTGATTGGGTTGCACACAGGTCAGGTGACTGTTTTAAACTAGGGCTATTGATTAATTGCAGTTAACTCATGTGATTAATTCAAAAAAAGTAACGGCAATTAAAAAAATTAATCACAATTAATCTCTCTGTTAAACAATAGAATATCAATTGACATTTATTAAATATTTTAGATATTTTTCTACATTTTCAAATATATTGATTTCTATTACAACATAGAATACAAAGTGTACAATGCTCACTTTATATTATTATTTTTGATTACAAATATTTGCACTGTAAAAATGATAAACAAAAGAAATAGTATTTTTCAATTCGCCTCATACAAGTACTGTAGTGCAATCTCTTTATCGTGAAAGGGTAACTTACAAATGTAGAATTTTTTGTTACATAACTGCACTCAAAAACAAAACAATGCAAAACATTAGACTCTACAAGTCCACTTAGTCCTACTTCTTGTTCAGCCAATTGCTAAGACAAACAAGTTTGTTTACATTTACAGGAGATACTGCTGACTGCTTCTTAGTTACGTCATCTGAAAGTGAGAACAGGCATTCTCTAGCACTTTTGTAGCCAGTGTTGCAAAGTATTTATGTGCCAGATATGCTAAACATTCATATGCTCCTTCATGCTTCGGCCACCATTCCAGAGGACATGCTTCCATGCTGATGATGCATGTTAAAAAAATAATACATTAATTAAATTTGTGACTGAACTCCTTCGGGGAGAATTGTATGTCTCCTGTTCTGTTTTACCCACATTCCGCCATACATTCCATGTTATAGCAGTCTTGGATGATGACCCAGCACATGTTCGTTTTAAGAACACTTTCACAGAAGATTTGACAAAATGCAAAGAAGGTACCAATGTGAGATTTCTAAGGATAGATACAGCACTCGACCCAAGGTTTAAGAATCTGAAGTGCCTTCCAAAATCTGAGAGGGAAGAGGTGTGGAGAATACTTTCAGATGTCTTAAAGGAGCAACACTCCGATGCAGAAACTACAGAACCTGAACCACCAAAAGAGAAAATCAACCTTCTAATGGTGGCATCTGAGTCAGATGACGAAAATGAACATGTGTCGGTCTGCTCTGCTTTGGATCATTGTCGAGCAGAACCTATCATCAGCATGGACGCATATCTTGAAAAGACATATGAAGCTTGACTGCATCTGGCAGGTAAATATCTTGTGACACCGGCTACAACAATGCCATGTAAATGCCTGTTCTCACTTTCAGGTGACATTGTAAACAAGAAGCGGGCAGCATTATCTCCTGCAAATGTAAACAAACTTGTTTGTCTGAGCGATTGGCTAAACTAGAACTGAGTGGACTTGTAGGCTGTAAAGTTTTACATTGTTTTATTTTTGAATGCAGTTATTTTTTATACATAATTCTACATTTGTAAGTTCAACTTTCATGATAAAGAGATTGCACTACAGTACTTCTGTTAGGTTAATTGAAATACACTATTTCTTTTGGTTTTTTACAGTGCAAATATTTGTAATAAAAAATAAAGTGAGCACTGTACACTTTGTATTCTGTGTTTTAATTGAAATCAATATATATGAAAATGTAGAAAACATCCAAAAATATTTAAATAAATGGTATTCTATTATTGTTTAACAGTGTGATTAATTGCAATTACTTTTTTTAATTGCGTGATTAATCACAATTAATTTTTTTAATCACTTGAGAGCCCTATTTTAAACCAAACCAAAAAATCACAAGTTTGTTTGGAATTTGAAAAAAAAAAATCATTCAAATACTTTTACTGATGCTAAGTATTTTCTAACATTTCTTTTTACCAAGCCTATATTTTTGGGGGTAGTTCATCACTGCGTTAGTCTATTAATTTTAGTAGAGATACATCTGATTTACAGTGGTGTTGCCAACATCAGAAACACACTGTTAAGCTACAGGGATCTGACAGAGTCCCTTTAACTTCATCAATCTTTTCTTTTAAAACCTCTGGTTCCTGTAATAGATCCCCTTCTTAGCATTCACTTTTTAACAGCTCTTATTTCAGAAAAACCTCAGAGGGTTTCAAATTCAATAACCCAACAGTAAGTGACAAAATGACTTGCTCTCACGCAAACCGTAGCTGAGTCACTGCAGGTTGTTAATACTGGCAGCACTCCTGCGCTGAGGGTCTTTAAAGTCATCAATTTTTCTGTATTATGCTGAAAGCTAGGGCAGCTTTTGCTTTTGTCTAACGCACGCTGTACAATAACCTAGGCATTTACATCTTGCTGAGGGGTAACCAGGGGAAGAGGACATGGTTCTGAGTTTTCGGAGTGTTTCTTCGGTGCCTCATTTTTTAGTATATAGAGGAGTTTTTAGAACATCTCGTGAACAGCAGGCACTTCAGCACAGTTTTTGAAGTGTTACACATGGATTAAGTAAGGACACTATTTTAGTAACTTCAAAAGGTGTGTTTTGAACCCTATGTTTTAGCACCACATTTTACTCTTACCACTAATGGAAGTTTCCCTGTTCATTCTCCAACCATAATGGGTCCGCCCATGCCCTCCAAAGATTCTCTGTGTATGGATCTCCCACATTCGATGTGAAAGGGAAGCTCGATTGGTCTTCACACCATAGTCTCCATGAGAAGCCTCAGCGCTTGCCACCCCACTATGTACCCTTCAGAGGCCTCTTCACATTTTCTGGAGTCTATGTAGTGGAAGGGGGATGAGGCTGGATTAGCAATGGGTAGAGGAATAGGTGAATGGGGTCAGAACTCTAAAGTTTGCATATCATCCCCCTCTTGCTTTTCACAAATTAGTCAGAAGAGATAATACATCTGAAGGCAGTGGAGGCTGGGGGAGTCCCCGACAATGTGGATCCAATGGAGCTACATGGACTGGATAGAGGCAGAGTTCCTCTGCATGAATGGCCTTGATCTCCCATGGACCTTCAGATATGGGGGAAGGCCCCAGAGCCTTTTCCTGTGCAAATCCTTTCTTTGTAACAGGACAATATGAGGAGTTGTCCAGAAGATTTCCTTTCCCTGATTTATCTGTCTGTCTTAGGGATTTGTATTGGTGCCCATCACGGCAGCATCTGAGTGCCTGATCTGATCCTCCCCAGGAGATGATATGGGCCAAAGAGTTGAAGGTTACCCCAAAATCTCGAATTTTATATCACTAACAAACTAAAGTCATTCCATCACCATACATTCCAGAAGGAGGGCCAATTTCTGAGGCCTTACACAGCTTTTCCTCAGTCTTTCCTTACTTAGGCAATTAAAATCAATGGGCGTTATCTGCCATTAAGCATTTTCTATCCCTACGTAGTGTCCCCAAGGCTGTCATCTCCTTGCAGGCCATTCTGCTGTCTAGCCTTGCAAGCAGGAATGGAATGCAGTCATTCTTTTAAAATATTTGTACAAGTTATGACTGACAAGAGGAGAAGGCTGTACTGCTGTATAAGATATTCCCAGTGTAAATGAGCGTGACTACATGCTGGAGAATTGGTATTGAGGTACGAAATCTTTCATGTTTTGATCACAGTTCAAATCTGATCCAGATTAGTTGAGGGAGAAGTTAGGTGATCTGTGGGAGATAAATTGATGTTTTTAATAAACAATTGGCAGCATCATTACAACCAGCACTGACACTCATTGTAACCCTTCCATTCAATCTGGTTAGAACAACCAAGGACTAAATGACTATGGAAACTGAACAAATCCTCTGACACCTAAAGAGGGTCTGTCCAAGTGAAGTGAAGCTACGCTTACAGCTCGATGAACAGTTTTTATCAAAACTTTTTTAGATGCAAAAGTCCTTTTTGATCAAACGGAAACTTTATTGCAAATATTTCCCTTTGAATTGAATTACTTGAGGGAGTTCATTGAAAATTTGAAAACAAAAACATTTTTTCTCATTTGTTGACAACTGAAAGTCACATTTTTGCATTTGTTGACAACGAAAAAATTAGAATTGGAAAAATTCAGCAATGAATGTCAAGAAAGTGAAAATGTTCATTTTCTTCTAAAATTTTCATGGAAAACAAAATACATTTTCCAGGCAGTTCTAGCAATCCCATTTTCTCTATATACAATATTAACTCGCTACTCCTGCACTTTTCACAGGAGCACCACATTCACTTTATAATATTTTTTAAATCTGTATCAATGTTTTCCTGCCAAGGAGAAACAATCCTGGGAGCTCATTTTGTTTACAGAACTCAACTAATTTCCTCAGTCCCACAGATAAACTCCAATTCCCTGAAATCCTGCACTGAACATTTTTCATGGAATCAGGCACTTCAGACACTAATTTTGTTCTCTCCAAATACAAAGCTATATAAATTATTTTTCATGCTTAAAGCATCACTGGTGTATATGATACTTTACAGAAGACAAAGTCTGTCCCAAAGGCCTTAAACTCTAAACTTCACATCCTCAGCTGGTGTAAATCAGCATAACTTGATCCAAACTGAGTCGAGACATTGCATGTCTCTGTGTCTTAACCCTTTTCAATACCTTTTAATCAAAATCACTACCCCAAGAAACATCCAAGTGCCACTCAAAATCAGCTCTCCCCATCTTTCCAAACTGGTGTCATTCCCTCTGGGTCTGCCTAGTTTCAACAATGACTGCTATTTTAACCTATTACATTGGCGGGAGAGACTTTACATTGATGTTAATTCATTGAGTCTAATTATCCTCCCACAGTGGTGCAAATCAAGTATATCTCCATCAAAATCAATATAGCCACCCCCATGTAAAACCACTGCAAGTGAGAAGAGAAACAAGCTCATTGACTTCACTGGTGTTACTCCTGATTTACATCAGTGTAAGTGAGAGCAGAATCAGATAAAACTTCATTGAAAACAAACAAACAACAAACACATTGTTCAGCTGATTGATGCTGACATGCCACAATGAGCAGTATGGAATCATTACAAATGTGTGGGGGTAATTTCTACTTTCTGAAAATTTCAGTGCTGAAAAGACAATTTCAATTCAGTTCACCTTGTGCACACATGACTCATATTTTTATACCTGGAAACCTTTTATTTGTAATGACATAACTGAATTTCATTTCCAATCCACAAATTCACCCATCATGGCAACATAGTCTGTGGACTTGGAAGGGGCTAGACTGTCAAGCAGTACTTCCCAGAACTAGCTGGCAATACTTACTGTAAGTACTCACTGGATTCAAGTACTAGAATGTGAAAGTGTTAGATTGAGACAAGAATGATCTTTATTCAACTATGAAACTCAGATACCACAGAGTTAATCAGAGTGGCCTGGGGGAACACATCCTGATGACATCAAAGGTCTGGTCTACACTAGGGGGTGGGGATCGATCTAAGATACACAACTTCAGCTACAAGAATAGCGTAGCTGAAGTCGAATCCGCTTCCTCCTCTAGCCCTGGTGGAGTTCCGGAGTCAACGGCGAGCGTGTTCGGGGATCGATGTATCGCGTCTAGACAAGATATGATACATCGATCCCCGATAGATCGATCATTACCCACCAATCCAGTGGGTAGTGTAAACATACCCTAAGTGAGGAGTGCCAAGTGTACATCTGGGATTTGAAATGTAAGAATAGTTGGGGCTAGGAGACCTCTGGAGGTAAGTTTCTGCGAGGCTGATGAGAGAGATCCTTGGGGTTCTTCCCTGAATATTCCAGTTGGCTCTCCCATGTCACGTCTAGACCCCTACCTAATTCATGGCCATGAAAAATTTATCACAGACCATGAAATCTGATCTCCTCCCGTGAAATCTGGTACAGCAGCAGCACAGAAGTAAGGGTAGCAGTACCACAACCTTCTCTACAATAACCTTGTTACTCCCCACAAAACTCTTTTTTGGGTCAGGATGCCTACAATTACAACACCATGAAAATTCAGATTTAAATAGCTGAAATCATTAAATTTACAATATTTTTAATCCTATGACCGTGAAATTGACCAAAATGGACCATGAATTTGGTAGGAGCCTAGTCATGGCCACTCTCTGGCTCACATCCCCCACTGGCCCTGCCTACAAGAGAATATGTCCACTGGAGCCACAAATCCATCTTGGTGCAAAAGGTGGGATCTGGTCCTTAGACGGACAAACTCTTAATTCCTCCAGTTGATTCCTAACTTGTCCTTGAGGTCCTCCTGATTTCCTAGTGCTCTCTCTCTTTCTTTCTGATCCCAGAGAAGCTTCACAGAATTCCAGAGCACCTGTGGGGAGTTTAACAGTGGAGTGAGCAGACGTGACTTTCAGACAAGAATCAGATTACAACTGCAGAGAGATAATGAGGGCATAAAATTATACTTAGAAAAACATTTAGAATGTTTGTCTGGAAGTTTAATTTCCTCAATCTTATCCCCCTCCACATTTTCAGTCTTCTATACAGTAAACACTGCAGAAAAACAATCCATTATGGAACATAGTCCTCCAGCAACAGTAGTCCTCCACTTAATCCTCCAGCAACAGTACTTCATTCAAAAACAACTGACAGAATGTAGAAATAATGCAAAAATATTCTTGTTAATTCCACCAAATATATTCACTCTTTTTTCCCTCCCCAAACACATCCCTAAGTCAAAGCTACAGTCAAATTAATGGATGTATTTTTAGATCTGCTGAAGGATGAAAGAAAATTAAGAATATTTATTTTGAAAAAAATATGCAAAATATATATATATTCGCACATATCCACAACTCTATAAGCTAGACCACTAAGTGGAGAATATTCATCCATTTTTTCTTAAAACACTAAATTAATTGAATAAATCTGAGTATGATTTAAGCAATGTTGTTATTTAAAGTTGGAGTTGACCCTCAAGGGCCTAAGAAAGAAAAGAAAGCAACATTATATCTTATATTTTTAAATTATATGTGAAAAGAATGCTAAGGCTGCAAATTAAAGCCCTCTGTGGCAGAGGCAAGGAAAGACTAATGCTGGGGCCACACAATGAATGTGGAGAATAAAAAGTAATACTGAATAGCCTATTCACTGGATGCGGTGGGGGCGTCCTGTGGAAAAATAATATGTGATTATGTCATTAAAGACTGTTTGATAAGGCACATGCACAAGAGGTCTGAACTTACATTGCAGCGGCAACCTTAATTCTAGCATTGCCTAACTTCGGAGTGCTTGACTTTAAAACAAAAATAATATTCTTTTAATGTCATTTTTAAGGTAATTTCCAATGTTTAAAAAATTAGAACAAAATTAAATAAAACAGAAACATAATGTGGAACTATTTTGACCTCCAACTTGATTTACCAGCAAGGCTCAGACCTTTAGATCCACAGCACAAACCTCTATCACTCTATTCGCTAAAAGGAATAACTGGTAACAGTAGTAGGCTGTAATTTTTTATTTTGACCAGTCAGGGTGAGTTGGTTTCATAGCTATTTGCTGACAGCAGAGAAATGCAATAACTCATGACTATTGCGTTAAGTTCCAGTAGGGTAATGTGTTTCAGTGGTTCTTGCTACCTTCTTCCCGGAACCCACAGTCAGTCTCTGTATTCCTTTATTTTTGTCCACCATACCCCTGGGCTTCTGTCCCCTTTCCTCCTATCCTCCCCCTGTCTCCTGTCACCCTCCTGCTCTGTTCCTCCCAGCTCTGTGGTTCCTGCAATCCACTCTCCCCCGGTTATTCCCATGCCTCTTTTTTCACTTCTCTGCATTTCAGACAAGTTCTTCCCTCCTTTCCTCCATGCTGCCTGTGTGTCAGAAGGGGGAGGATTGGAAGTTCAGAAGAGACAGTCTTCCTATTCTTAGTTCTGATGTCTGGCAGAAGAGACATCAGTGGCCCTCGGCATCCAAGACCAGCAGCTCTAGGGAAAATCCTTCTCAGTCCTTGCAGCCTGGGATATAGCTAGTTGCTTATTCAGAGCATGTGTGGTCTGGTTAGCACATACAAACTGTGAAGGGCATGGAGCATGCTCAGTCCAGATGCAATATTTGGAGAATTTAGCTCCCTAACTCTAACAAGCCTTGACAGAGCACTTGAGAACTGAGCTTTATCCAAACTTAGCATGTCCCTGATACCAGGGCAGAAATCCTGTCAAATAGCAAGTCCCTGCTCCAAAGCCTACTCAATTCAATAACTAAACCTTCCAAAAATTCATTCTGAGACAGACACCTGGCATGGAAAAATCCCCCAAAGTTTAATTTTGGCAAAGTTATAAGCAACTGAAAATAGGGTCTTATAATGGGAAGTGTCAGACAATCGTAAGGATTGTCAGCTCCACCTATAACTTCCTACCTACTGTGGCAAAGTGCACTGCAGGGGCGCTGGAACAATTTTTATAGTGGGGTGCTAAGAGCCAATGAATCAAACTGTAAACCCTATATGTAATGGAAACCACTTCAAGCTAGGAGGTGCAGCAGCATTAGGGTGACCAGATGTCCTGATTTTATAGGGACTGTCCCAATTTTGTGATCTTTTTTCTTATACAAGCTCCTATTACCCCCCACCCCCTGTCCCGATTTTTCACATTTGCTGTCTGGCCACCCTAAGCAGCATGCCCTGAATCCATAGTTTCAGCACCTATGGTGCATGAGATACCTTGAGTGAGAAATGCAAAACTAAACTCTTATCTAGCTGTTAGAATAGCAATGCAAAGTAAAATGCCAATACACTGGCTTTTAAAAATATATCACATAGTTTAGTTTGTAAAAAATACATCCTCTAAGAATACCTTTAAAATTGTCCAGGCTTTTCCTTTACTGTTTCAAAAGGAATTTTGAACATGTAACATACTTTCATCAAAGAGAAGAGAGTGGGGGAAAAGCACAGAACAAAGGGAGAAATGTACTGTAAATAGACAAAGAAGAGCAATCTGCAGCTGGACATTCAACTGTGCAAAGAAAAGAAAAACCCCGAAGTGGGTCCTTCTTTTATCTGAAACTAGTCTACTTCATAGAGCTTTTATGCGAGCACAGTCATGTACTTGGATAGTAATTGTGCACAAATACAGAACTGGTATGAAATGCCCTGCCATTGAACGCAAACAGCCAAATTCCATGCAGCAAGTCATACTTGGTAATCATTTTTTTTCTGTTAGAAATACTGGAAATAAGTAATTCTTGTTGTAAGTCTTCTATGTGATTACGTCTCAGGGTGATGAAGCAACAAAATAATGGCTATTGGCTTGATTCTGTTCCAACTAAAGTCATGTCCAAACTAACATTTAACTTCATAAGGATCAGGATTGAATATGGACTGTACAAATTTATTTGACAGTTAACATAGTTAGGACAATCTATAAATTCCAATGTTTTAAGAAAAAAGTTACATATTTTATTTTCATTCATAGCTCTTGACTAAGTTGGGCAAAACTCATCAGTTATGGAATATGTACTATTAAAACAACAATATTTTGTAAAATGTGAAAATCACTCACTATCCCCACTCTTGACATTACGCCAACATCTTAGCTCTGGCAGAGATCAATTTACAACTGTGTTGTTCTTACATTGTTCACACACACACACACACACACACACACACACACACACACACACACACACACACACACACACACACACACACACACACACACACTTTAAAATACGCACACGGAAACCTTTAATGTATTTCAAAGCTCTTTGAAATTAATAGTAAGACTGCCACTGTCTTGGTGATCTTTGGGTCAGGCCCCAGTGCTCATGGAAATTCTCCCCTTTTGTGCCCTATCCCTCCCAGGATGTGGTTTGGTCCAACTTTGCATCCTGGCTTATCATCTATTAGCAGTTGTAGTACTGTAGAATCTCTGCACACTTAAGTCAGGAAATCAGTTATGGTTCTGTGTTTTCACCAGCTCACCAAATGTTTGATACGGCATGTCCTACTGTTACAAGATTTTCCTATCCACTTTATTGTCCATCCACTCGATGGGATAATATCAAATACACTCTTGTGCTCTAGAATATCCTGCTTAATTTTTCCACTCTCCTCAGTTTCTTCCTCTATCCACTATCATATGGAAAGAAAGGAATAGCAGAAATTATTATGCCTTTGGGTCAAAATTTTCAATTAGGCCCCAATATCTATTTTTAGACAGCTAAATAAAAGTCAGGGGTGGCCTTATGTGTGGGCATCATGGTCAGGGGTATGTGTGCTGTGATCAAGACACAAGGAGCAGGACAGATCTGGGGTGCGAGGCTGTAGAAGGGTCTCAGAACAATGGGGAGGGGGATGCAGTGGGGCCGGGGCGATGGGGGGATTGATGGTGGGCCAGGGGAGGCAGTGGAAGACCAGGAGAGGCAAAATACAAGTTTGCCCAGGGCACCATTTTCCCTAAGGCTGGCCCTGAAAAAGTAGTCTGATTTTCAGAAGTTCTGAAGTCCCACAAAACCCACTAGATGTCTCTGGGAGCTACCTGTGCTCAGTGGCTCAGACAGTTACAGCATTGAAGTTTGAGAATTTTTATTTCAGTCCATTGGACTGAAGGTTAAAGTATTATTATTGGACATATCATTTTCCCTGCAAGTTTCCTGCCAACCACAGAAATACACTCATGGTGATGATGGTCCAAAAGATGACCTCCCTGACCAGAAAACATTACCTAGTGCAGTCCATGAAAGAGTACATTTCTTCCACTCCTCCTCCCAAAATGAGGTCCTAGAATATAGAGTTTTGCTAATATTCTGAATTTTGTATGGTATCATCATTTGAAGTAAATAAGGTTTTACAGTAGCACAATAAAATTCAATACAACTTGCATATTTATACAGTGGCATTCCTTCAGGCACAAATATCTCTTTGGGCTCATGCATCTTGATAATAGCTATTACACAAGAAACAGATAAATCATATACAGTATGTCTTTAGTCCAGACTTCCAAATGTGTCTGCCTTCTGAATCCCATCTTGTAAAGAAATCCATCCTGATAAGCATTTCAGCAAAAAGACCAGACTCACCCATTTTAAAAGAAAACCTCTCATTTTGCTTTGCTCTGTAATCTGTAAATTCAACAAAGTAAGGAGAATGTCATCAATGATTTATTGCATACATTTTAAAATAAAATGAATTTAAAGTGTCAAGTTTCAGTTTATTGCAAGTCACGGACCTGTTGCCGTAGTGTGACATAAATGTGATACCCACCGTGTGGGCTTTCTTTGACACATCCTACGTACCACTTAGCGTCAGATGCTCTTGCAGGGCTATGCAAATAGCAACAACAATAAAGTATGGCAGCCATAAATAATACATTATAAACTCATTTCCAAGCTCTTTATATTTTGGTTTAATATTTTATTTATTATTTAAAATTATTTAACAGCTATCACTCACAGTGTTTGTCACAAGCTGAAATCAACATTGGGGATGTGCAAAAGATGTGGAAAAATAGTCCCTGAGCCTGCAAGGAGATGCAAGCAGTCAGTATTCAGTGCAGCTTCATGGATCATATGAGGTCTCCCTGCATGCCAGGTCAGAATTTCCATTTGATTTTCACAATTACACAAATATTAGCTTCTGCTTATCCAAAATGATGTGGCTGGAATCCACCCCTCTGCTGAGGGAACAGCACAAATACTGTGCATCACTGAAAGTTATACTATGCCCTCAATATAGGACTGAAGTAGTAGGGCTTAAGCAGTACATAGCCTTTGCACTGGTTCTCTGAACAAAACTGAAATTCTCTCTGCAGGTGTAAAATTGTACATGTAAATGTAAAGGCACGTTATAACCACTTTGAAAATGTGGTCTTTGTTAAAGTCCTGTAAGGCAGGACACAATCTGGTTTACTGTTTCTTACACGGGGTTCTACTTCCTGTTCGCCTAATGTCAACAAACATGCACTTTTTTTTTAATGCAACCTGGCCATGACAAGCAACAAACTGAGAAATGCTTTTCATTTTAAAAACGTACTTTAAAATCCATTTCACAATAAGTACTTCTTACTTTTCTCAAATTTCAATTTGCTGGACTAAGCAAAAAAGGTGGAGTTTCCCTTTAAGTAAAAATTTCATTAAACTTGCTGGTATCTGAAAGCATTCAACATATTTGGCACCCTCTGCTCAGAGAAAATCCAGCAGTTGAATAGAAAGGATGTTGCAGCCCAAGACTGAAATGCACTGGCAAAGCTGCGTTGGGATGGGAAGTTTCCAGTGTGCTTGATACTCAATACATGGCTATAGCTAAAAAGAATTGTTACCAGAGTAGCAATTCTGTATCCCTTCTATGTCCAGTTTGATTTGGGGGAAAAAAATGTTCAAAAGCATAATGCTAATGTATTTATAAGACTTGATTAACAACAAAGAGCTTAACATGGAAAGAAGTACTGGGGAGTGGATAGGGGCTCAAAGCCATGGAACACTTATACATAATGGGAATAGGAAGAATGTTAGAGTAAATGTGTTTCCATTGGAAGCTCCAGTGATATCTTAAAATCTGGAAGATGTGGGGCCAGATGCTTCACTGCATTGCAGCCCTTAAATGGCAGAAGGAGGATCAACCTTGTGTAAATGTGATTTTTCAGAACTGTAGCAGGCGAAAAGATGTGTGACTGGAGAAATGTGACATGAT
This sequence comes from Chelonoidis abingdonii, assembly GCF_003597395.2. Classification (NCBI taxonomy): domain Eukaryota; kingdom Metazoa; phylum Chordata; order Testudines; family Testudinidae; genus Chelonoidis; species Chelonoidis abingdonii. Next base: position 50,135,774 of record NC_133770.1, on the reverse strand, counting down.
TGATTGCCCCTCAGATGGCCAGCTGGGATGGCCATACCAAGAGAAGCACCATTGTTAGGGGAGTGCAAAGGAGAGTTTTAAGTCATCATCATACAAACATATCCCTTGTGACTTTTGCTCTGTGCTCTTCAGCCCTAGCTGAATATCTGGCCCTGATGACTACATTTGGTTCATGTTAACAATTTGGCTGGCGAGATTTAAATGGGCAGCTGTTATCGGAAAACAAGGGGAAAAGATATTGTGTCTGTAATGTTATTGGAATAAAGTGTACGTGTGTGCGTGTATGCTTGAGGGGTGTGAAGAGAGGTGGAAGGAAAATAATATACCATTGCGGGAGTGGGGGGAAGGTGAATCCTTAAGTTAAGTGTATCAACATCTTCAAATGTATCTTTCTTCTGTAGTGCTCATCCTCTTTTTCCCTTATCTCATCCAGTGTTTGTCCACATTCCACATGATGCCTCATGTGTCTTGTCATCTCATTTTAGATTATAAACTCTTTGGGACAACAACATTTATTTTTGTTCTCTTTCAAATGCTATGCATGTTTATGGACCAAAAGAAATAATATGCAGCCAGGAGGAAACTTACTCCCTACAAAAAGGTTAAATACAAAAATTATAGCAGATTTCCTAATCCTAATCACTTTGCTCCCAGAGTGATGTGTTTTTATTATGGTAGTGCCTACAGGCCCCAGCTGAGATCAGCACCCCATTGTGTTAGGTGCGGTACATATGCATAATAAGTGACAGTCCCTGTGCCACAGAGTTTAGAGTCTAAATAGTCAAGACAGACAAAGGATTGGAGGGGCATCAGAAGCACAGAGAGATGAAGTGATCTGCCTGAAGTCGCACAGTTGATCAGTTGCAGACCTGGGAATACAAACTAGATCTCCTGAGTCTCCTGTTTTGTCTTTCCACTGGACCACACTACCTATCAGTACTGAAAAAGAGTCAAATATAAAAAAGAGAGCTGAAATATAGAAAAAATCATCTGCAGTTGTACTTAAGATGAAAAAAGAAAGACAAAAAGTAAACACAGGATTACTTCTAGTTTAATTCTTATTTAGCAATAGGTTCACCTGAGTAATTATAGATAGACCCATGACTCACAATCTGAATACCCCCAACTTACCAGGAAATTCAGAACCTCCAGCTCTGAATGACATAGTTGGCCCAGATGAGAACACCTCTGACTTTCACTGAAGTTCCAATCCAGACACAAGCTTTGTGACTCAGACCCATCTTCATTAGCAATATTAACATGCAGTCAAAGAAGCAGTTACCAATTTGATAACAACTGAAGTGGATTCCCTCAAAGTCCACCTCAGCCAAGAGTTCAAAGAAAGATAATATTAGTACCTGCATAATACAATGAACAGTATCTACTAATGACCTAGTTATAAAACAATTACATTGAAAAGGGAAAGTAATTACAAACTATGCACATTGATTTATAAAGTGCATTTGGGATAACAACAAATCAGTGCTCTTGAATAAAGGCTGCTAAAACCTTTTCCAGGTTTTCTGCATTACTATATTATTATGATGATGTATTATGTGTGGACCAATGGGGTTATAGTGAAGATACCAAAGAAAGGAACTCACAGTGATTGTAATAACTGGCGTGGTGGCACACTTTTATCGGTGCCAAGCAAAGTATTGTGTAAGATCATAGTCCTGCGTATATTAGAAGCAGTTGATAGCATTCTCAAAAAAGAGAGTGAAAGGAAAGGGTGTGGATGCACAGACCAGATGTTCACTCTACGAAACATAATAGAACAGTGCTTAGAATGGCAACGGCAACTCTACATAAATTTCATAGACTTTGAGAAGGCTTTTGATAGCATTTACAGGACCAGCCTACGGTGCATTTTGCGGGCATATGGTATAATCAACGTAATCAAAAGCTTCTATTTCAACTGCACATGCAGTGTTGATCACAGTGAGCTCACTTCTGAAGTCAGAACAGAAGTACATCAGGGGTGTGTCATGTCTGCAATCCTCTTCAATATTGCCATCGACTGGGTAATGTGGTGTACAACAGAAGACATGTCAAGAGGCATTAAATGGATACTCTTCTCATCCCTTGAAGACCTGGACTTTGCCGATGATGTCGCTCTACTATCACATACCCAACACCATATACAAGAAAAAACAACTCAACTCAACGCATTCAGCTAGCAAATCGGACTGAAAATCAGCCGCAATAAGATCAATATCATGACCTTTAATATTGCTTCACCATCACCAGTACGTATAGAGGATTATTTTCTCACCAGTGTAGAAACATTCACATACTTGGGCAGCACCATCAGCCAGGATGGTGGAACAAGCCAGGACATCCAGAACAAAATCAATAAAGCCAGGAACATCTTAAGGAGCTTAAATACAGTCTGGAAATCATCAAAATACAACACCAAAACCAAATTCAAGATTGATCAGAGCTGCGTACTTTCAACACTACTTTATAGTGCAGAATGTTGGGGAATGAGAAAGTACGACATGTCCAAACTACCTTCATTCCATACAACCTGCCTCAGAAAAATCCTCTGTATCTTTTGGCCTAGAACAATCTCAAACCAAGATCTATTGACACAGTGCAGCCAAGAGGATCTGAGCATCATTATTGCCAGGAGGCGCTGGAGATGGATTGGCCATGTACTTCGATGGAAACTGATTCCATCATCAGAGTAGCAATAAGATGGACACCTGAAGGCAAGTGAAAACGAGGCCGCCCGAAAACAACATGGCAAAGAGCTGTGGAAGCCAAGCTGAAAAACCTGGGGCACAGCTGGGGACCCACTGAAAGACTTGCCAGAAACAGACAGGAGTGGAGGAGCTTCGTCACTGGTCTAAACACCAGAGGCATAATAGGAACATGAAGATGATGATGACAACACTCTTATTTATAAAACCAGTACATAATTTCTCAGTGATAACATGGACACATGGGGCTAGGCCCACAAAAGGGACTTTAGGCCCTACCACCTAGTGGAATTCCCAGCCTTGAGTTAGCCCAGACTTCCTATACAATCTCTGGTGAGAGCTGAGTTCCTAAAAATGGGATTTACAGAAGCCAGCACACTGAGCAGAGGGACTCCTAAGCTAGCCAGTAGAAAATGCGAAGACAAAGAGTGTGGCCTAAGCCCCACCTCTCAAAGGGAGTTAGGTGCCTAACTCTGGATTGGAGGGTAGCACCTATCTGCACTCAGGATTCTCAGCTGTGAATCTTGGATGGGAGTTAGGTGCCTAAACCAGGTCAGCCCTTTCTCAAAAAAAACTGAGGAGAAGGTGCTGCCCCTAAGCCCACACACAATAGCCTAGTGGTTAGGCATTCACCTAGTAGGTCGGAGACCTGGGCTGAAGTCCCTTCTCTGTCAGATTCAGAGCAGAGACTTGAACCCAGGCCTCTCACATGACTAATCAATGAGGTGTAAAGTCATTCTCATTGGCCCAATGGCTACATAAGTATTCCATACACAGCGTATGAATACTCTCCTATGACCAGGTCAGTTCAAGTCCTTGTTCTGAATCAGGTAAAGGAGGGATTTTAATCCAGATCTCCCACCTCCTCGATAAGTATTGTTATCACTGGGCTATTGAGTGTGAGAGGGAGCACTACTTCTTCTTCCTTGCTGTCTTCTGTGTGGGTTAGGTGTGCCAAGAGCATCTTTACTAGATCAGGCCCTGCTGGGGGATGGCAGGGAAGTGCCTAGTTTGTGAATCTTGCCAGGGTTAAGTCAGTGTCAAGACTTATGTCTTGTGGACATGAAGCAGCAATGTGCGCTATGGGGGTGTGATTTCTAAAGGGCATAAATGTGTTGCACACTGACTGGTCCATGTAGACCCTTCCAGCATGAACTAAAAGTCAAAGGGCACTTTTAGTTCATGCCATCAGGGTTTACATGGACCAGTTAGTGTGCAACACATTAATGCACTTTCTAAATCACACCCCCATAGCGTACTTTGCTGCTCTCTGTAGATAAGCCCTTAGGTGATTTTGTACATGCCCAGCAGCAGAAACTGAGATGCCTAGGGGACTTTACCTATAGAAATTTAGGCACCTAGGGACTGTAGACACTTACAGGATTAGGTGGCAGCTAAGTAATGGTTTCGTGAATGCCACTGGTGACTAATGTTGGTCATAGGCAACTCATGGGGCAATTAGATGCCTAAATCCCCCTTGTGAAGCTAGCATATAGCAGATACAGTATTATCTAAGTTATTGAAATTAAAGATTTTAGCTGAAATTCATCCTTCCTCTGAGAGTCAGTACAAAGCCAATGCACCACTTACATCTCACCTAAACTATATTTTGATGGCATAAATGAGATTTAAATTGTGCTCAAGCCTTAAGCTGGATCTCTATACAGGGCCAAATTTCACCCATACAAAATTATACCAATGTCTTTAGGTGCCAGCATTGACCATTGCATTGGTTTTGGAGTCCAGGGAACTCTAACTTTCCCACATTAGAAATACATTATAAACTGAATTAACACAGAGCTTATGTTAATGTGACCTCACAAGTATATTTCGTTTATGGAATGTACCTGCCAGAGGTCTTTCTAAATTTCAACATGCTCTTGGCATAGTTTCTAAATATGGTGTGTGTAGTATATTATACTTAATGATCTATAAAATATACCTATATAAATCAAGTAATTTCTAGCAAATGCTCATGTATTTGGTTCTGCTGAAAAGCTCAAGTTTTTTTTTTTTTTGGATGCCTGGTTAGATTTCTGTCTGGAATTCATTCACACCCACACACAGGCTTAGAGTGGGCTTCTGCAGCATAGCTGGAAAATACCCGCTAAGCCTGAAAGAATCAGAATATTTCTGTTTGAAAACTTTCCCCATTGCTTGGATTTTCATTATCTTGTCTGCCTTCCCTTTCCTTCTCCTGTAAGGAACAAGGGAAGCATATTGTATTTTTGCCAACAATATTTTTAATTGCCTAGTGCTTTTCCAATTAAAAATATATAGCTGTTTATGAAATGATAAATTATTCTAATTTATATGGAAAAATTAATAAAGCATGAATAGTCATAACAGGGAAATTCACCCTAGGGAATGCATTCATTTACTGTGTATCCTTTGAAAACATTTAATTTGAAAGCAATTAATTTTCATATTTTAATCCTTTGAAAGCAATTAATTTTCATATTTTAATCATTTCCATTTCCAATTTACGGTATCAAAGATATTTGTCTTTAAACAAGGTATTTATCTATGAGAACCATTTTTCTCTTTCTGCTTAGACACCTCCGCCACAAACCTCTGTTGGGATCCACTAGCAAATTCCTAGATATGAAATGAGGAATGAATAGTGTATTCAATTAAAACTGCAGAGGGAATTTAGGTAAGGAGAATGTAATTACCCTTGTTAGTACTACATTAAGAAACTGATTGAAATAAATCTATTATTATATGAGACAATCTGTGCATCATTCTAATGAAATAGTTGACGTTGAATGACCACATAAGTGTTGCGTTTTCCATTTCTAGAGAAGGGGATAGCATCAACTTAATCCATGAAGTTTGAAATGGGAAAACTTAAAACAAAACACAAGCTTCTTGGGAGACTTGATGGTTCCTAGGATTAGTAATGAAATGCAGAGACTTTCAAGACTAGGTTGCTGCTTCAAATCCAGATCAGGTTAGTAAATGATTTTACCATGCATACCCAAGCTATACTGTTTCTTTTTCCATAGCATTTTTAAGCAATTCAGCCTTTTCTTTTTGTCCAGGCAGCCACAGTATTTGTCCTGGCCCTCACTATCTTCCATGCTCCTTATTCTAACTTCTTCCTCTCAGCTTCTCTATCTATCTCATGTCCATTTGGTCCATACAAAATGGTGCTCCTAAGATCTTCTTTGTACATCTCTCTGATCACATCACTCCTCTCTTTAAATCCTTCCGCTAGCTCTCCCTGTTTCATTGTATCAAGTTTAAACTTTTTTCTCTTCACCACTCTGCCTGTCTGCACTTGCTTCTCTACAGTTGCCTTTTAGGGTATGTCTTCACTACAGGATTATTCTGATTTTACAGAAATTGATTTTTGGAAACAGATTGTATAAAGTCAAGGGCACATGGCCACACTAAGCACCTTAATTCAGCGGTGTGCATCCATGTACTGAGACTAGTGTCAACTTCCAGAGCGTTGCACTGTGGGTAGCTATCCCATAGTTCCTGCTGTCTCCCCCACCCATTGGAATTCTGAGTTGAAATCCCAATGCCTGATGGGGCCAAAAATTTGTCATAGGTGGTTATGGGTAAATGTCGTCAGTCAGTCCTCCCTCCGTGAAAGCAACAGCAGACAATCATTTTGCACCCTTTTCTCTGGATTGCCCAGGCAAACGCCATAGCATGGCAACCATGGAGCTCGTTCAGCCTTTTTTCACTGTCATCGTATGTCTACTGGATGCTGCTGACAGACGCGGTACTGCAGCGCTACACAGCAGCATCCTCTTGCCTTTTGCAAATTAGCAAAGACGGTTACCGGCCCTACTGTATCGTCTGCTGCTTTGCAAGTTGGCAATGATGGTTACCAGTCATACTGTACCATCTGCTGCTGTTGTGGGTGCTCCTGGCTGACCTTGGTGAGGTCGGTTGGGGGAGCCTGTACAAAAATGGGAGTGACTCCCCAGGTCATTCTCTTCTTTAAGTTGTCTCAACACTTGTGAGGAAGGGATAGCTCAGTGGTTTGAGCATTGGCCTGCTAAACTCAGGGTTGGGAGTTCAGTCCTTGAGGGGGCCACTTCAGAATCTGAGGCAAAAATCAGTACTTTGTCCTTCTATTGAAGGCAGGGGGCTAGACTCCAGGTCCATTCTAGGAGATAGGTTTATCTCTAATTTTTTATTTTTTTAAATTTAGAGTCAGTCCTGCCTAGAATATCAGGCAAGCCTACTAAAGAACCAGAGAGGCAAATGGCCGTTTTGGGTCAGAACCCCAGACATCCCGCAGAAATGATGAGCTGCATGCCATTCTTGGGGGTGCCCCTACAACAACCCCACCCATTGCTTTCTTCCTCCCCCACTCCTCCTGGGCTACCTTGGCAGTTATCTTCCCATTTGTGTGATGAAGTAATAAATAATGCACGAATAAGAAATAACACTGACCTTACTGCAAGCAGAGATCAAAGGTGGGAGGGGAGGGCAGTTGGCTTACAAGAAGTAGAGTGAACCACCATTCTGCACATGCTCAGACTAGAGCTGAAAATGGGAATCTATGACAAGCACTAGGATAGAAGCACAGGCAGAACTGAATCTCCATTTCTGTATGGGCCTTTGGTTGACACGGGTAAAATACTAAATGTCCCAGGATACATATGTTGGGCGACAGTTCTAAACGGCAGCTTAATTTTTTTATTTGCAGCAAAATGTAGAGGTCTAAGTATCTGATTGTGAGCCCTGGTAGCAAGGAGTAGGCTGGGGTAGGCACGACCGTGCGGTGCTGCTGACTGGGAGAGCAGCCTGAGGCAGAAGCCTTCAGCTGCCATGATATTCCAGGCAGGAATTAGACAAAACTTAAAGAAGGGAATGACCTGGAGTCATTCCCATTTTTGCCCAGGCACCCCCGGCCAACCTCACTGAGGCCCGCCAGGAGCACCTACTGAACAATGATGATGGATATCAGACCTACTGTACCATTTGCGGTCCGCAAGGCAAGGCAAGGCAAGGCAAGGGGTAGCGCTGCAGCACCGCGTCTGCCAGCAGCATCCAGTAGACATACGGTGACATTGAAAAAGGCGAGAAACGATTTTTTCCCTTTGCTTTCACAGGGGGGGGGGTGCTGATGAACATATACCCTGAACCATGCGACAATGTTTTTGACCCTTCAGGCTTTGGAGCTCAGCCCAGAATTCAAATGGTTTTCGGAGAGTGCGGGAACTGTGGGATAGCTACAGTCGTCAGTCGCCCCTCCCTCCGTGAGCATCCATTTGATTCTTTGGCTTTCTGGTACGCTTGTCTCAGCTCCTTAAGTTTCATGGCAGCACTGTGTTGAGTCCCTGTTGTGGCCTCTGTCCATCATGGCCTTGAGATTTTTTCAAATGCATTTTTTGGACGGATTTCTGATAGAACAGATTCATCTCCCCATACAGAGATCAGATTCAGTATATCTCCCGTACGGTCCATGCTGGAGCTCTTTTTTGATTCTGGGACTGCATGGTCACCTGTGCGGATCAGCACTCCACGCTGGGCAAACAGGAAATGAAATTCAAAAGTTCGTGGGGCTTTTCCTGTCTACCTGGCCAGTGCAGTTCAGATTGGTGTCCAGAGTGGTCACAATGGTGCACTGTGGGATAGCTCCTGGAGGCCAATACCGTTGAATTGTGGCCACATTAACCCTAATTCGAAATGGCAATACCAATTTCAGCACTACTCCCCTCATCGGGGAGGAGTACAGATTTTGATATTAAGAGCCCTTTATATCGAAGTAAAGGGCTTCATTGTGTGGACGGGTGCAGGGTTAATTCGGTTTAACGCTGCTAAATTCGAGATAAACTCATAGTGTAGATCAGTTCTTATGGTGTAGCTTCCCTCCTTTTCTGTGCTTTACTAGCAGCGCCAGTCTGTCTGTCCATTTGCTTCACATCCAAGCATCTCTGTGCCTTCTTCCATACTGCATTCCTTTATGCATGGAATGCACTCCCTGAATTGCCCCATCAGGTCACTACCCTCTCTTCATAACCCTGTACACCTCTGCTGTGAAATTTAAAGAAATCATCCAATTAATGATGTCTAGGCTGAATGGCTCCCATACTGGCAGTGTGGCTGAGACTGAAGTACTGTCTCACACCTAGGGCTCCCTCCCTCCAGGTCAGAACTGAAACATATTTGCAGGCAGTATGAGGAAGCTTGCATTACTGTTGCTTGTTCTATAACTATTCCTTTCATTACCAGAGTTTTCAGTCTAGCCACTTTTAAAATAGAAATCTAATATTACAAAGGCATCAATCCCACTTTGATATAGTGCTTTTAATTCTTCACATGAAAGGCACTACGGGCCTAATCCAACTCCTGTTGAAGTTAACATAAATTTTCCCATTGTTTTCAGTGGCAGCTGGATTTGGCCTTATATAAATTCCAATTGTTATAATTAACTTTAGACAAAATATCAAAAATAAATATCTTGTGATGGTATAAAAAAACAGTAGAGCTGGTAACACAACCTTATCTTTCACTAACAAGCTATAGAAAGACAATATATACCAACATTTTCCTTTAGCTGTATTTTCTTGATAACGGGGAACTCACCAAAATCTCTCAGCTAAGATTTGACTTTTTAGATCTTCAAATGACAACATGAACAATGAAACAATGACAACAACACGAAACAACTGTGGCTCAGTTATCTATTCTGCCCAAGGGGGCAAGGTGCATTGTCAGGACCCCAGTGTTGTTAATAAAAGTGAACAAAACTAGTTATCGTGCAAAAATTAATAAATAAATCATGAAACTCTGTTATGGATCTGATTCAGCAGCATCCCTCACTCTTGCTGAGTAGTACTTACTCATGCATGCCATCCCTTAGAATTCAAGGGGTGTACATGTGTAAGTGCTAGTCAATGGGAATAAGAGTTGCAGAATTGTTGTGTGTGTGAACTACTGGGATAGAAGTTTACTTGGAAAAACTTGGAAAAGGTATTTCCAGACAATGGTATGACAGATGTATTTCAGCAGATGTGCAATATTTCATGAGAAAAAAGTGAAAGATAAAATAGGTTTTAAAAAGAGACCTTGAAAAATGCAATATAATGATATGGACCCACCAGCAAGGTCACATGTCCCTGATGAGAAACCCAGCCCTTAATCCCCAGCTACTATGAAAGCACTGTGCCCAGACCCTGCATGAGGAACTATGACTAATATGTTAGTCTACCTACCCCTCTCTAGCTGCTGGAAAGGAGAGAAGGCAATATTTCTGTCTTTCCATCCTCCCTAGAACCTCCTGGTTACTGAGGATAGAAAGAACCCTCTACTCTTCCTATCCAGTCTTCTAGTTATTCTGTAGAGAAGCGATGCCTTGCTAGTCTACACATTTTTCGGCCTCTGGTATTATTTTGTGGGTTCCTCTGCCATAAATACCTCCATTGCTTGCCACTGCATCCTGTCATAGCTTTCCTAAGAGCAACAGCAGTGTGAAATTGACAGGACTCCTGCTGTGCCAGTCCCTGCCGCTCTAAACGGTAGCATTGCAACTAATGAAAGTCTTCCCAAATTTAGCTCTGCTTCTGTTTGGTGAAGGTGTGAGCAGTGATGGCAACCCTAGATCTTCTCGTTGCAGTCGCATGAAGACAGCACTGTATTGGTTCATCTTTGAAAGGTGAATCTTCAAAACCTCATTGGCTAGAAACCATTTACTTTAAAAAGTGAAAACTTTCATCCTGAAGAAACTGATGTTTTAACTCTAGCTCACTGCTCCCCATGTATCTCCCTCTCATTAGGGAAAGTTTTCTATCCCTGGATATAAAAGTTATCAAGAGGTAGATTTAAAAACAGCTATCAAAGTCCTTTAGCTCTGTCAGATGGAAGCTTCTATTTGCAGGGAGACAGAAGCCTATTAGCGTTCTCAGCCGGCTTGCCCCTACCCCTCTTTGTAGCAGGTTACCAACATTTGTTTGCTTCCACCCGCTGGTAGGAGGTCATACTACTTACTGTCTGCACTGGGATATTTGGAAGCTGGAGAAAATAAGATTTTAAAAAATGATTTGATCTTATTTCAGATCAAAACATTGATTTTCCATGTCCTGGAATGGTTTATAGGAATATTCCCTAGTACCACTCACAGCGGCAGGTTATATCATTTTTGTAACTATTCATGCACTCTACATAATGAGGAGATGGCACCTTTGCATTTACTCCCACCCACCTACTGGCTTATGTAGCTGAGCCTTCACTATTGGACACTCCGTCCTATGAAATCACTACGCAGAACTGGGTGAAAAACCTTCATGAAATAATTTTATGGTGGGGGGGGAGGGAAATCACTGAATTTGCAACTATTAGCAAATCGGCTCCAACGAGGATACCTCATCCGACCTCCCGCAGGGCTGAATTACAGCTGTCCGAGGTCTCTTCAGGTGGGGCTGAGACCTTCTTCCTTCCTAGCCCACTACTTTGTCCGCAGTCAAAGGCAGGGAAGCCTGAGCCCAGCAGGGTGCCCTGTGTGTGATCTGGGGCTCCTGTCCCCGCGGCTCTGATGACAGTGGCAGGAGGGACCTCTGCTGGGGTGGTGGGATTTTGTGGCTGACTCCCTCTCATACACACATAGTCAGAGCCCTCCGCTGGCGGGAGGAGGGGGTGCCAGGCAGCTCCTCCCTTCTCATCCCCCATCCCACACACCCCGGGCTTTCTGTCTGCGGGAAGGGGAGCGCGGTTGGGACTCGACCCCCTTTTCTTGGCCACCCCAGTGGGACCCCGCTCCTGCTTCCTGCCCAGGGTGCTGGGGCCACTGGCGGAAACCCAGCCCCAGCTGCACACCCAGAGCCGGAGCTTGGAGCTCACCAGGTCCCGGGGCTGAGGCGCTTCACCGCACCCGCCCCTCTGCCGCCGAACCCCCTCCCCCGCGTGACGCGGCTCGCTCCGCTCCCGCTCCAGCCTGCCGCGCTGCATCGCCGCTCGGAGCGCGGCCTCTTTAAAGCCGGGGCTGAGCTACCGGTGCCCGCTCCTGTCTCCTACCGGCGGGGACTAGCTCGGAGCGGAGCCAGGAGGGGCCGCCCCTCCGCCGCCTACCGGCCCCTCGGCCAGCTCCTCTCCCACGCGCTGCCGAGCCAGGGTGGCCAGCGGGCAGGAGCCGGGGGCAGGGCACTGCAGCAGCAGGGGGCGGTGGTAGGCAGAGGCGCCGGATCCGAAGGGAGGGCAGCCGCTGGGTTCCCAGGCGCAGCCCCTCATGCGTGTCTCCGGGCATGGTGCCGCTGCAAGTCCCCGTCTATGCCTTTGCTGAGCCGCCCTCCTGCGCCCCTTGGATCGGGTCTGCGCCTCCCGCAGGGCTGGCCGCGGGGACATGCAGAGCTGAGGAGCGGCTGGAGGCGGCGGCAGGCAGGGGCGCTCCCTGTGCCTTGGATCTAAGGGCCCGCGCCGGGCACTGACCCCCCGCTCCTCTGCCGCTGAGGACTGAAGGAGCTCGGGGGGCTCTGCCCGCACCAGCCGCGGGCGCCAGCGCTACAGAGGAATGAGATTGTAAGTCCCGGGAACTTTGTTTCTCTGCGATCGCGGTGCCTGCTGCGGGGAGAGGGCTGCAGGCGGAGGGTAGCGCCTGTGTACAGTACAGGGGGGCAGGGGCGCCTGGACAATTATGCAGTAGGGGTGCTGAGAGCCATTGAACCAAACTGTAAACCCCCTGGAAACTACTTCAAGCCAGGGGGTGGGTGGGTGTGACAAGATGGAAGTGTGGAAAATCAGGACAGCGGATAGGGGGTAATAGGTTCCAATATAAGAAAAGGCCCCTACTAGCAGGACTGTCCCTATAAAATCGGGACATCTGATCACCCTACCCCACCTAGTTCCGGCACCTGTGCTCTATGTGTGTGTGTGTGTGGGGGGGGTCTTTCTAAATAAAACATCTAACGGAGAAACTATGGCTGCAGAGAGAGCCCCTGTGTGTGTGTTCAGCCCAGAAAGACACCGGGCGGGCAGGCTGGCTGCTTGGCTTTAAACCCGATCCAGTGTCTCCATAGTTAGTTACACGATAGCTGTAAGTGAGCAAGGTTTGGTCAGCCCCACATGCTCTGCTGCAGATTAGTTATCACAGGCTGGCAGGCAACAGCTTTTCAGCACAGAGCGGGGGATCCTCTGGGTGAACACCCTCGCCCACTCCGCTCTGCCCGGCCAGAGGGCTTGCATACAGGAACACTCTCGCGCCTCCCCATGCTCCCTGTAACTTTTGGGATGAATTTCTAAGCGTGGCGGGGATGGCTCAGCTGCGCTGATCTGTCTAAGGAGTGGTCGTTTTGACAAGACCTTGAGTCTGCGTGATGTTAGGTGGTTAACATGGATGTCGTGCAAGCTAGTGACCATACAGAGTTGGATTGTAAAATCTGAACATTAAAGCGTGTTTGACAGTCTGCGGTTGGATTTAATATTTCAAATAAGAAGCCATTTGAAATGCTGGCGAAGAGAATTAAGTGATTATCAGTGTAAAGCAGAGGTAGTGTTAGCTGGATGCAGAAGTGCTAATAACTTGGGGTAGGGAGAAGAGGAATCTTGAATTCCAGTTTTCATTTAGGCTTTACACTGACTGGCTGATCATTTCAAATGCAAGATAAATTATAGACAGTATCAATTATCCATCTCTGAAACACGGGGCATTTAACCGACACCCGAGTCATTCCTTAATTATTCAAATTCTAGTCTGAGGATATTTCCATGCTATTTCCCATCTGCCGAACTGATATCAATATTTTCTACAGCACTTAAAAGCTACAAATATACACTGTGATATTCTGAGCCCTACAAAATATTATTTCTATTTTGGCATCTTTGATGAGAAATTAATTTCTTGTGTGCCTATTACTTTACATGCCTGAATACAATGTGAGTACTTTTTGATCTGATCTTTGAATTGTTACATTTCTTCCTGGTGGTGTTTCAGCAGACTTCTTGACAAGATTAGAATAGGTGTGTTTTTTTTTTTAAACCTTTCATTAATAGTGAGACTATTATAGTACTTACTATTTTCCTTTTATTTCAGTTACAAAATTGTAGTTTTAATTCAAAGGATGAATGCAAAAATAATTGAGGGGGGAGCACAGATAGATACATACTGAGACATATTATTTTAAATATCTTTATAATAAACTCACTGTTGCCAATATTTTGGTAATCACTCCCAGCTATTAGCATATAGTATATGGTATTGTCTCCAAAAATATTCATTTCCCCTGTGATTATATAGTAAGAGGAGCTGAATGAGATTCATGGAGGATGGGTTTGACAATTCAGTTTATCCAAATTGAAGAAAAATTAATTAGATATTGGATTAAATCATTCTTCTTGCTCTACTGTTAAGACAGGTAATGTGTTATAGAATCTTTTCATTTGCCCAGCTGGGAGGATCTTGTTTTGTTCTACTGTTGAGAGAGTATCCATGCTGAACAGCTTAAGATTTCTCTTTTACTAACAACCCACATTGTAGGTAATGGTTATCTGAAAGAATACTTCAATTTACTAGTCAGAATTCTAGATGTATTTGCCGAGAAGGTAAATTAAATGCATGAAAGCTAATGTTTCACTTAAATCTCTTCAGATATCTGACAATCTTTAGAAGTAGGTGACCTCCAGTAAGTTATCTTTGTGATATGTGTGGTTACTGCCATGCTGGTTGATAGCAAATTATTCTAGATAAACTGAATCCTGACACTTCAGTTCCTTGACTTATTTTTTAAATAGTAGCTTCATGGAAAAAGCTCTGCTTATGATATTTGGGTTTAAGTCTTGGTCCCACTGAAATCAATGGTAAAACTCCCATTAACCCTTGATTTTTATCATCATTTATGGCTGAGTGCCAACTAGCTTTCAGTTGAAATTGACACAGCAAAGTCTAAATTACATTAGTGACAAAATTTACAACTCTCCATAGAATTGCTATTGCATACTGGGCTATGCTTAATAAATATAAAAAAGTATTCCATATTCAGTAAATAGTATTATGTTTTTAAAAAGAATAGACTGCTCAGACTTTAAATCTCTTGTCATATAGTGTAAGTCAGAATTCTCTGAAACTTTTGTCAGAATTCATCATAAATAAGTTATAGCAATTGGTTTTGCCTCATATTTTTAATAGAGTAAACTAATGAAAAAAGTTATGCAAAATACAATTCAGAAATTATTTATTAATATTAGACCATCTTTAGAACTGGTTGAAAATTTAGAGCTTTGTTAGGCTCCAGTTCTACAGGGTGGCTTTAATGAGGAGGGCGCTAACACCTTCAGGAAAGCTCAGAGCCTTGCAAGTTTGAACTGTTAATGGTTAATTTATTTGCCAGATGATGATCAAAATTAGATGATTAAACTCTTTGAAACTATGATTTGATGTATTCTGGTGTTTTTTTGTTTTGTTTTTTTTTTAGACATTTACTGATGTTTGGAGCTGGTCAGTTTTGATAAGGTTGAGAATTTGATGTAAAAACAGAGAAATAGTCTGCAAAATTTATTCTTGAAATTTCCTCCCAGTTTTCTACCAGCACAAAACAAATAAAAACTTTCACTTAAGACCTAGTCTACTGTTCCCACTCTGCTGAATTTGTGTTACAGTCTCAATGTCTGTAATGTTCCATGTATCAAAAGCAAGATTGGTATATTGATGGATAGACCACCTTTATATAATAACTATAACATAAAAAAGAGACCCCATCACCAATGCACAAAATTAGAGGAAGTGAAAGTTTGAGATTATATAGATTTTCCTGAATACTCACTGGATATGAAAGAAGATTCTGGGTTTCATTTTAAAAAATCATGTCTATATATTAGATTTTCAAGAAAGGGAAGGGCCAAATTGTAGTATTGGTTTCAACCATGTATAATACAGACAGGTATCATGCACACTTCCCCTCAGTGCCCATCAGTTCTGTAGGTTAAAAATGAACCCCCACAAACTTCTATGTATTTGTGACAAAATGGTTCAGTCCTGTTGCCATTGAAGTGAATGTTGAAACTCCCACTAACTTCAATATATAGGATTTGTTCCCTGAGAATTGATCTTTCAAAGTACTGAGCAATTTCAGCTCCCAAGTATTTGTATTGTGGTAGCACCAAGAGGCCCCAGCTGAGTTGGAGACCCCATTGTGATAGACCCTGCATAAACACAGTTAGAATCCTTGTCCTGAAAAATTTATAATCGAAATAGTTAAGATAGACAAAGGATGACAGGGGAAATGACTTTCCTAAGGTGATCTAGCGGGTCAGTAGCAGAACCAGGACTAGAACCCAGATATCTTGACTCAGACTAGTATCATGGACCACATTGCATCCTGAGCACTTATTAAAGTCGATGGGAGTTGAGGCTGCTTGCACCCAAAACACCCTTGACAGCCTGAGCCTTACATGATCATTTAATGAATGTGTCCAGAGGGGAATAACTAATGTTCTATGTTACCTAACTCTGATCTAGTTTTTAGTTAACTTCAATATTTACTAGTAATAGCCTGCTAAAGAACAGCGTATAATTATATATTGTTTGTTCTGTGCTGTTTTTGGTCTTCACACCCACTTTTTGTTTTGTCATTGCTTTTAATTACTTTCACACCAAGGCATGGAATGGATTTGACTGCTAGAAGCATGTATTTCAGGAGTGTAACAAATGCCAGGAATATAATTTCTTGGCTCTAAATGTACCTGCTTCCTTACAGACATTGTAGCAAATAATTCCAAGAATTCAGAAGCTCTAGCAATAAATCTTCCTAAAATTTATTTGTTTTTTTTTTTCTGGTGCAGAATAAGTAGTGGTGAAAAATTATAGGGCTGAGTTGAGTTGTGCCATTTATTTCAATATGGAGTGCTGACTAAAATTCGGTGTCACACTATGGTCCGTGGTTCTACTAGAGTCTAGATGTTTTTCTTTGTACTATAAGTGAAAATCATGCATATATAAAGGTCCATGCAAGGCGTCTTGTGGTGAGGTTCAAATGATGATAGAGAGCATGGCTGGAGCAACTATATAGGGAACCCTCTGCTCCCTTCGGTACTATATCAGGGATCTCCACACTGTCCTCACATAGGCTGATGGTAAAGGTTAGCCCACAGAGTGGGGGTGGAGATATTTGGGCTAATCTGCAGACTTGGGTTGGGACAGGATCTATGGTTCTGTGGATCCAGTGTAGCTAACACTGCATGCAAATGGCCCAGAGGGTAAATGGCCATTATCTCAGACCATAGACACATAGCAGCAGCAGCAGTAGCTGCAGCAACATCAATGAAAAATAATTGGTTTGATATCCACCCAGCAACTACAATTTGGAAACCCAGTCAAGAGGACAGGAGCCAAATCCACTTCAGATACTGAAAAGCCTGAATTTGGGCACATTGCAACTGGGCCTTGTTTTAATCAACACAGTACCCAGAAGTGTCTCAAAAGTCTTCCTGGAGATGTTCTATGTATATGCCTACTGTACTGATTGTCCTGGCCCCTGGACCAGTGAACTATTCAGCTGGAACCAGTATTATGAGGATAAGTACAAGTGGCTGACAGAACCTTAGACATACCAGTGATTGTGGATTACTAGTATGTAAAGGCAGTCATCATGAATCTGCTGTAAACAAATGATTCTGTGGAGAGAGGTATGCCTTGGGACACTAGCACCACTGGGACTTTTGTTGGAGGTGGCTAAAATCAGAAATCCATTTGGTGTTGCACATTGCAGAACTGGTTTTCTTGGAATGGTTTTTGCAGATTTTTCCCTCACTGGGAAGAGAATGGGCATATAGACACTGGATAGAGTCATTGGCCAAAGAACACCCCATCCCTTGCAGAAGGTTATATGGTTTTGGGTCGCTGGTACAGAGAGAATGTACAGGACCAGTGCAACTCAATGCACTCTGGAGAAGAATTGTTGGGAAAACTTTGAGAGAGACATTTCTCCATTTTCGCCAAACAGACTGCAGCAGAATGATACCAGCCATTTCCCTTCTGAAGATAGAAGACCAATCATGGACGTGACAGAGTTCAATCTCCATGGTTTAGTTCAGGGAGCAACAACATGCTAGAGAGCCATATGCTTCCATTGTGAGAAAAAGGGACAAATGTACAGAGCTTGTCCTGACATGAGTGTAATTACAGCACCTCCTGGTGGACATCAAATGAGACCCAAGAGCATGTTTCTTCTTTCCCTCCTAAGTTTACAGTTCCAGTATGGGTTAATGTGACCAAGGGATCTGGGGGACTCTGGCTATAGTCAAATCCTGATGCAAGGTAACTTGGTTCAGTGACTTGTGCTGTGACTCACCACTTGGCAATAGAGGAACATACAAATACCCTGACAGAAAGAACAACCAAAAGATTGTATATCCAGTCAAAGGGTGAAACTGGGACCATTTCACATAGTTGATAGGAGGTCACTGGATACAAAGGAGCAGAGGTTAAGCACCATGAGAGCTATGCTGTCATAGGCTTGTTCTCTAGCCACTGCCCCCAAAACTCCCACTCACAGGAGGTTCGTATCGCAGACAGGGTCAATATGTAAGTTACTGCTGACAGTGAGCATTAACTTACTCACTAAAGTTCTACAGTTCTGAGAAGTGGGCATTGCTGCAGAAAGAAGCTATTCCTCCTCCCTAGCTGCACATCCCAGACCTCATGGAACCTCTATGGAGAGGCTTCTGTAGGGCCAAAGGAAGGGGGACTGATGCTGCAATAGTGGTAATCGTACTTTTGCACCCTTACCCCCGCACTCTAGTAAACAATACTGTTCATATTGAGTGCCCTTCCAACCTCTGCATTTCAGCTGCTAGTGCACTATACCATATACCACTGTTCTACCTGCAATCATGTCTTCATCAGTGAAGGTGATACAGATGCACAGACACATCACCCATTTTAGAAATAGGGCAAAAAATTATTGTTGGAACCTAGGGCTATCATCTGAACTTGGATTATTAATCAATTAATGCAATTGTACTTAATGGAAGATACAGAGAGATTTGGCAAGGCTGGCTATTTGCACCATACCTTGGATAATTAATCACTAATAGTCACTGTGGAAACATACATTTTGTTCTGTGTGACACAGTCCAACAAATGTTTTCCAGATTAGTCAGGTACAACAGCATAAACAAGCAGCATGTCATTCCTGAGCTATGGCATTAATTGTCTTGTTTACTATTGCCCAGAGTTGGGTGAATAATACATTTGACAAAATTTACAATACATTTTGAATAAATTAATTTTTTGTTTTATGATTTACCACCTCTAGCTTTATGTATATCTATATGAAAAACATGTGTTTTACTCTTAGCTATGCTGTGCCACTGTTAGTTTGGTGCAAAACACAGGTTAGGAAGCAGGCGTTTTGAAATGCTTTTCAGTTCCTGGATGAACTAGTGAATACCGAACTGCTTCTCCAGGATTAGCAGAGCAGATTGTTATTCCTTTGTTCATTTTAGAAAATGGACACTTCTATGGGGGATGCCAAGTGAATTTACAGACATTGTTCTCAGTTTACTCAAGATGAGATGTATGTCATGTCTTTAGAGTTATCAGAAGACTATAGGCACAAATCCCTTTAAAATAGTGAAATGCATTATGTGGAATTACAGTAGGATTATTATACAGGGATAAGTAGCAGCTCCAGCGTTAAGACTGTACTGAAGTGTTCGCAGTACTGCATTAGCATTAAATTAAAAGGGGAACTATACAAAAATGAGAAGGCTAGTTAAGCAGAAATTAAAAGGAAGACACAAATGAAATGCATGCAAGCTACATGGAAACTTTTTAAAAACACCTTGATGGAGGCTCAAACTATATGTATACCCCAAACAAAAAAATTAAATAAATAGTAAGAGGACCAAATGCCGCCAGGCTAAACAGCAGAGTAAAGGAGGGAGTTAGAGATAAAGACATCTTTTACAAATTGGAAGTCAAATCCCACTGAAGAAAATAGAAAAAAGCATATACACTCTGGCAAGTCAAGTGTAAAAGTATAATTAGGCTGGGCAAAAAAATCAAAACAAACAAACTTGAAGAGCAACTAGCAAAAGACATAAACTAACAGCAATTTATTTTAAAGTATACCAGAAGCAGGAAGCCTGCCAAACTATCAGTGGGCTACTGGATGATCAAGATGCTAAAAGAGCACTCGTGGAAGACTAAGTCATTGCAGAAAAACTAAATGAGTCTTTGCATTGGTCTTCACTGCAGAGGATGTGAAGGAGATTCCTACGTCTGAGCCATTTTTTAGGTGACAAATCTGAGGAAATGTCCCAGATTGAGGTATCAATAGAGGACGTTTTGGAACAAACCGATAATTAAATAGTAATAAGTCACTAGGACCAAACGGTATTCACGCAAGAGTTCTGAAGGAACTCAAATATGAAATCGCAGATTTACTAATTGTGGTATATAACGATCACTTAAATCAGCCTCTGTACCAGATGACTGGAGGATAGCTAACATAATGCCAATTTAAAAGAGAGGCTCCAGAGGCAATCCTGGTAATTACGGCCAGAAAGCCTAACTTTAGTAACAGGCAAACTGCTGAAACTGTAGTAAAGAACAAAATTATTAAACTCACAGATGAACACAATATGTTGGGGAAGAGTCAACATGGCTTCTGTAAAGGGAAATCATGCCTCACCAAATCTGTTATAATTCTTTGAAGGCATCAACAAGCATGTGGACAAGAGTGGTCCAGTGGATATAGTGTACTTGGACTTTCAGAAAGCTTTTGACAAGGTCCCTCACCAAAGGCTCTTAAGCAAAGTAGGAAATCATGGGATAAGAGGGAAGGTCCTCTCATCGATCAGTAATTAGTTAAAAGAGAGGAAACGAAGGGTAGGAATAAATGGTCAGTTTTCAGAATGCAAGGAGGTAAATAGCAGGATTCGCAAGGATCTCTTCTGGGAGTGGTGCTGTTCAACATATTCATAAATGATCTGGAAAAAGGATAAACAGTGAGTGAGGTGGCAAAGTCCACAGATGATGCAAAATTACTCAGCTTAGTTAAGTCCAAAGCTGTCTGTGAAGTGTTACAAAGGGATCTCATAAAACTGAGTGGCAACAAACAAAATGGCAGATGAAATTAAATGTTGATAAATACAAAGTAGTGCACGTTGGAAATCATAATCCCAACTATACATCCAAAATAATGGGGTCTAAATCAGCTTTTACCACTCAAGAAAGAGATCTTGGATCATTGTGGATAGCTCTTTCAAAGTATCTCCTCAATGTGCAGCAGCAGCAGTAAAAAAAAAAATTATCAGAATGTTGGGAACCATTAGGAAAAGGATAGTAATCAGACAGAAAATATCACAAGGCACTATTTAAATCCATATTACTCACACACTTAAATACTGCATGTAGTTCTGGTCACCCTATCCCAAAAAGATATTAGAATTGGAAAAAGTATAGAGAAGGGCAACAGAAATTATTAGGGGTATGAAACAGCTTCCCTAGGAGGAGAGATTAAAAAGACTGGGCTGTTCAGCTTAGAAAAGAGACTACTGACGTGGTGATGGGGAATGTGATAGAGGTCTATAGAACCATGAATGGTATGTTGAAAGTGAATAAGGAAGTGTTATTTACCCTTCACATAACATAAGAACCAAGGGTCACCCAATGAAATTAATAGGCAATAGGTTTAAAACAAACATAAGGCAGTGCTTCTTCAAACAATGCACATTCAATCTGTGGAACTCATTGCCAGGGGATGTTGTGAAGGCCAAAAGTATAACTGCATTCAAAAAGGAATAAGATAAGTTCATGTAGGATAGGTCCATCAATGATTGTTAGCCAAGATGATCAAGGATGCAATCTCCTGATCTGGGTGTCCCATAAACTATGATTGCCAGAAGGTGGGACTGGATGCCAGAAGATGGATCATTCAGTTGCTCAGTTCTGTTCATTCCCTGTGAAACACCTGGCACTGCCCACTGTTGGAAGACAGGATACTCGGCTAGATGGACCATTAGTCTGACCCCCCAAGACCACTCTTATGTTTTTATGTGCTATTAAATGTGAAATAGAAGGATTTTTAGTCTTAATTTCCAGATTTGGCACAACTCCTCTTCAAAGGATAACTTAATTTTCTGTGAACATTTTTTTAAGTGAAATATTTACTTAAGTGTGCAGTGTTCACAGAACAATAATTACTGGCACCACTGGGACTAATTAACATACTTATTGGAGGACTCGGAAGAAAGACTAAATGAGCACAAACAGTGAGTTAGCCTCTTCTTCCTAAAGGGTGTCTCCTGAACAAGCTGAAGGTGCATTAGATGGGAAGTATGGGTAGCTGGAACTGCTGCAGCCTATGCTGTAATTGTGCTATAGATAAACAAATGGCTTCATTTTCAATGGCTATCAATCTGGTTCCTTTAATGAACACTAAACTAATTAGAAATGTGAACAATTATAATTGAAAAAGAGATTTTATTGCTGTTGTTTGTATCCAGATCTTCCCTGCTGGACACCTATCAGGTACCTGTCTAAAGCTTACTTCAAGGCTCTTAGAGATCGATCCATTTTTGTTGCTTAAGCTTGATAGCATTATTTGCTATATATCAGCTTCCACCAGATAGTAGCCTTCTTTGGAAGGATGTGCCTTATGCCTTGCAGAAACTGAATGAATGACATTGTATAAAGCAACAGTACTTTAGGTGTCACATTTTATTCACTGGAGCACAAGGAACAACAGAAAGCACTTGATGCTCTTTGGTTGTGACAGTGCTTCTCCAAGTTACACTTAATGCTTGAGGCAAATAGCTAGTAAGAATATCTCAACCTCTCTTGATGTTGTTAAACAAGCTGTGTGCAATCTCTTGTACCATAAATATTCTAGGGCTCTCAATTCACCTGCACGTGGCAGGTGACACCTGCCAATTTACTACTTCACCTGATTATCTAGAGAAACTTTCTAAGCACCCACAATTTTAGCACTGGGAGAAGTAGCTGGGACTGGCCACCTCATTATGCAAATCTTCTTACAAGAACTCTCTGTTTTCATCATCTAGGCCAGCTCTCACTGAGACCAGGCCTTCTTTCAACCACTCAATCTCTGCTCCTAAGAAGGGCACGAGCTGCAGGTGAGGGACATGTACTATTCTCAAAGTAGTGCTGTGGGGTTTAAGGGGACAAATTGTGGGAGAAGAGTAAGGATGAGTGTGTTTGCTGATGGGGGAATGGAAGGAAGGGAGAGAGAGGCAAAGTGGGATGGAAGCGATTCAGACAGGGAAAAGAGAAGAAAAAGAAAACTGATGGTAAAAACAGGGTGGGTGAACAGGAAAAATGTAGAAAAGATTTTATAGAACTGGTAGAATATGGTCAGATGAAGTGATAATTTACTTTACTTTAAATGCAACAAGGGCATACATATTATGTTGGTGTTTATCTTCTCTGTGAAGACATATTACTAAGTACACAGTTAATTAACAGAGAAGAAAATATGTATGTAAATATCCCAGCAAAGGAAATTTGCTTTTGAACTTCTGGAATTTCAATAGGAATATGTATGTAGATGGCACATTATTTATTTATATGGGTTTAGTCATTTTCTTATACAGATAAGAGTATAATGTTTTCACATCTTATATTTGCAGTATTTCCTTTCATGGACAGTGTTTCAAATAAATGCAAACAATAAAGAGCGCTAGTTCAAAGGCCAGTGAAGTTCACGGAAATACTCCCATTGACACTGATCAGCTTTGGAGCAGGTTCTTTGTATGTGCATTCCTCTGGGGAAACTAAGCCCAAACTATGCTGTAAATAGCTCTTTGGACAGGGGAATTGCAGATATTAGAAAGTCATTAAGGCCTGATTCTCCAAGCACCTGTATGAGTGTGCAGTTATGGGGGAAGCATAGATAAACCCATTCACTGGAGCCATCCATTGCAAGAGGAATGCACTCTTAGGATACGAGATATAAACATCACAGGCCTCAATTTTATTTCATTGAAGTCAGTGGCTGAATTCCCATTAATGTTAATGGTAGCACAATCAAATCAGCAGCATATTGTTTTGTGTGCCATTTTTTCAGATCTGAGAAAATTATAGCATATTCAGAGATCATCACTGGAAATACCTACAAATGGCTTCTCATATAAATGTATCAGGTCCTCTCCTTCAGCTATCACCACTGTCAAAACATTCTTGGAAACACGTGGCACTCTGGGGAAAAATGCCTAAGACCTGCCTACGCTGTATCATGATCAGTGGAACGGGAGTGAGAGGGCCCATGTTCCCTGGAGATACTGTTACCGAGACTTTTTTTTAAAAAGGGGGGGTGCCAGGGAGTTATGCTTGAAGCAACTCGGCCACATGGACTGAGCACTGCACAGGGTATAATAAAGTTCCACTTGTTCAGCTTGATCTGCATTCACCTTCACTGACAGCAAATGAAACATGGTGGGGCCATCTGAGCTGTGAGTTCTCTGCAGTGCAACAGCTGGTAGTGTGAGCCATGGAACTGAGTCTGAAACCCCCTGGAGTTTGCACAAACCTAGCCCAGTGATGGACATGGTGCAAAGAGGAGTTTGAGGATTCACAGACCTGGCCATGCAGGTGGACAACAGCAGGAAAGTAAAACTGTTATTTTACCTTATGAAGAACAAGGAAAAGAAGTCTGCAGCACTATCTCAAGCCTCACAGCAGTTCTAGGAGATCTGGAGAACTATTGCTCCCCAAAGCAGAACAAAACTGTGGAGGAAAATGGAATTTTGTCACTAGAGGCCAATCTGAAGGGGAGGAGATAGAACCCTGTGTTACTGCCTTACAGACGTTAGCTGCTACAGGCAATTTTGGGGACTTGACAGACTCCCTAATTAGGATGGTTTCCAGAACTTGGGATCACCACTTGCTGGAACAACTGCTCTGGAAGTGTGAACTCACATTAAACAAATGCTTAGACAATGGATTATGCACCAGAAACCTCAAAAGAAATAATGAAAGCCCCAGGAAGCCTAACACCCCCAGAAGCACATGCAGTTAGACAGCACCAAAGGAGTGCAGCTGGCCAGGGTTCTATACCCATAGTGAGATGCATTTACTATGCATGAGCAGGTAAAGAAGTAGCCTGCACTGGGACAGCATTGCAAGGAATGCGGGAAGTTGAACAGTTTTAACAGTATATGCAAGAGCATAGGAAGGTTCAGAAAGATTCAGTCAGAGTTATATGGGGTGAAAGGGGCACATTAGACAATGGTGTTAACAAAATGATTCTCTCCTTGAGTCTGAAAGCACCTCAGGTTCAGGCTGGACAGAAAAGCAACAAAGGACAATACCAACCTCCATGCAACAATGTTAACAGGGAAACACCCTTTGTGATTTGAGCTGGACAGCAGGGCCTCCTGCAATGTGATTCCTCCGGATAAATTGGAGTCGAACATAACCATTAAAAAGAGCAGGTTCATTCTAATAATGTACAGCCCATAGGAAAATGGGACATCATAGTAAGTAAGCCAAAAAATAAAACGGTGCCAACTGAAGTTTGTGGTGGTGGATTGTAAGCATCACAAGCTCCTCTTGGGGACCATGCCATACAAGCCCTGGGTCTTATCAGCATCAGAATATTATAGTGCAAGAAGCAAAAGAGGGAGTCCCATGGACAATGAAGAAAAATTTAAAACCTATAGGAATGTTTTCAAAGATGAGGAGTGCCTCAGAGAAAAGCCGCGGCTGGAAGTAGACCCCACAGTGGAACCTGTGTGCTTACCATGAAGGAAAATTCCATTGGCTCCAAGACAGGAGCTCAAAAGTCTGCAGAGCAGGGGTATCATAGCACATGTAGAGACCAGTACCTGGATAAACAGCATGGTGGTGGTAAAGAGATCTTCAGGCAAATCACATCTGCATAGAGCCAAAGCCACTGCACTGGGTATTGAAAGGACGACGTTAACCACAGTTGATTACATCTTGCCAGAAGCTGCCACAGGCAGAATATTTAGGGTCTGTGATGTAAGGAATCGGTTTTGGCACATAAGCCTGGATAAAAAGAGTCCAGCATACTGACAATCTTTCCAATACCATTTGATTACTACAGATGGCTGCTAATGCTGACTGGCATAAGCTCAAAGGACTGCCTGGGGTGAAAATAATTGCAGATGATATCCTTCTTTTAGGTGAAGGAGAACAATGACACAGAAGCTGGACAAGACTATGACAGAAAACAACAAGCTTTTCTATACAGATGCAAGGACAAGAACATAAAACTCAGCCCAGAAAAAGTGAGACTCATACAGCATTAGATGGCATACACTGGACATCTGCTCACAGCAGAGGGACTGAAAGCAGATCAACAAGATCAAGGAAGTCAGACTTTCAAGCTTCAGTGGATGTCAAAGGGGTTCAGCACTTCATAGGAATGATAATTTATCAGTACAAGTTCTGTGCACACCTGGCTACAGTAGCAGATCCCATATGTCAGCTGATGAGGCAGGATGTTGAGTGGGACTCGGCAGGCTCCCAACAGCAAGCATTTGATAGGTTGAAATAAATTATACTGGATGCCTCTGTCCTGAAGGAAAATCACTGACGGTCCAGCATGATGTATCTGAGAAAGGACTGGATGTAGCTCTTTTTTTGCAGAAGCAGCCAGTTGCTTTTACCAGCAGAGCCATGTCAGAGATGAACAGGGGTACACCCAAATAGAAAAAGATTTTCTGGCTGTAGTATGTGGGGAGGAGTGATTCCATCAGTACACCCCTGGCCACCCAGCAATAATGCAATCAGACCACAAGCCCGGAGAGACAATCATGACGAAGCCCCTTCTTAGGGCTCCAAAGAGATTGCAGTGCATGCTGATGCACCTCCAGTGCTATCAGGTGGAGATCAGATATTGTCCAGGGTGATTACCGGTGTTAGCTGACACCCTGAATAGGGCATATAAACCTAGCGTCAGCAAGTTGGGGAAAGGGGATCAGGACATAGTGAAGCATGTTCTTAGATTCAATTTCCCAAGTTCAAAAGTGAAGCTGGTAGAAATCAGAGGCTATGGAAAAGGACATCCAAACAGAGGCAGTCAAGAGAGCCAGATGACCATTAGACAAAAGCTAAGTGCATGCTTCACACCTGGGCATTGACAGCTGTCTTAGACGGGCTCAAGAGTGTGTTTACTGACTGGGAATGGCGACTCTGGTCCTTGATAGAAGGGTTAGATACCTACCAGTCTTTTGATAACCGCCAGCAGAAAGACTTTTACTGTCCGCAGACTGGGAAATGGGCAGTCTAGCCTAGTGGTCAGGTGGGCATCAGACCTAGAGGCTAGGGTCAGAGCTGTAGTCAGAAATCAGGAGCCAAAGCCCAAAGTCAAACTGGAAGGCAGGCACTGGATGCCAGAGCTGAGGGTTGAGTCAGAGCCCTAGTCAGGAGCCAGAGCTAAGGGCCAAACCAGAGGGCAGGGACTGGAACAAGCAGGTATCAGGCAAGGATTTGTTCAGAGTAGGATAGAGGCAAGACTGGGTGCAAGGCAGGAATAAGGTGGTGCAGGAGCAGGCACAGTGGTGGGTATGATCAATGAGAAGCTGGCGAGCTGCTGCTGCTGGCTTAAGAGCCAGCCTGCTGGCCTCTGCTGCCCATCAGGTGGTGTGGCTATTCAGACAGCCTCCTGCAGGCCAGCTGTACAGATGAGGCAGCCTGGAGAGTAGCTCTCTTCAGGCCCTGATTCCTGATGGTTACCGTATGAGCTGTACACAAAACCACAGGAAAAGGTGAGAGCAGACTTATTAGCCTTCAGTGAAAAGTAGCACTTGATTACAGTGGACTACGATTCAAATTTTTGGGACGTCGAATTTTTGGGAGGCCAGCATGGCCCGCTGCTTCCCACAGCTCCTATTGGCTGGAAATGACAATCTGCGGCCACTGGGAGCTGCAGGGGGCTATGCCTGTGAGTGGTCAATATCAGCAAAATGGCTCATGACGTGCAATCAGATCACCCTGTTGGGCTACATGCGGGCTGCACGTTGCCTCGCACTGCACTAGGGCATGGTCAGGTTGGCCAATCATGCATTGATTCAGAGCTTGGGGAGTTTTCACTAGTAATGATCCTATAAAGCCCTGATTGTTCACTAAAAATGCCTCCTTTCTCTGACAGAAACTCAGCAAAAAAAATTTCAGCAGTAACAGCGAAGTATCACTAGTGATGTTAATACTGGCCTAACCAACTCCTCAATTGATCAGGATAAAAGCCAAATGGGACAGGACATTACATTTCAATTTTACTGATAAGAAGAGAATACTTCTATCCACTCACCACATGTATAACACTCAGCACTTGGCCAGAGAGGTGGAATTACATTTAATTCAATTGAAGGTGATTCATCAGATGTGCTACAACTTTGACAGATTATTTGAGAAGATGATTGATGATGGAGGTGTTGAAGAAACTATTGTGATATTTGAGCATGCTTTAGAGTTTTCCTCAAATATACAGCCAATATGAAGAAAACATAGTTGGTATGATCATTACAGCTAGTGAAAAATGCCAATTCTATTTGTGAGACAAGGTGGGTGTGGTAATATTTTTATTGGACCAACTTCTATTGCTGAGAGACACAAGCTTTCAAGCTTACACAGAGTTCTAAACTTCAAAGCTTGTCTCTCCCCATCAGGGCCGTTCACAGGATTTATGGGGCCCTACGCAGTATTATTAAGCTGGTGCCCCTATGCCCGACTTGCTCTTAGCAACCCAAACATAAGCTTATAGTAGTGGAAAACTTGCCACATGCACTTTATTAAAAACAGTTTAAACCAATTAAGCACACTATAATGCTGATGGACTATACTTGCACTAGAGAAGTAGCACTATAGAAAAAAATGGATTTATTGACAGAATGATGCAAATAAAATAACTTTTTTAATTTGTCAACATTTTATTAGAAATTAATATGAAGGGGTATTGAAACAAAGATTTGTTTTTTTAATTAAAAGCAATCTTTCATCCTTTTTTTGGCTGCAAAATCAGTAATGTCATTGCATGACAAACACGAAGTGATGTCTTGTTGAATTGCAAGAATAGCAAGACCATTCAAGCATTCTTGATTCATTGTAAAACGGAGATAGTGTTTTTTAATGAGCTTTAGTTTTGCTAAACTGTTCTCTTGGTGCTACTGTTACAGGAATTGTCAGTACAGTACGAGTGGCGATGTACACATTAGAATACATGTCAACATGTTTGCTCGTATGAATAAACTGTACAATGTCCATCACCGACTTTGCATGTGGCAACATTGTCATCAATGTACTCAATTCTTCATACAGTTCAAGTCCATTTAAGTCAAAACTATCACCTTGCTTCAGGAGGCTCTCTAGGTTCTTGGACTTAGTCATTAGTTGCTCTTGTTTTCCTATTTCGTTGAATTTAGTTATGTCATACAAAAATCCAAACTATTCATGGTGTGCTTGTAAGGTATTAAACCTTTCGTCAATGGTAGATATTACTTTATCTATCACAGCATTAAAAAATTCAACCTCAGATTTCTCTTCTGGATCGTCTATGGGCTCATCTGCTTCTTTATATTCCTCTTGCCATTTTTTTCCTCTAAACTCTTGTCACATTCGGCTATTGAAATTTTGGTTCTACATCTAGTGCCTCTGCAAACTCTCTTGCTGTAACCTGTGCTTCTTTGAATCCATGTTCTCTGTATTTCACTAAAAAGTCTTGTGTGTTGTTTAGTAAGGTACGTGTTGAATCAAGCTGCATCGTTGGACTCTGCATTGTTTTGCTTATGCTTGAGATTTTAACAAGAATGTCATACCAGATTACGACAGATGTTAGAAACTTGAAGCTGGATATTTCAGAGGCCAATGACTGTGCTTCACTTTTAGCTTTTGGATCTCTGACTTCTTCCGAAATAGCAACCAATGCTTCATAAACTTCCTCAGATTGATATCTCAATGTTTTTACACTTCCTACTCTGCTTTCCCAGTGTGCCTCAGATAGAGGCTTAACGGTAATACCACTAACATGTACTTTGAATATTTGCCATAGTTGAGTGGAAGCTGAAAAAAGCACGTACATGCATTGCAGCAAACCAAAAAAATAAATAGCTTCTATAGAAGATTTGGCCATATCCCACAAAATCAAATTAAGGCTGTGGCAGGTGCATGGAATAAAAAAGGCTCGTGGATTTTCCGCAAGCAATCTAGCTTGCACTCCAGAAATGCATCCTCTCAGACTGGTGCCATTATCGTAGCCTTATCCTCTAATGTTCATTATGGACAATCCCATTTGTTTTAGTGCATGAAGGAGAGCTTGAAGTCCAAAACTTGTAGCGTCCTCAATTTCTAAAATGTGATAAATGATTCCTTAACTGGAATCTGTGCTGAATCACTAATGTTGACAAATCTCACTACTAACAACGTCTGTTCTTCATGACTTATGTCTGGAGTGAAATCTAGAATTATGGCAAAATATTTTGCCAGAGAAACCAATGATTAGTTCATTTTTAATTCTTGGTCCCAAATAGTGGTCATGTATTTCATTTTCAGTTACTCTTCGGACATGTTCATTCATCACTCTGTCAAGTTTCCTCAGCAGTTGTAAAGGCCTAAAAAATTGCCATTCTTGGGCTACTATAATTTGTCAGTGCTTCCTCTAAAAGCAAGATGTTTGTCGATGGATATTTAATAATAGATGTTCAAGAACATGACACCAATGCTGCTTCTCTGATTCCAGCAATCTTTGATTTGGGGCATCGAGCATTGTAAGATTAAAAAAATCAGACAATCAACTCTCACCATTTGTGCATACTTTCAATGTGGTGGTGTGCTTTTTCATGTTGCTATAATGTGTGACTAAGATTTTGCCAATCATTAATACCCACGGTTGCTATGTTAAAATTGCAACTGTTGAAAATCTTGCTGGGGCTGGGGGAATACAGCATCTTTACATTTAGAGTACACACACCACTATCTGTTGACAATTTCACTGTTAGGAAGTCTTTTGTAGAAATTGTTTTCTGTGAATTTCCTACCTCTAATGTCTTTAGGATATTCGAGACCTTCTATTCTCACAGGGCCTTTCTCAAGTATAATGTTGTGTAATTTGTTGTTAAATGATTGCAGTTATGCGCCAATGTCATGTGTATATATACCATGCTAGTACAGTTTCAACTGTTGTAATTTCTTGTTTTGTGTCTGCATCTGTTTCAAATGATTGTTCCGTGTTTTGTTGAGTTTCTTGAACTTTGTCTGCATAAAAAATTTCTTCTGCAGTTACTTGATGATCTTGATCAACTTTTCGTTGTTTTCGTGATGTACAAGCTTAAGTATAGAATTAGCTACAAAAGCATAGAAGGTTTCTATTTCATCTTTTTTGTTTTCTTTTTTGTGGCCCAGAAAGTTGTTTTTGGTACGACATTATAACTTAGAAGGGTGAGAGTTTTTTATTTTAAAGAAATAACTGTTTAAATTATTGTCAGATTATCAGAAATATTATTTAAAATAACTAATGTAGGATAGCCACAAGTCTGTGACCTTGAGCTAATGTAGAAACACCTCACAAGGAACTCCACCCTGACTGAGACACAATAGAGTAATTTTTACACAGTCACTTATTAGTTTTAAAGGTGTAGTGGGCGTCAGTCTTAATGCTAGTTACAACTCTATATCAACCTTATACTGTAAATAGATCAATAACATTATCCAGTTTAATAAACTGAGTTTCCAAGCAGGCGGAAAATAGGAGTCTAGTTTTATTCCTAGGTTAAGCACAAAGTGACTAAAATGAAGCCAGTACAAAATCATCTCATCTAGATTAAGGTAAAACAGAAATGTTACAATAGTCCTATCCATTAAAATTAGTGCAGCATGGACAGCGTAGACAGAGACAAGCTAATTTCTTTTTCCAACCTAATGTGCCCTTGTTACAGAAGGACCCTCTCCAGGTTTTGTCACTCATCTTCTCTGATAAACATTGTCAATTATGCCACTGAACTTCATCACTAATTCATTTTACATAGACAACTGAGTAATCCGATGATGATAACTTCTGATCACTTGCAATCTTGACTGGATACGACAGGGGTAGGCAACCTATGGCACGCGTGCCGAAGGTGGCACACAAGCTGATTTTCAGTGGCACTCATACTGCCCGGGTCGTGGCCACAGCTCCGAGGGGCTCTGCATTTTAATTTAATTTTAAATGAAGTTTCTTAAACATTTTAAGAACCTTATTTACTTTATATACAACAATAGTTTAGTTCTATAACATAGGCTTATAGAAAGAGACCTTCTAAAAATGTTAATATATTACTGGCACGCAAAACCTTAAATTAGCGTGAATAAATGAAAACTCGGCACACCACTTCTGAAAGGTTGCCGACCCCTGGGATATGAACTGATTAACCTGCTTCCCTTGCAGTAATTTTTGCAGATATTCTTATTGTAATGCAATGTTTTGCTAATCATTACCATGACTGTCCAATGGTGAAGAAAGACTTTCTAGAAGTAGGATTGGGTTTTTTTTCCTTCTACTCTAGAGCTGTGTATGAACCATCCATGAAATCCCACAAAGTCTCCAAAACTTCAACATCAGTATCCTTTTTTACAGACTTTTTTCCCCTTCTTCACCAATATCTACTTCTTTGCTCCTTGGAAACCCCGTTTATTAAACTGGATAATGCCACTGATCTATTTACAACAGGGGCTTTCAGCCTTTCCAAACTACTGTACCCCTTTCAGGAGTCTGATTTATCTTGTATATCCCCAAGTTACCTGAGGGGGGGTGTAGCAGGGTGGTTACCCGCTCCTGCCCTTTGCAGCTTAAAACAGCCCAGGAGGGGGCTATAGCTGGAGCCAGAAGCCTGGGCTGATGGCAGGAGTGGCTGCAGCTGGGGGCCACGCCCCAAACTGAGCAATAAGGCTGTATAAGAAGGCCAGGGGAGCCAGAAGGAAAAGGAGGCTTCCTCTGGCTGTAGAGGGAGAAGGGCCTGGCTGCTGGGAACTAGACAAGGTACCTAGTGTGGAGCAGGGCTGGGGAAAGGCAGCGGAGCTGGGGAGCTCCTGCCTGGAAAGCCCTAGGCTGCGGCCTAGGATTAGGCCAGGAAGTACTAGGGTTGCAGGGTGCAACCCAGGGTAGGCCAAGGCAGCAGGTCCAAACCCCTTTGCTGATGA
This sequence comes from Chelonoidis abingdonii, assembly GCF_003597395.2. Lineage (NCBI taxonomy): Eukaryota > Metazoa > Chordata > Testudines > Testudinidae > Chelonoidis > Chelonoidis abingdonii. The sequence continues at coordinate 50,103,014 of NC_133770.1, read as the reverse complement.
TGAGTGGCTGATACTGCAGTCTGCCCTAGGGCATGAGGCTAGACAATGACTGGCAGTAGCCAATACTGAAGCAAAGTGGGGATAGAGGTTGTGGGGGGGTTCCCAGAGAGGAGAAACCGTAAGGAAAAGGGGTTGCTGCCAGGGGGGCAGAACCCCATGTAAAAGGGCACCGGGTCCAGGCAGTGACACGGGGGCCAGCCGGGACAGGTGGATTACTTGCCTGCAGAGGGCGCTCCGAGCTGGAATATTGAGCTAATTCCCGAAGTGACCAGCAGGAGGCGCCGTGGGGGTGAGGCCACCCGGGTACAGGGGGATATTGAGGGATTTGGGGCGGGGGGGATTCCTGAGGGGAGATATTGAGGGAGAGGAAGGTGGGAGCTCCTCTGAAAGCAGTCCCCCAGCTAGCGCTGCTGACCCCAGTGAGTCAAGGGGGCACAGCCACCACCCCTGCCCACGGACCCCCAGAAGACCCTCCTCCATTGCTGATACACACACAGATTCGAACACAGCAGACACTGTGGTAGCCAGCGCATTCAGCTCTGTGAATAGGGCTGCTACCTAAGGAGACTGGAGTGCACAATGGGTGTGCAGGAGCTGACCTGCTCTTACCTGCACTCCCAGTGGTGCCCCAAATTTTCAAGTGCCTTACACAGCTGTGTATGCCTCAGCAGCAGAAATTGGTCCAATAAAAGATATATTGCCACACCCCCTTGTCTCTCTAATACCCCGGGAACCAACACAGCTACACCAACACCATACAATTATTTTTGTGGACATTTAAAAAAAAGAAACATTGTTTGTTTTACCAAGTTTTTTGTGTGTGTGGGGGGGGGGAATCAGTTTTTCAGTCAGGGAAAAAATGGAACCCATTTCCCTCCTGCCCCCCCAAAAATGAAAAAAAATAGTTTTTTGGTGGAGAAACTGGGAAAATGGGATCAAAATTAAGCTTTCCACAGTTTTCTTTACTTTGGGGGAAAAATTCAACTAGCTCTAATGGTAATAACATGAGCCCTTTAACTGGTATTAGTATAAGACATTACTTAAATTAAAAATCTTGAATGCACTAGAAAGAAATTGGTTCCCTGCACCCCAGAGTGGATCTTAGAGTCCCCGAGTACAAATATCCATTGGCTAGTTCCCCTGCCCTTATGTGAATTGTGTGTACCTCTGAGGATGACAACAGTGGTGAAACATAGCCTTGGTTGTGGAAGATTCCTTTCTCTTTGATTTAGATCTCTCTTAATGGAGTGCTTTTCAGTAATAATTTGCATAATAAGATCAATGCACACACACAATGAGCTTATGTGAACAGGACAGAAACTTCAGGTGAAATCCTCGCCCCACTGAAGGCAATGGCCTGACTCCATTGATGTCAGTGGGGGCAGAATTTCTCACTCAATTCTTTAGAAAGAATTGTGCAGGTTTGTATGTCTCATACATAGGGGGTGTGTGGGTAGGTGTACATAGGGCTGACAGGGTGGATGAGAGACTGAGACTGGCTGTAAAAGGAGACTGGGTCTGGGAGGAAAGGATGGAATGGGTGGATTAAGACAAGGAGCTGATGGGAGGTATTGGGATTACCTGGGCAAAGACAGTGGGATTGGGAACAAATGGGGGGAGGTGGGCAGGGCCACCTTTATGAACTGCGATGCCAAATTTGAATGCCTGGCAGCCGTCCGGGTCTTCCGCAGCACCAAAGGACCCCCCACCACCGAAATGCCACTGAAGACCCAGAGGGACCCTCCCCCACTCCCAAAATGCCGCCGAAGACGACCCCCATACCCCTGCTGGTGCCGGGTGAGTAAAAAAAAAAATGTAAAAAGGTTCTTAAGACGTGGGGCCTTCTTAGGCGCAGGTGTGGGGCCCTCTTAAGCATGGGAATAGGCCTAAAGCCGGCCCTGGAGGTGGGCAGGGATGGGAGAAAGTTCAGAAAAGGCAGGCTCGGTCTTCCTGAGCAACAAGACTAGATCACTGAAAGAGCAACTGATAGTGTCTGGGAAAGGCAAGTGGGAGGTTGGTGGTGGAGACTAGAGGTGGCTAGGTAAGGAAACTAGTACTGGGAAGAAGCCTGAGAAGGGGAGATTGGTACTGAGTAGACAAGGAAAATAGGAGAGGAACAAGGCACAAGGGGAAGAGATAGCATGGAAACAGGGACAGGATGGAGTGAATAGGGCAGAAGGGATTGAGCTTGTAGAAAATGAGCAGAAGAGTCTGTGCCCACTAGAAAACATTCCCCTTCAGAGCCTGGAATGGAATTCCTGATTCTTGAGTCTCACTATTCCTCTGATGTCAGCAGATATCTGTGAAACCCACTGGGAAACTGTCCCATCTCCCTCTATTGTTGGTCCACATAGAGGATGACAACCTGCTACTATTATCAGTTATGCCTAGGGCCCTATCAAATTCACAGCTATGAAAAATCCATCACAGACCATGAAATCTGGTCTTTTGTGTGCTTTTAACTTACCCTATTCTATACAGATTTCACAGGGGAGACCAGTGTTTCTCAGGTTGGGGAGTCTTGATCCAAAAAGGAGTTGCAGGGGGGTCACAAGGTTATTTTATGGGGGGGTCGCAGTATTGCCACCCTTACTTCTGAGCTGCCTTCAGAGCAGGGTGGCTGGAGACTGGCGGCTGCTGACTGAGAGCCCAGCTCTGCAGGTAGCAGCACATAAGGCTGGCAATACCATACCATGCTATCCTTACTTCTGCGTTGCTGCTGGCAGTGTCTCTGCCTTCAGAGCTGGGCTCCTGGCCAGCAGCCGTGGCTCTGCAGCTGTTCTGTAGGCAGTGCTGCTGCCAGCATCAGTGCAGAAATAAGGGTAGCAGTACTGCAAACCTCCCCGCAATAACTATGCGATCCTCCCACCTACAACTCCTTTATAGATCAGGACCACTAAACTTACAACACTGACATTTCAGATTAAAAAAGGTGAAATCATGAAATTTACGATTTTAAAAATCCTATGATTGTGAAATTGACCAAAATGGACCCTGAATTTGATAGGGCCCTAGTTATGCCATTGGCTCAAGTGGTAGAGGTCCGCACAGTGAATCTAAAGGGTCCAGCCTTGCTGAGCCATGAGGGTGTCAATATGAAGCCACAAGATGAAATTTTGAATTTTCAGTCAGATTCTTTAAAAAGCTAGGAAATTACACATTCACACAGAGAGAAAACTCTGTGAATAGAACATAATTAAGTTTGCAAAGCCAAGCACTCAAACCTTAAAAAATGCCACAATTAAGATTGCCTGTACAAGTTTAATTTGGTCCCCTTAGGCATATGCATTATGATATCATCTTTAATTAGATGATCCCATATTATTTTTTCCATAGGACTCTGCCTTCTTCGGTGCACAGAAATGGACCTATTCTGTGGATGAATCAGGGCTGTGTAGTGAAGGAGACTGTTGTCCATAGGACATCTGTCTCATTTATTGTAGAAATGGAAAGTTGTGTAATAAATGAGACAGAGTTTTGCAGGAAGAGAAAAGATAGTCTCATGGTTAAGGCAAGTCACTTAAATCAGACTTTTCACAGATGCTCACTAATTGGGTGTTCCTCATTTTCTGGTTGCCTGACTTGAAACCCTTGGATCTGATTTGCAGAAGTGCAGAGCTCTCACAGCTGCTACCGTAGTCAACAGGAGCTGAACTTTAAACATAGAAAGCGCTATATTATATTAAGTAAATCAGGTCCTTGTAGTCTGATTTAGAGTGTACTCATATTTTAACTTAATTTATCAATTTAATTTTAATTTCATTAATATTAATGTTAATTATTAATATTAATTAGTATGGGTCTTAGGCATGCCAGTCTGTTTGATCAGAAGATAAAAGTTCTTGTCCTGGATCAGGCTCTACAGAATTTACGAAGAACAATCAGGGATATGACAGGAAGCTCACACTGAGACAGCCATAAAGACTTTTTATTAAAATCAATGAATTAGTAAGTAAATGGTAAAATAATCAGAGTTACAAACTTACAATTGCATTACTGCTATTCAAAAGATAAATATGATAATATGGTATTGTATGCAACAAAGCTTTGGTTAATATCCTCACACCCTTCTTTGATAACCCGGTGGTAAGAGACACAGGACCAGCCTTGCAGTTCAGATTTCTCAATTCTTGAGTGAGGGATGCAGTGCTTAGAAAAAATGAATGCTACTTAGGGTTTCCTTGACCAACTTAAACTTAAAATCAAAACCTAATAAACAAAACTGAGCATAAAACTTAGGGAAACCAAGTTTAGCCTAGTTCCCTTGAAATTTAAAGTTTAAGAAGAACAAGTACAACCTACTAATAGTAGTAGTCATTGTAGATTGAATAGATAGAAAGAGTGGAGAAGGTAAGTGAGAATACTCTAGCGAGGTGGGTCACCTCTTTTATAGGGCACAAGTGCAGGAAATTCTTCCTCCTGTGCTCAAATTTCATTCCTCACCCACAAAATGTTAGGGTATGCTTACTCCATAGGCTAGTATGTATGTGCATATTGATGACATGTACATACACACATAGGTTTCCTTGTGGTGTACGTGTTAAGTCTGTGGGTACAACATTGGAAAAAAACCCCTATGCATTCTCCATTGTCTATTGGTATAGATAAAATGTCATAGACATAGGCGTGGGTACTTATTTATTTAGGTAACAAGCTATAGGTCAACTTTACTTTCTGGGTAAAAGGTCTTAATATAGATATGTTAACTTTGTCTTAGCTTACCATACAGGATATGGCCTATGGGTCTCTTGCATTACAACCAAATTTACTTTAATATAAATCTATAAACCTATTACAATAAACCAAATATTTAAACTATATCGATATATATAATATAAAAAAGCAGGTTAATCCAATAGGCTACACCTCTATGCCTCAGCTCTCCATCTGTAAAATGGGTATAATACCAGCCTTTCACATCGCAGGACTGTTGTGAAGATAAATTCATTAATGATTGTGAAATACTGAGAAACAATAGTAATGGCCATGGAAAAGCCCTGGGGGAAATTAGTAAGTCTGTCTTCACAACATTTGAATTGTCAGCAGTAAAGCCTAAGGCCACACACTGAACAAATTTTTTTTTTGAAAACCGGTTCATTAATTGAGCACTGTCCATCCTGTGCTCTAAATCATGCAGGGGTTCTGGGTAAAAAATAGGATGTTATCATGAAATTAAAGATTACATCACAATGTATACACAGAAGAGTCTGAATAAAGATTGCACAGGCAATATTAATGGTGGCATTTCCTAACTCTGGAGTGCTTGACTTTGCAACCGTAATAATGTAGCTTTTTTGCTGCAATTATTTATATTTCTGTAGTACTGAGAGGTCCCAGTTGGAATCCCCATGGGGCTAGGTATTATAGAACATATAGGAAAATGTGGCCGCTGTTACAAAGAGCTTACAGTAATTGTACATAAGAGGTTGTTAAAATTTTCAACCATTTGTAAAATCAAAGGAGGAAATTAAAAAGGATACAGTGAATATTAAAGCCCCTGAAAGCTGCTCTTAAGCAAATAGAAATTGCAGGAAGCTGAAATATTTAGGACACTATTGTAAGTAAATAATAAAGTGGTCTGAATGCTGTTCATTAGTTAAAATCCATCAGCTTGATGGAAAGTGGCAGCATGACAATCAATCATTATTTTGCACACGTGTAAATTAAAGAGTCCTTCAGGATCTCATTTCTCTGCAGAACATGATAATTCAGCTGCTACAACAGGTACATCTTTGTTGCTTATCATTTTTCACTGGAATATAAAAGAAACATTTATATGTATTATAATAGAAACTAGCTAGTCCTTCTGTTCTTGGATGGGAAAAGAAAAGTCTACTATAATGATCATCATGGGACCCAACCACACCAGCCACACCATCAGAGGCTCATTCGCTTGCACATCTACTAATGTGATATATGCTATCATGAGCCAGCAATGCCCCTCTGCCATGTACATTGACCAAACCAGACAGTTTCTACGTAAAAGGATAAATGGCAACAAATCAGACTTCAGGAATGGTAACATACAAAAGCCAGTAGGAGAACACTTCAATCTCCCTGGACACTCAATAACAGATTTAAAAGTAGCCATTGTTCAACAAAAAAAAAAAAACCCTCAAAAACAGACTTCAAAGAAAAACTGCTGAGCTGCAATTCATCTGCAAACTTAACGTCATCAATTTGGGCTTGAATAGAGACTGGGCGTGACTGGCTCACTACAAAAGCAATTTTCCCTCTCTTGGTATTGACACCTCCTCATCAATTATTGGGAATGGACAACATCTACCCTGACTGAATTGGCCTTCAACATTGGTTCTCCACTTGTAAGATAACTCCTTTCTCTTCATGTGCCAACATATATTTAGGCCTGTATCTGTAATTTTCACACCATGCATTTGAAAAAGTGGGTTTTTTACCCACGAAAGCTTAGGCCCAAATAAATCTGTTAGTCTTTAAGGTGCCACTAGACTCCTCATTGTTTTTTCTAATATAATGAATCATTCAAGTGGGTAAGATTAGTGGTGCAAGTGCAATCAATTTCTTATGGGTACAGGGGGAGGGGCCACAGGGAGCACGTGACCTCCTTACGTGACCCTCCACATCACTCCTCCCCGCCCCTCCCCAGAATCCACCCCCCTTACATAGGGAGAGGAAGCTCTGTCCTCCTGCTGCACTGGAGAAGCAGAACGTGGGACCGTTCAGTGACCCCATGCCCTCAGCTCCTTTAGCGTGCCACGGCTGTACCACCCCAGCCCTTCCACGCAGGGTCTCCTCCATCTGTACAGCAACCAGCCCTGCCAGAGGACAGGGCTGGGGTTGAGGCGGTAGGACTGGGGGTGGTACAGCAGCCACACTGGCCCAGTGGCCCCATGTTCTGCTCCTTTCCCCTGTGGCTCAGGGCTCTCCCGGGAACCACACCTGGGAAAGGAGCAGAATGCCATTAGCTCCTCTGCTGGCTGTACTGCCCTGTCCTCCAGTGGGGCTGCTGCTGGGAGCTGGAGGAGATGCAGCTCCATGGAAGGGTGCAGCTGGGGGTTCTGCTCCTTTCCCTGCTGTGGTTCCCAGGAGAACCCTGTGCTTCAGCCTTGTGATCCCCACGTTCTGCTGCTCCTCTTTCCAGTACACCAGACCAGCTATAAATATCTTGCTGGTATGTTATACTGTACCGTATCACCCTACTTACACTGCTGGGTAAGATATATACAAACCTGTGAAAATTGTTTGAAACCAAAAACTTAATTTCCTTAATAAAATGTATTAATTCCCTAATAATAAATACAAGTAATGTATGTGCATGATGTATCTTTCTTTTTAATGGCTTGATCCAAAGCCTATTGAAATCAATGGCAAGGCTCCCATTGACTTCAATAAGCTTTGGTTAAGGCCCCTATAACAATTTGCTTTCTCATTTTCAGAAGTGTTTTAATTTCTTTTTTTGAGCCTTGAAAATCTTTAAAATATATAACTACAGTTCTCTTCTGCAATTCTGGCTTTAGAAAGGAGGTCAGAGACATTTGTTTGCCAAATCTAATGTGCTTAATAAGGACATATTATGTATGCTATAATGAATGTATGTATGTGTGTAAGACAATAATGTTATGCAAATGAAATATTCTTAGTACACTATTGACTCATCCTGACCCTTTTGGATCATGATAATGTATAGTTTATCATTTAAGTGAAGCCGTGGTGGATGGAGATCCAAATAAATTCTTTAGTGAGTGATAGTTTAACAATAAAAAACCAAAGAAATCAGGAATACCCAGTTACATCCTCATTCTTGAATGTTAGAGGATAGCTAATTAAAAGCTTTCCTTCTGCTTGCTTCCCTTTTCTACGTAACTTGAACATTTTAAATTCACATCCCTTGATATTCTCTAGATAAGATGTTGATGTGGGTCCAATTCTTGGGTATGACCAAAGAGTGCACAGGGTAGCAGAAAGGGATGTGACTTTGCATTCTCTCTGGCCTTGGGCTGATTGTGTGCTGGTCAGTAATCCTGAAGGCTGCTCAAAGTTACACTGGCTGCCAATGGCACCATGGGGCCAATTTGGGTCATCCTTTCCCCTCAGCAAGCCACAGAGTTAGAAGGTGCTAGTCCAGCTGTACATCACTGCAGCATCACATTACACTTAGGAGATCCTCCTGTGGTTGGTGAGCTCAGCTTTAGTGTCAGAGTCCACTGTCACAAAGTTGCTGACTGTGGTGTCTAAAATTAATCTTGTTCTCAGTAGAATACTAATACGCTCCTCCATCTGTCAGCTTCTCCTATGTTCATCTCCGTGCCTTCTTCTTCATGACCCTTGTGCACAAATCTAACATCCTGAGCTTATGCACAAGGTCTGTACCTTGTCCTTGTAAAGATCCCCTTTTGCCATGCTGCCTACCATGAATCTAACTGACAGGGATTTTTTTTTTTAATACCAATTTCTCATTCCACTTCCCATAACCTCTGTTATTATGGGTGCTCCCGTAAGCAAACAATAAATAGTAATTCAGGTCACCAGCCTAAATCAATGAACTATTTATGTAGACTGGAATTTAGCATCTCTTCTTTTATGACTGAAGACAGAATGGTAAAATGCCAATAAAAATGTGTCTCTCTTACTACATGAAACAAATCTCTTTACTATGTTATAATGGCAGAGCTGCTCTAGGTTGCTTCTTGGAACTGTACTAGAATCCAGGAGGCACAAAGTTGACTTGTTCCTTTAGCTGAGCTAGGTGCTAACAGCTGGTCCTGAGCTTCACATCTGAGACTCACAACTGTCACCCTCACAAATAAAAACTTGAACTAACCTTGTTATCTCCAGACTGATTCTTGCCTGCATATTTATACCTGCCTCTGGAAATTTCCATTACATGCATCTAACGAAATGGGTATTCACTCACAAAAGCTTATGCTCCAATCCATCTGTTAGTCTTAAAGGTGCTACAGGACTTTCTGTTGCTTTTTACAGATCTAGACTATCACGGCTACCCCTCTGATAAATAAAAAATAGTTTCCAACAGTTCTCTTAGCACATATTTAAACAGACTAAGCCTGATTTTCATTTATATTAAGGCCTTGTCTACACACAAAAGCTGTACTGCTTTAACTGTACCAGTATACTGGAAGCGGTACAATTCCCATGGTGTGGACATAGTTTATATCAATGTAAATGTGTTTATAGTGGTATGATTTATTCCTAAGTGAGGAAGGTAATAAGCTACTCCTTTTATATAGGGATAATTACATCCCACACTGGAGGTTGCACCGGTATAACTATATTCATAAAATAAATCCTACCCATAACCAACATAAATATACCTCTACAAAAACTATGCATAGGCCAGGCCCCAAGGCCACTTTCCCTCATGCTAGCACTGTAAAGGGACTTTAACGTGGGAGTAAATGTAATTTATTCCTCCTTCACTGCTGGAATAGTGTAATGGGACTTTAGTGTAAGTGAGAATCAGGCCCTAGGTGTTTGTACAGTGTCTAGTGTTAGGGGATTTATTCCTTCACCCTCCTACTTCCCTGGTCCTTCTCGCATGAACAGAGAGAAACAATACCCGAAGTCCAAAGGCGCAAACAATTCGATGTTTATTGGAGTGAACTTCCAGCAAGCATGATTCCAGATTCCTTGCTTAGAGTCCCCCTTCCCAGCTCTGACACCACAGAGCCTTGCCTGTATCCCTGTTTCTGTTTCCATCCCCTGTTCCCATTTCCCCCTTTAGCAAAACATGATCCCAATTCCCTCATCCCCAGTCCCTGTTCCCATTCCCCCCCACTTCCTGATTGACTGCAGACTATATAGTAAAATCTGAGTTTTGCTTAGCTATACCTTAACCAATCATTTTACTGAAATTTAACTAACCAATCCTAACATACTGTAACATGGTTCTTTAGCCAATTATATTCCACCACCTTCATTGGTTTACACCCAACAAAATTAATTATACAGCAGACAGAAACCATGCAAATAAACATACAAAACAATACAGAAGTAAGGATTTCACAACTACATCTATACAGACATAAGAGTTTTCCAGCTGTGTGTATTGATAAGTGAGTTCTTGCCAGACAGGATACTATCTTCTAGGCTCTTCTGTTTCTCTGGAGGTGATAAAAAATATCAGAGCAGGATTGTATTCCTAATAGCCCAATAGCACCTTATTTCAACGTGACTAGTTTGGAATGTGAGAATGTAACCATACACTTCCCAGCTTATGGCTGCCTAACTACATCTTAGCTGAAGGCCTTAGCCTGTCACAGTAAGAGAAGGCCATTACACAGACTGATCTTTGATTCTTTCTTTTATACCTCTATAACTAGCTAAGTGATAAGAATACATCTAAATTCTTAAAGTATAGGCCTTTGCAGACAGGCCTGAATATCTATATCCAAACATCTAGCACAATGGGCCTCTCCGTGGCACTGTAATACATCTAAACAATTATAATACATAGGACGATACACTTTTCTGAGGAGTGTTTTTGGAGATTTTTAAAACTCTCACTACTTTTTGCAAATTTTTCAGTGCTACTTAACATACTAGACGGGAGGAGAGGCAAGCTGTATTTGTATTAGCTTCCCATGCACTGGTACTTTCCTGCTGCAGTGCAACGTTCTAATGGAAAGATATAATGAAGAGATGTAATGTAAGAAAGCACTGAAGCAGAATGCAGCAGTGGAGCAGTTAAACATCACCGAAGCTGAGAGACACTCTCATAAAAGGCAGGAAATACAGTTATGGATAAAATTACATTCTTAACTTTTCATTCCGCTTAGGTGCCAAAGGGATCTGATTTTGATGAAAGAGTGTTATCAGTTAATTCCAGCACGTGTGTGGATGTGAGTATGAGAGGGGAGTGTGGGTGTGTGCATGCATGTGCCATGTCTTTTTAATTATTCCAGACAGAATAATATTGTGGCTTCCATTTTCAACAATGCCTGTTAGCTGAAGACATTTGAAAAATTAGTGAACATATTATTTAAAAAGTAAAATGCCTCAGCAGGAACACAGAGAGCAAGGGCTGAAGAGTTAAAGAACATATCTTTAAACTATCAATATCTGTTGCCAATGCTGAGGAGAAAAGAGGGATATGTTAGGGCGCTACTGTTGTGATATTGAAAGCTACCTCCAGATTTATGGGGAAGCCCTGAGCTTAAGGAGCACAAGTGTTTTTTTGTCTTTGTTTTTTTGTTCTTTTTAATGTTAGGGAACTTCCCTGCCAAACAGACTTTTACAGGTTTTGCAGTTGTACTTATTTATCCCTAGTCTTTTATTGGAGGATAAGAAGATGTCCAGTAGGTGGCATCATATAAACATACTGTTAATGTCCCTTCAGAATTTTTCTTACATGAATTATCTTGCAGAATTTACACTGAAGAACGTCAAAGGATGAAACATGTTATGGATTACGCATGAGCAAGGATTTACATACAAACTTGGAGGCTTAAAGCATTTGACAAATTCATAGTTGGGTGCCTACATAAAAATGGCCAGATTTTCATAGGCTCTGAGCATTCCATTTCTATGAGAATTCACTGGGAGCTGTGGGCACTCAGATTATTTTGACATTTGCTTTGTTTAGGTGCCTGAATATGACTTTTACTGCTTAACTTTAAGCACCCATGTTTGAGAATGCTATTCTTAGCACTGTGATGGGGCAAGGCCAGATGGCTACAGTAAAGTACTGAGAAACAGGTATGTTAGCCCCAGGCTAAACAAATCCCTAGTACCCTGGTAACCAAATGGCAGTTGCTCCAGGTTAATCAAGGCACCTGGAGCCGATCAAGATCTTTCTAGAAGGCAGTAGAGATAGCTACTTTAATTAGAACACCTGCAGCCAATCAAGGCAGGCTAATCAGGGCACCTGGGTTTAAAAAGGAGCTCACTCCAGTCAGGCAGGGAGGAGCCAGAGGAGAAGGAGCGTGTGTGAGGAGCTGGGAGCAAGAAGGCAAGGAGCTGAGAGTGAGAGAGTGTACTGCTGGAGGATTGAGGAGGACAAGCATTATCAGACACCAGGAGGAAGATCCTGTGGTGAGGATAAAGAAGGTGTTTGGAGGAGGCCATGGGGAAGTAGCCCAGGGAGTTGTAGCTGTCATGCAGCTGTTACAGGAGGTACTATAGACAGCTGCAATCCACAGGGCCCTGGGCTGGAACCCGGAGTAGAGGGCGGGCCCGGGTTCCCCCCAAACCTCCCAACTCCTGATCAGACACAGGAGGAGTTGACCCAGACTGTGGGGAAGATCACTGAGGTGAACAAATCTGCCAAGAAGCGCAGGACCCACCAAGGTAGAGGAGGAACTTTGTCACAGCACTTAATGTTGACACTTCACAGCTGAAATAGAAATGATGACATCTAAAACAAATGATTTTCACTTCAAATCTCTGTGCATTTAATTTTCCTCCACTATATTCCAATCATTCTGAAACTTCTAGATTTTTCCAAACAAGAAAGAATTTGGACAATGATAGTTGTGTAAGTGTATGTTTCTTGCAAGTGGTCTATTCTTCATATATATGATTTTCAGCTTTATAAAAGAATGTTCCAGATTGCCTGGAAATATTTTAAATAGTCAGGTGCTTCAGGCTGCTGGTCTTTGGCATGGGACACTAATAGCAAGTACCTGCCTGTGACCCCTTGGCACCCCAATATTCACCACTGTCATGTAATTAGGATATGTTTTGTACAAAGTGTGCCTTGTGAAGTGTCATTCTAAAAGTCTTGATCTGCTAGACATTAATATATCATTGGATTGTATGTGCTATCTTCATATGTGAAGTTATGAAGTTTGGCTGTGTATGTGTTACTGAAACATGAGAGGTTGAAAACACCCACAAGCAGCCTTCCAGGTACACTAGTAAAAAGGCCAAACAACGATAATGACTTATTGAGAAAATGCACACAAGCACAAGGATTGCTCCAGGAACTGTGTGCAATAGAAACCTCTCAGATAGCAGTACACGATGGGAACTGTTTTACCTAGGTCACAACAAAAGAGACTTCCAGCAAGTGAGAAGAAGATATAAAAGGACAGTGACATCATGATGGTACCTCACCTCTCCCTACAACAACACACCTGGAAACACCTGAGGGGCGAGGACTGAACTGTGGGTATTGATGGTCCCAGGTTAGAGGGATTTTTAGCCAGTGTATGAAAACCTGGAAAAGCCAAGGCAGCTTGTGCCTTAAGAATCTCCCAGCCTGTTTATCACTCAGGATGAGAATTTTCTAATTCATATCCTACTTATCTAGTGTGTTAAGCTCAGTTTGCAATATTGTTTATTTACTAAAATAATCTGCTTTGATCTGTTTGCTATCACTTATAGTCACTTAAAATCTATCTTTTGTAGTTAACAAACTTGTTTTGCATTGGCTAAAACTGTGTGGAAATTGTAACTGGAACAGAAAGTTGTTGCAAATTTCTCTCCACATTGAGGGATGGGGTGAATTTTATGAGCTTACGTTGTACAGTTCTCTGTGCAGTGCAAGATGGTATAACTGGGGGGGGGGCTGTGCCTTAACTGAGCCATCCCATGCAGAGCTGATCTCAGCATCTGTGTGCAAAGCTGCAGCTGGGTGTGTCCCTATCTGTGCATATGCTGATGAAAGAGCAAGCTTGGAGAGCTTGGCAGCTTATCACAGTAACACATTGTGAAAGGGAGCCTAGGGTGGGTTAGGCAGGATCAGTGGTACCCCAGTTCCAAGTGGCACCCCAGGGGGAACCCATCACATTGCTGTCCATTTAATTAACCGGTATCCCATCTAAAACCCAAGTGGATAACTTGCAAAGTGACTGCAGATTGCAGATACATTTGAAATGTTTGGGAATGTGTAATGAATCAGTATAGTGAGTTGCCAGAATCTTTCTACTCTGCATGACAAAGTGCTTCCTGACATCTGTTCGCCAAATTGAACAGCCTCCTGCCAGTTTGTCTTGAGGTCCACCTTCATTTTAAATGTAGCAAAAGCTCTGCTCCAATTCACGATGGTTGAAGAAAAAAATCATACAGAGCAGTCTCTCTCCAGTTATGATTTCAAATCATAGAACCAGATAGTTTGATGACTGAGCAAGTCATCTCTAGTATTAAAGTAATCTCTGGTACTAAATAGAAGTGGTAGATTCCCATGAAACAAAATTTGGAAAGATTGGGCCAGATTTATTGAGCAGCTGCATTAAAATCAGTGGAATTACGCTGGGGATTAATTTGGATTATGATATGTCATTTATCTACAATACATCAAGTGATGCCTCAGAGTGTTACTACTGAGACAAGTCAATGGATTCTGTTATATTACATCAGATAAATTCAAATCTTTCCAAAAGGTAAATTGAAAAAGGACTCAGCAGAATTGCCAAACTGTTTCCATTTCCTGCCAAGCACCTTTTTTCCATTTATTTAAAAACAGAGTCACTGTATACAACTGAGACTACAGCTAATCTATTCTGAATGTATTTTTCATTTAAAGCCATGGCTCTGTGTTCACATCACCTCTCTGGAGCTTTAAATATTACACAGTCCCTGGCATTTTATATATTTTCCTGAACTTCAGTTAAAGTGACATGATCAGCTCAAATTTGGCTTGTGACTGAGAAAACACTGGGCCTTGGCCCAAAATACATATTGTCCTGCAATGCAGTATTGCTGGCTAATATATATTGCATTATTTTGGTATCAGCAATTCCATTCCCTTGAGATTTCCACCAATCCCGCTCAAAATGGTTAGCAGAACACTGTACTCATTTTACACAGTTCAGACGTCAGAAGGTTCTAAAGATAAGAAATATTGTTAACATGAACGTGTGCTTTGGAGATTCTCATTCATTCATCATTTTTGCTTGTGGTTATTTATCTTTTCCAAGGACTAAATTGTGACTTTCAGTTACAACTGGAGTTTGGAGGAGATGCATGCCACAATTTTCTAGTCAAAGCTCCCAGAGCCATTGTGTCTAAGATACTCCTTCAGAAGTGCTGGGTGAACACTCTTTCAACTTCTGAAATATGCAATAGGCACAATTTGCCTCTCTCCCCTCAAATTAAACACAGTCCCAATCTCTGGAGGGCTTCTAGTATCTATCATAGTGTTAGAGAGCCCCAGTCTTTCATAGCAGGGAATGCAAAGCCCCTGTGAATAAGCACAGATACTAGGCTCTGCTGGTGCAGTGCACAATCAGGCCTTAAAAATCTTATCAAAATTTTGAACACACACAAGTCAAATGTATATGAAAGTGTAGTTTTTAATGGTAAAGTCAAATGCCCTTAACAGTATATTCATAATGTGAAGTGTGTTTTCTGCTTTGGTCTTTCAGATTGGTAGCGTGATCAATAAGGGTACAATATCCTTCTAAAAAGAAGGAATTAGAATCTTTAGTATATCTGTCAGATGAAAGTGCTATATTTTTTGTTTCATTATAGTACACCGGTTGGCTGATAGACTGAAGTGCCTTCAGGAAGTGTGTCTGAATACTTGATTCCCATTTTCATTTAGCTGAAAGGTTGATGAAAACATATGTATCCAGACAATTCTCTACAAGCTGATGATCAGAGGAGGTGTAAGAGAGGGCTGGACTTAATGACTATGCAAGGTCCCTTCCAGCCTCTCTATTTCTATGATTCTAAATTACCCAATCTAAAGTCTGCAACAACTTTTTGTTTTTCAGGTACTAGCATATAAAATGTGACATATCAGGCTATGTCTACACTGCAGACCTTTCAGTGGCACAGCAGTGCCGTTGTAAGGTCTCCCGTATAGCCACTCTATGCCGATGGGAGAGAGCTCACCTGTCAACGTAACTAAACCAGCCACAACAAGCACGTCGCTATGTCAATAGGAGAGCATCTCTCACTGACATAGTGCTGTCCACACCAGCGCTTTTGTTGGTGAAACTTATGTTGGTCAGGCGTGTGCTTTTTCACGCCCCGGCTGACAAAAGTGCTAGCATAGATATAGCCTCAGAATCTACTAGAATTAGAATCTATCTAATCTATTGACTTTAGGTGAAATCAAAGCCCCGTTCAAGTTTTGCTGCCACAAGTGCGGAAATCTGCCCTTCAGATGGGGAGTTTTGGCAGATCATTGAGTAAGGGCTGCTGTCTACCTCTCAGACAAATAGAGTCAAATTCCACACTGACTTTCATCTTGTGTAGTTTTATTAACTTCGTAATGGGTGCATAGGTTGTAATTTGTCAAAGGGGGACAAATTCAATACGCACTTAAGTCATTGGGAGTCTTTCCACTGACTTCAATGGATGTTGGCCAGGAGCCCAATTTGGCCAGTAATGCCAATATATTAAATTTGGAAGGCAACATATTCTCACCAATC
Source organism: Chelonoidis abingdonii (assembly GCF_003597395.2). Classification (NCBI taxonomy): domain Eukaryota; kingdom Metazoa; phylum Chordata; order Testudines; family Testudinidae; genus Chelonoidis; species Chelonoidis abingdonii. Next base: position 50,086,695 of record NC_133770.1, on the reverse strand, counting down.
AGTGAAGAAGGATGAAATTAGCAACAGAAATTATAGTTTGTCTTTGCTGTAGTTCCGAACTGTGGCTTCTCCAGAGGCTTTTCTTCTCCAAGTACGGATTTCTGCAGCTTGTACGTCACACGCATGTTGCTGCCCATAGATCTGAAAACAGTGGAAGGATCTAGCAACAGAAAAGTAGTGTTCATCCATTGCACATCAACTACACATCCTTCTATTGCTAATGTTCTTTTAAAATGAATTCCTTGTCACTTAGGAAAGATCTTCAGCTATTCCATCTAATAGTTGATATGCAACAGCTACCTCGGATGCAGCCCCACTAATCTGATTGATGGACATATAAATGCTCATTGTATGAGGTCTACAAATCCCGTACTGAATATAGATGGGAGGGGAGGAGAGTCTCTCCTGTTTAGAAGCAAGCAGCCTGATCACAACTCCACACAGCTGCCAGTCATGGAAGCAGATGCCCAGAGCTGTAAGCAATAGAGGAAAAGAGCCTGCTAAAAAGAGGTAAGTGCAAAGAAGAAAAAGGAGGCAGAAAGGCCTGAGATAGCACGGCGATGACAGCCCTGCACCAGTCGACCTCCAAGAAAACAGCCAGGAGACTGAAAGAGACTGCAAGCCCAAAGGATGAAGGGCTGACAGGCTTAATAGAAGGTGAGGGTCCAGGAACTGACCTGACAGAGAACAAATTTAGGAGGGTCAGTCAGGAGAAGCTGAGGGCTCTGGAGAGACCACCTCAAGAGGTGGTGACACACTGATAATGTGGAGGTCACAATAGATTAATATTAGAAATAGTCTAAAACTGTGGTTCTCAAACTTTTTTTTTCTGCAGACCACATAAAAATTGCTGAGGGTCTCAGTGGACCATTTAATGATTTTTCCAAATGTTGTTTGTACTATTCGCTAACTATTGCAAAGAGCTTTGGATAAAAGCACTATATAAAAAAAAACCCCTTAATGATAAATGTTTTTATTCTACAAATAAAAGCACACACCTCATATTTTAATATCAGTAGCCTTACTTTTCTCTCCCCTGCCACAGCAGTCCCTGAGCTGGGGCTGGGAAGGAGGGCGGGGGGTCTCTCCCCTGACATAGAGCTGAGGCTAGGAAGAAGGGCCATCTCTCTCTGGCAGCTGCAGCCCTGGAGCTGGGGAAAGTCATCTCTTTCTCTGGCTGTCACAGTCCTGCATGTCCCAAATTCTCCCCACTCCCTCTTCTCACCTCACTGCCCCCTCCTAACTACCCCTTATACCCACCCAAGGCCACCACCTCACCTTACATGTGTGTCTTCTGCAGGATCCAGGCACCTAATTAGTGGAGCCATGCCTGCACAGCTCCACTAATTAAGTGGGTGGCCCTTTATTTTCTTATGTGCGGCTGCCCAGGCATGCACCTTAGAGGGAACTATCCGTGGACCACATGAATGGAGCTCGCGGACCACTGGTGGTCTGCAGATCACAGTTTAACAAGCTCTGATCTAATATTTGCTTTATTCAATAAACATTTAGAGTTGCCACCTTTCTAATGGCTGGTAACCAAACCCATGAGGCCATGCCCCTCTTCTACCTCGTCTCCCAAGCTCCACCCTGCTCTCCCTCTTCTCCTAAGGCCCTACCCTGCTCCACCTCTTCCCTTGAGGCCCTGCCTTCTACTCTGCCTCTTCCCCCCAAAGACCCAGCCCTTGCTCCACCTCATCCCCCCAGATAAAAAAAAAATGGACATCAGGGCTTGTGAAATGGCATCTGAATACAGGTGAATAGCCAGGAGAAAACCAGATGGGTGGCAATCCTACAAATATTAGACACCTACAACCAGTTGATGGCAGACAGTCATTAGAGCTCATGTTTTCCATATCCACAGGAAATCAAGTTGGCAGCTGTCACACATCTCTAACGCTGTGTAAAACTGAATCACGTTCCTCACACCAGCACCCAAAAATGGCCAAAGACAAACCTTTAAATGTGAAGAAACTCAATCAAACAGAATCAAATTACTGACCAGCATCTTTTTAAACACAGACCTCAGTGAGGGGCCTCTTGTACAATCCAAGAGGGAGCAGAGGTGAAAGTAAGCCAGTACGCCCCGGTATAGCAGCTCGGCTTCCTCAGGTGGCAATTTAAACAGCCCCACTGCTGGAGACCTGGGGTAGCGGCATCAGGGCTCTGGGCTTATTTAAAGGGCCAGGGCTCCCGCTGCCTCTACTGCCCCGGGCCCTTTAAATAGCCGCTGGAGCCCACCGCCACTGCCCCAGGGATCTGGGAGCTATTTAAAGGGCTAGGGCGGTACAAGCAGGGGAGTCCTGAGCCCTTTAAATAGATGCCAGAGCCCTGGGGTAGCAGCAACAGCAGACGGGGGCTCTGGCAGCAGTTTAAAGGGCCCAGTGTGGTAGTAGTGGCTGAGCCCTGAGCCCTTTAAACTGCTGCTGGAGCCCCTGGCTGCCACTGCTACCCCAGCAGGGGAGGGAGAGGGCACTGACCGGGCAGGGCTGGCTCTGACCCCCCATCCCCACTCCTTCCGCCCGAGGCCCCACCCTTTCTGGGGGCCAGAGCCATTCCCAAGCCAGCCCTGTACCGGTAAGTCCCTATTTCTACTTTCACCCCTGAGAGGGAGCCACATAAATCTAAGATCCATCCACTACATGAATGTTTCCTTATACACTTTTAGCAAATATGGCATATTCCTGGACCTCACTAGTGGAGTCCTTCTCCCCACTACCTTCATTTTTTGTATCTACCTTGGGCTGATGTATATCTGGTAAATTTGGCAAACTCTGGTTAGTTCTAACTTTCTTTAGAACTAGAATGCTGTTTGAATTGCATACTAAATGAATATTATAGACCAGTGATGCCGGAGCAAGAAGGGCTGGGGATCCTGCCACATTCTTTGGTTTGAAGTGCTAATAACAAACACCAAATACATCGTTTCCATGATTTCCATCATCAGTACCCCTACTATTAAAAATTGTTCCAGCACCCCTGTTACAGACAGTACATCTGTCACAAGTGAAAAATGCATGTGTGGATGAATGTAATCAATATACTCGTTTATGAGCCCATAGTCCTCCAGAGGGTGTCTCAAATCCACATATATCCCCACATGTTGGATTTAACTCTCTGAATTTATTGAGGGATGTGTAAAGCCACAAGTAGACAGCTTCCATCTGCTGCATATTGCAGGAGTGTCATGTGCTTTGTTTATTCTAAGAAGTACAATGCAATATTTTGTGTTAATAAAATGCCCCAGCCAGCTAGTTGCAGACAGCTTCAGTGAATAATGTGTGAAGGACTGAACCCCTCCCCCCGCCATTTTAATCAATGAAAATGTTCAAGAACAGGACATCTTTTGAAGCATATCTGTTCAGAGTACAACTTTATCTGGAATAGTGTATTTCATGTCAAATGTTACACACAATTCTACAAAGTTAAATAATATAGTTAGAGTTAATTAACAAATTATAGTAGAAGCTGAATGAAATTAAGAGATATAATCAAGGAGGAAGAAATGAAAATAGGAGAATCTGATGAGGCAGAATGTTATAGGAAGGATGTTCCAGATAACAAGATATATAAAGAAGACTCTTGAATCAACAGAGGCCAGAATGAGTGGAGGGACACAGTACAGGGGCAATACTAGGTGAGCAGAAGTTGCAAGAAAAGAAAATAGGAAGAGACAAGATCCATGAGATGAATTAGGAGCAAGCCTGTGGAAGGTTTTAGAGACAAGAAACAATTTAGACATAGATCCACAAGTTTATGGGGAGTCAGTGAAGTTGAACAAGGATCAGGTGAAGTGGTTTTGCTTCTTTAAACATATGAAAAGACAGGCAGTGTCTCCTTGCACAACTACATTTTGGATAGCTGGGATTCAGGGAAGCCATAGCAAAGGGAGTGGAAAATAGGCAGTATGTCAGAAGAAGAGAGGCATATAGCAGAATTTTAGCAGAGGTAGAACTGACCCAGTGACATGCACATACATAATATTCAGAGCTTTTATGTTCTTCAAAATGCCTCTTATTTTTTGCTGTTGCCTATCATCAATCTTTTCAAAACTTTACTCCATTCAGGGTCCTTTCCAGGCTGCTCTGTGGCTGTTTGAGATGATGTTACTTCAAGTTGCATTATTGTTTTTGTTTAAATACTTTAACTGATTTATCTTAGCAAATGTCTTCCATTTTAAGATAAATAACCTTTCCTTTTGTCTCATCATCTCTTCTATCCCTTAAAAGATGAGCTTCCTAAAATGAAAGTTTTGCATAATTTTAATAGTGGCCGGTTTACACTTCTAAATGATGCAATAGTTGATCATCAGATCTGTTAATTTAAGTAATTTAAATTAATTTATGTTATGGCAATTGATCAAGACATGGCAACTTTTGCTGATACAGTTGGTGAAGTAGCATATTGGTTTAAGGAAAAACGTATTAGTTCAGCTATCATTTTTGTCTTCATTGTGCTAAGTTCCTCAGGCATTTCATACTTAACAGTGGATAGGCTAAATTGGAAATGTCATGTTCTTTGGTTCAAGTATATTTTATCAGATTCCTGCTAACATGGCTGATTTGGTATCTGGTCAAGCACTGAAGGTCCAGTTCTTCTCCAGTTGAAATCAACAGCAAAACCCCCATAGACTTCAGTGGTGCAGGCAGGACCTTAAAGACTCCTGACTATCTGCAGCTGGGAGATGCTGGGCAGAGTGAGTTAATTAGTGATTGAAGTGACATGTCAGTATGTAGGCACAAAGGGCTTAGATCAGGGGTAGGCAACCTATGGCATGTGTGCCGAAGGCGGCACACGAGCTGATTTTCGGTGGCACTCACACTGCCTGGTCTTCTTCCCTGTTTCTCTCGCTCCCCGCCCCTTTTCCCCTCTCTTTCTTCCCTTTCTCCCCCCCTATCGTTTCCTTTTTTTCATTTGTTTCGCTCCTCCTCTCGTCTCTCGTGTTTTTTTTCTCCTTCACTTCCCGGTCTCTGTCCCTCGCTCTTTCTTCTTTCCCCTCTCCGAATTAGGCGGCACACGAGCTGATTCTCTCTCGGTCCTCCCACTCATCTCACAACTGCCTGGGTTTCCTCCACCCTCTATCATTGTGTTTTTAATCGGCTCCTTTTATTTCCTCTTCCGCCTGGCACAGGTCTGGGGGGCTCTGCATTTTAATTTAATTTTAAATGAAGCTTCTTAAACATTTTAAAACCTTATTTACTTTACATACAACAATAGTTTAGTTATATATTATAGATTTATAGAAAGAGATCTTCTAAAAATGTTAATGTATTACTGGCACATGAAACCTTAAATCAGAGTGAATAAATGAAAACTTGGCACACCACTTCTGAAAGGTTGCCAACCCTTGGGCTAGATTAACAAAGCAAGTTAGATGTGATGAAGTTGAGCATCACTGTGCCTAAATTCTAGGTGCTTAGAAAATCACTGGGATTGGCAGAGCTTAAGTTCAGTGCCTGGACTCCTTATACAGAGATAGGTGTCTGAGAATGGGATTCACAAAGGCCAGCACATGAGATGGCTCCTCGGCTAAAGGCAGCAAATGGGAGATGCCAAGATGAGGGATATGGATGTGCTAAGCCCCACCTTTCTCCCACTGATAGGTGCCTAAGTCTGGACCACAGGGGTGGCATTTTCCTCTGCTTGGGATTCTCAGCTGTAAACCTCTTTTGGTTTTAGGTGCCTATACTATTTTAGCAAAAGGCTGGGATATGCCACCTCTCAGGTGAGTGCCCTAACCACAGCTAGAGAGTCATTGGGCCAGACAGAGAGAATGCAAGCATAAGAATGACTTGTAGCTTTGTGGTGAATGTGTGTACCTGGGACGTGGAGGAGACCCAGGCTCCAGTCTTCCTGCTGCAAGGACTTTTAAAATTCTCTCTCTACAGTGGAACAGTTTCAACAGGAGAGATTGAGGGATACCCCCCCTCCCCCCGAATATCCCATAACCCACTGGCTAGGCCATTCACCTGAGAGGTGGGAGACCCTAGTTTAAATCCCTTTTCCCTCTCAGGTGAAAGTGGAACCTGTAGTCTCCTACATCCTAGCTGACTACTGTAACAAGTGGACTAGAACTTATCAGGGAAGTGATGGCGATGTTACTGCTGCTAGCACAGCTACCTGATTGGGCCTCACAGATGAGTTAGGTTGAGAAATGCCTGTCTTCCCCAAGTTCATGCATTACTCTGAGCTTTATGTATCTGGATGCCCAGCATGGTGTTGCACTGTGTATACTCAGAAATATAGTTACCTAGGGAAATTTTTCAGCAAAAAATTAGTCCCTGGGAGAGTTGAGGCCTTCAGGGTTGGGCAACAGCTCAGCGGGGGCTTTGTGAATCCCAGTGGTGCCTGATTCTGGGATATAGGCACCTAAAGGAGCAGTTAGGGGCCTACGTCCTTTTGTGAATTCAGCCTAAGTTAGTGTAATTTACCTGAAGAACAGGGAAGCAAAATAATTGATGATACCTCCCCTCCCCACAAACTTTATCTTGCAACCACCCATTAATTGCACTGTCTACAACAATTTCCTTCCAGACCGTTAACATGCAAGCTAAAGCCACTTACGCTGTTTTCACAACAAACAACGTAATGAGCCCATTTATATGGAAATCTTTTGAATATTATTATTGTTCCTGGCTACCAGCTGATATTTATACATTACTTTTCAAAATTCTAATAGCTCCTCATTTAATCAAGAAAATACAGGTTAAAACAACAAAACACGGGCAGTGGGTAATTGGCTCACTGGTATGAATTTAAGTCTGCTCTGCCCATAAAGATAAAGGGCCATATGTTCCTCTCACTTACATAGGTGTAATTCAGAAGTAACTCCATTGAAGTTGGTGGAATTATGCCAGAGGAGAATTAGTGTAAGAGAGATAACAATCAGCCCTAACTCCTGCATTACCTTACTGTCATGTTTATTTTAGTACTTCATCCATGCAAATCCCTTAATCCTTCTCAAGGTGATCTCACTGACTTTTGACAGCTATGAGATTATGTAAACAATGATACCGCACAAAATAGCTTTGCCTTGGATATGATGTCCTAACTGGAAAAGTGCAATGCTATTTGTGTTTGATTATTAATGAAAAACTAGTGGATTTTCATTATTTCTGAGTTGACATGCATATTTCAGGAAATTTGCCAAGCACAGAAGGGCAGTGATGGTGATAGTAAGGTTATGTGTGTTCAAAAGGGAAGGGAGAAAGTTTCAAAAGAGGAAAGAGTTTGAACAAATGGCACTATACTCTCTTACATATTCCCCTTGAAATGGATAGGCCAGTGATGGTTCAGTTCCTTCTATCTTTGGGCAAAATTACCATTGAAGTGTAACTCCCTGCTTGCTCAGAGTGGCGCTCTGTCCCCCTCTAGTGGTGGCGAGGCCCTCTAGAGAATGATGAACCTTGGCTAACAAACATGTCTTTTAGCTCATGCAGTAGAAGCTCATTTGTTTAGCTCTAGAGGGCCCAGGGTTGATCCCTGTTGCTGATGCCCTGTGTGTGGGTCAGCATTACAGAAGCAAAAGCGATCTGTGTCTCAGTTAGGCTGCAGTAAGGACAGCAGAGTTTGGCCCAGTGTTATGACTAACAATCAGAAGGTAAGTGCTGAGTTGACACCCAGGACCTCGGATTGTGATTTCATTAGATAATATAAGGTTTATCAGAGTCAAGCTTGGTAAAACCATCCTGGAAAACCAAAGGTGCTGCAGGAAATTGCACTGAGGATTCATTAGGTGGCAGTCTTAATTCAGAATGAGTGCTGAACTTGTGCTACAGGGGTTCTGTTTTGCTGAAGATACTGTCTTGTGGAAGAGATGTAAAATGAGATTCGGACCACTTATGATCATTAAAGATTCCATGTAGCCTTTTACAAGAGTTAGCCACACTGCCCTGCAAGAATTCCAATTGAGGAACATGTAACAACATGCAAAAATGTCTGGTTTTCCCTCTCCCCCTCCCAAACCATTTTCTTATTAGACTGAGAGCAGTTGGGATGGTTTTGAAATTTTATCAAAACAATAGAAAATATTGCATGAAAACTTTGGGAATTCTCCCCCCTTCTCCTTTTTCCAACAAGCTCTTGTAATTACATTCCATCTATTATTTTTATTTATTATTGTAGCACCTAAGAGCTCCAGTCATAGATCAGGAACCCATTGTCCTAGGTGTTGTAAAAACACAGAACAAAAAGACAGTCCTTGCACAAATTTGCAATGCAATTTCAGTTGGATAGGATTGAAGTCTGCTTCATCGGCTGTTTAGGTCCCAATCCTGCAAATAGCTGTGTATGCCAGTAACTTTAATGTGTGAATAATGCTAATTGGACTCAATGGGCTATACAAAGGCAAGAATTACTTGCATGCAAAAAATACTTCCATGATTGGGCCTTAAATTGTTAAATAGTGTTGTTGTAGACTATTGAACAACTACTTTGTTCCATCCCAAAGATGGCTGAATTGAAAGTGAAGTGATTTCAGTATGTGTAGTTTGTAAAGCATGTTGGAATTCTTTGAGATGAAATGTGCTATATAAAATGTAAGATACTGTATCTTTCCCCATCCAGCCAGAGGATGAGCAAACCGCTTCTACATAACTACCAGTGCTTGCCTCTTTCTTATCATGTGTGTTGATAGTACAGCAGCTATTTTAAATGCAACAAAAGTAGAATACCAATTGTCTCTTTTTATCACAGCATATTAAAGTGTTTAACCAAAGTGAAATTGATTGCATTGAATTGCAAATTTCAGAAGGGAAGAACAGTTGAAAATAAAATTTAAGATCACTGGAAAGAAGTTAACGTGCTATTTTAGCTTTAAAGTGCAATAATATTCTATGAAGGCATATGCTGTTGAAAATGATGGGTTAGATTGTCTGTCAGTCTTCTGTTGTCTACTTTGTGCCATTCCCCGTGGCTTTTCTGAGCTCTGCTAAGAGCTAAGCTGGCTCCTGGCTGCCCTTAAGGCAAAAAGCTGGCATAGTATCAGCTCTGCCCCCTGTCTTTTGGTCCTAAATAGAACATAAGAGAATAAGATCTTGTATTTTCAGTTGATGTGTGATTTACATAGTAAAATATGTTTTTAATCAAAAAAGGTGTAAGTATTATATGCTGCCTGTCCTACATAAACAGGTTAAAAGGGCCATTCCAGCACTTGTATTTTAATTTTGTCACAGTTCTTCTCTTCCCCTGCAAATTGTGGCTCCTGCTCAGTTTGACATCCTAGCGCACATCTGATGTGTTGAATGCTCTATTGCTGAAATGTTGAGAATACAGCATACCTATAGAGGGGTAAAGGTAAATCCTACTGGTTTTTGTTTTGTTTAAAGAGAGTGTGCAATATTAGGGATAAACATGAGGATCTGCAATACCCAAAAGGCAGAATCTGTTCTGCAGTGATGATCAATGACATCTATGATGTGATCAGAATGCATTGTGGGACATCAGACAGAGCATTTGTGATTGGGGGTGTTATTGTATTAATCTTTGGAATAAAGGGGCCAAAGGGTCAAATGGGTTTACATGGCTCTGAACTGTCCAGCATTTAACAGTTTTGAATAAAGTGTGGGGTTTGGTAGAGAGAGACCTCAGCCTGTTTAGTACCATGACAAATACACCATTAAAATTCCTGTAAACTTATTAAAGATACAGAAAGAAAAAAAAAAACAGCAAAGGAATTGGAAATGTAAAGTATTAAGACTTCCATTTTAACGGCATTCCTTGTTCCCTTTCCCTTTACCTGGTGAGAGGCTTTCAGATTGTAATAATTGTCCTTATGGGGAAAATAAAAGTAGTTAAGATGGATTGGAGATGTTGTTAAAATCAGATCCCATTTCCTACAAGACAAACACACAAATGAGGAAAGAAAAGATAGAAAAAGCAACTTCTGTTGCTGATGCTGATTCTCACTTGCAACCTCACTTCTGGAAGAACACAGTCTTCTCAGCAACTCCGAGCCTTGCAAACTTGTACCAACCTGGGGCTGCATTGCTTTTATCTGCCTCTTTCTGATCACAGTCTCACAGCAATGTTGTAAAATATACAATCCTGTCTGGCTAAGGCAGACTCTTATTAGAGGGAAGGAAAATGGAGAGACATAGGAAAGAAAAGCAATAAGATGGGAAAGGAAAAAGACCCATTCAGGGAAGGGGGACAGACAAAGTCTCACATCCTAAGTGGTATTCAGGATTTAGCTGGAACCAGTGGTCGTGATGGTGTCATCTGGGTCTCTTTCTCTGGCATAGTCTGGTCAGGACATTTCTTAGGATTAGGATGAAGGAGATCCAAAGTCCCAGGAGATGGTGGGACTGGCAGCCATGCTAGTGAAGCTTGCTCCAGGCGTTGTTACCAGACAGCAGCTTCTGCTTCTCTAGCCTTTCAATCAGCCAGCATTGTGGTAGCCAGCTTCCCCCACCCAGTCTGTTTTCTAAGGACCCCATAAGGGATTGATGGGAAGAATACCCCATCCCCTCATTATTTGGTCCACCAATTAGGCCTAATTTCTGACACAACAATATTGGTTCACAGATTTCCGGTTCCATGCTATTCTTGTTTAGCAAGCATGATCTTTATAACAGTGCTTGAATTATACCAGAACTTTTTCATTTGGACTAATTAGTCTTTCTGTCTCAATTTTGCACATTTTCCCATCAAAGTTTGTTCGGATAGGTTACTGTGACATCCTAGGATCTTACACTAACTTTTTAAAGTTGAGCTCACAATTAGAGTAAATTTGTAGATCCAGTTGTCACAACAGTGGCTGCACATGGCTGAGCTGCACTAGAAAGAAAAAAGGTAGCTTTGAAATACTGATCCGTTGAAAGTCCCTTCAATCATGTTTTGGAGCGTTCAGCAAATAGCACTACAGATTTGCTAGTTTAAAACAAACAGCAGCCACAAATCCTGACTATTGAAGAGGTCAATGTCAACAGTTTTTAGGCTCAAAATTTGAAGTACTGCTACTTAAAAAGTGTTAACTGATGGGAAAAGTCTCCTTTCTTCTAAACATTTTAAGTAAATATTTTGTTTCACTGAGAAATGAAGGAAGAAAACTCCTCTCCCAAACCTACTCTTTTTACAATGTCTTCAGTGTTAATGTTTTCCTTGCTGACACTGCAGTATTAGTCAACCACAAGACATATGTCTCAGGTACTCAGGCCTGGTCTACAGTGGTGGGGAGGGACAGCTCAGTGATTTGAACATTGACCTGCTAAAATCAGGGTTGTGAGTTCAATTCTTGAGGGGGAAATTTAGGGATTTGGGGCAAAAATCTGTCTCGGGATTGGCCTTGCTTTGAGCAGGGGGTTGTTCTAGATGATCTCCTTAGGTCCCTTCCAACCCTGATATTCTATGATTCTAAGTTACGTAACTTCAGCTACATGAGTAATGTAGCGGAAGTCGATGTACTTAGATCTACTCCCTGCAGTGTCTTCACTGCACTGAGTTGGCTGCTGATGCTCTCCTGTCAACTCCGCCCGTGCCTCCCATCGACTCCAGTACTCTATCATAGCAAGAGAGTGCTCAGGGTTGATTATCATGTCTAGACTAGACATGATAAATAAACTCCTGCTGGATTGATTGCTGCCCTCTGATCTGGCAGATAGTTTAGACAAGCCCTCAGACTCTGGTTGATGAGAAGATATTGATATGTAAATTTAACTGTCTCAATTGTAAATTACAGAATTTTTCCACATGTGAACTGGTGATAGAATATTTTTCATTTTGTCAAACAAATTGAGTCCTATAGACTAATTATTTATCACCATTGGCAAGAAAAATAAATATTCCTCAAGCTTTTCTCGTTTTATGTGGAAAGGATATGATAGAGTTTTTGAGGCTTTTTACAGTAATTATTAAGGCATATCCAAAATGAGAACCTTGAACCCAAAATGTGCCCTTCATTGCTTCTCAGTTCAGAATTAACAAGGAAGAATATGTGACTTATGGCCAGAGGTGCAGAGATCAAGAACACTACAAATATATTTGAGCAAGGAGAAGGAGAGAGTGTGGAAAGATTTGTCTTAAATTAATGTTTGTCAGTATGCAAACACATTGGAATTTTATATACAAGTATGCCATAGAATATCAGTTTAAACTAAAAACCAGAGGCTTTAATTATGTGACACAACTTGCCATTACACTTCTTGAACAGCTATATAGTAGAGGAATACTTCATAACTTGCTTGAACATATTTCACAAGAAATATACATAATGTAATTGCTTGTAAAGTGAAAATGCAGAATTAGATAAGTTGAAGTGTGTGTCACTCACTGGCAAGCAATGTCTGGCTGGCTTTGGTTATCCAACACTGAAATTAGTTTTCAAATGTGGTTAACCTCTTTAAAAAAAAAAACAACATGATTTATTCTGGTTACTTTAAAGGTTACAAGACATTATGCTCCTGCGGTTTCTAGACCAACAGCGTGAACGGGCTTTGCAGAAGAATCACAAATAACAGCTCAATACTACTTCTATAATTCCCATACTCACTAAACACACAGAGTGATTTAACATGGAAACAACATTATTAATTGTGCTAAGGAAATAATATTTAATTTTATGACCAGCATATCTAATTAACATCTTAGAATCTAATTAACATATCAAATTGATTCAAAGAACACTATTGCACCGATCAATAATATGGATTGAGGAAGATGACAACTAAGTTGCCTAACTTTGACAAAGATGGTACTAGGACCAATAGTAAATACAGAGGAATATCAGAATGGTCTTATAGTATAAGCACAGGACAGGGAATCAGATATGTGGCTTCCGTTCCTGCCTCTGGCACACACTTGAGACCTTAGTTTAACCTGGAGAAAGTCACTGTGCATAGGTGCAAAGAAAAAACACACCAGCTTGAGATGCTCCACTCCCCCACGGAGCTGCATTGCTACCTCAAATAATCCACATGGTCCATCAGCCGTATAGACAGGGTAGTTGGGGCTAAGGGGAATGGAGAAGATGCCAGATGGGAGATGCACTGAAAGGCTGTGTACACCTTCAGACTTCCTGCCCCCAGAAAGTTGGAAGATCCACAGGAAAAACAAAGTCTACCACAGACTTCTTCCATGAACTTGGGTTTCCGTTTTCACATCTGAAAAATGAGAATTTTCATATTTTTATAACATTTTCACCTGTTTCATAAGGGTGCCACATGGCTAAACTCACAAAACTTTGAAAAGCACTCAGATGCAAGACATAACAGATGTCTAAACTATTATTATTTGGGCATATCTATATGGCATGGCAAAGCATACCAGAGGAGTATGATTTGTACAGCATACTGATGTGGCGTGCTCTAAAAGGTACCTAGTTCATGAAAATGTAGTCTTGTGGCTATGTTACTGCAAACTGAATACCTTTTAGAGCATGCCAGCAGGGTCTACATGGGGCAGTTAGAGTGCAACACTTTAGTGCACTTTACTATTCACATCCCTTTAATGTGCTTTGCTGGCACTTTGTAGACCAGAGGTGGGCAAACTACAGCCCCAGGGCCACATCCGGCCCTCCAGACATTTTAATCTGGCCCTTGAGCTCCTGCTGGGAAGTGGGGTCTGGGGCTTGCCCTGCTCTGGCGCTCCAGCTGGGGAGTGGGGTCAGGCTCTTGCCCCACTCCGCACAGCTCCTGGAAGCAGCAGCACATCCCCACTCCAGCTCCTACATGTAGGGGCAGCCAGGGGGCTCCTCACACTGCCCCCTCCAGCGCCCTTCCCAGCTCCCATTGGATGGGAACCACAGCCAATGGAAGCTGCAGGGGCAGTGCCTGCACACAGGACAGCACACAGAGCCGCATGGCTGTGCCTCCACATAGGAGCTGGAGGAGGACATGCCGCTGTTTCTAGGAGCTTCTTGAGGTAAGCACCGCCAGGAGCCTGCCCCCCTGGCTCTCTCCCGTTCCCCAACACTCTGCCTTAGCCCTGATCCCCCTCCTGCCCTCTAAACCCCTCAGTCCCAGCCCGGAGCACCCTCCTATATGCCCAACCCTCATCCCCAGCCACACCCCAGAGCCCGCACTCCCAGCTGGAGCCCTCAAGCCCTTCTGCACCCCAACCCCCAATTTTGTGAGCATTCATGGCCTGCCATACAATTTCCATACCCAGATGTGGCCTTCAGGCCAAAAAAGTTTGTGCCTCCACTGCGCCCCCCCCCCCAAGTGTAGAGAAGTTTTCAATAAGATGAGGCAATTAGTTTTCAATAAGATGAGGCAAAATATGTATTTTTAAAATACTCTAATTGTACTGTTAACAACCTGAGTTGAGGGAATATTAGTATTAGCACACAGTCAGATTTGACTGTAAATGAGTTTGTGGATTTGGGTGGATTTTTTTAAAATGTTATTTTCAGAATAAATAAAATCTCCTGGTTGTTCATTCAGTTACAGCGTTCACAATGAAGATTTTCACAGACAGGTTGTCACCGAACTCTTCTGGACACTATAATGGGCAGATAAAATGACTTTAAATAGATCTCCCCGCATCCTGGCAGCATTTTGAATGTGCTGGTCTGAGGACCCTGCAATGCACAAGCCATGAAAAGGAGCTAGACGGCACGCTGATTCTGTATAATTTAACATTTAATTTTTAGGCTACAGCGTTTGGTTGTTTCTAGAAACTATTTAAGACCAAAAAATTAATCCCCATTACACCTTCTAATACATAGCATCTTTCTTACTGAATTCCACATTCGTTGTGTGATCCTTCTGTAGCAAGGACAGCTTGAAGCATTTTTCACTGTGTCCTTACTTCTCAGTAATGCATTTCAATGACTAAACAAACATTCTACTTTGGCACAAAAGAAGATTAATGTCTGATGTGGGAGCATATTCCTACAGACAGCTGTGTGAGAGAGAATGACACTGCTCACAAATTCCAAAATCTAAGTTACAAAGAATGTGAAGCCTGATTGGATATGTGAAGATGATAATAGTTCCTGAAAAGCATGTTTGGCTTCAAAAGATTGTTTAAAATCTACATCAGAGGTTCTCCAACTGTGGTTCATAGAGCACTTGGTGGTGTTGTCATGGTGCTATCTCTCCTCCTTGTTTAGAGCCACTAAATCACACTAAAGAACATCTGAAAATACATTAAATATGTTCCTAATATTGTTTTTTCATGTAAACAATTGCCGTGGTTACTATAGGAATTGTGTGAGCACCCCCTTACTTTGATCTACTTTAGCTTGTGGTGAGAGCCCCTGCAGCAAGGGATTCAGAAGCATGGCAGATAGCCCAGGAGTAGGAGGTAGCTACTTGCACCACAACTCTATGGATCCACTGGTCTGAAACCAGGAGCAGGGGCTACAAAGAGGGCTATGAATTCTCCTTCCAGAATCATAACTCCTGCAAAAGTGTTGTGCCAGTTCCCCCTGTATGGGGGAAGTTTATAAACCCCAGAGCTCCCCTCAGCAGTTTACCTGAGAACAGTCCAAGAACACAGGCTGTGGCCCAGGATTTGGAACTTGAAATACTGTTGAAAATATTTCCCTGGTACACCAGCTATTGAGTGCACAAATAGTAGTTATTAATTACAAGTGTCCTTGACGACAGCTGTTTCAACTGCATGGTTGTTAAGTTGCTTTTGATTAAAGGATGTAGTTCATCAGCATAAAGAGCTGTATTTAAACCTCCTTAGGATCATGTAGAGTTCAATCGTTGAAATTGAAATGCAACAGATCAGGAAACTGACATAGATGTAGCATTATATGTGTCTATTCTTAATTAGACTGCAAAAATGTATCATGATGGGGGTTTTTTTAAAAAAAAAACCATAAAAGAGAGAAAGGAGGGGGAGGAGGGAAGGACAGTAACCAAGAGAGGATTATGGTACATCTCTAGTTTCATTGAGGAAAGAAAAAATGCAAAACAGAAATAAAATGCAAAATCAAAGTAGCAGCTACTGCAACATTTATTTCCTTTTGTACTGAGTTTTTATGACACTTCTGGCCACAGAAAATATCCCTCTCCTCAAAATACATATTGAAGTCTCTCCAATTTCTTCTGGCTCAAGCTAAACTATAGCTGATTTGGACAAACCAAAACAGCTTTCTGACACTGTACTTCACTATTGTAAATCAGTTCAATCCAACGTGACATGGCATTTCAAAGCTTCCATGTCACTTTAAAATACAATTAGCTGTTGGGAATATTAATAAATCGCTATGAAAACAGAAGTGTCCCAGAGAAATATATTTTCTCATACTCTGTCTCTGTAGTGGCTCCTCATCTCATTCTATCTCCGTAGTTCTGGTTCCAAGAGATTCTTGGAACCATTTCAATAATAATGATGATTTTAAAAATTACTCCTCTTAACAATGGTCAGAGTTTGGACAGCTTTTCTATGCCTCTATAGACAATTACTGTTAAACATAATCTGCCACGACTGTCCTGGGTGGTCCAGACAAAATCAAAATACTGTGATCCACCATGCTAAATAACAATATATCTGCCTTTTCTTTCTTGTTTTTTTAAAAAAGGTAAAAGTCAGTTTCTCTCTCTCTCTCTCTCTTTGGGAAATAATCATAGTTTTGTGTCTTTCTTTAAGTGTTGGGAAATCAGAGTAAGATATTTAATAAAATGCTATTTTCAGTACACCTGCTTCACCTTCACCAAGAGGTCAGATTTTATATCCAATAAAGATTTTAATAAAACTTTTATAACTATAGGTCACTTTGGTTCATCCCTTCTGGGTTTAATGTTCAGCAAACTCAGATTCTTGCTATTTTGTATAGCTTAGATTCTGCTGTGAAGCAGAGTACTTTTCTTTCTTAGGCAGGGGTGAAAGTAACTTAAAGGACTTACCAGTACTTTAGAGTCCTTAGGAAGGGGCGAGGCCTTTAAATTCCCAGGCACTTTAAATTAGGATTTAAAGGGCCTGGGGCTGGGGCTGTGGTAGCAGCAGCTGGGAGCCCTGGGGGTGATTTAAAGGGTCTGGGGCTCCAGCTGCTACTACCACAGCTCTTTAAATCACCATTGGAGGGGGCTCCCAGCTGCCACCACTATCCTGGGGCCCCGGCTTCTGGTGGAGCTTTAAAGGGCCCCGGGTTCTGCTGCAGTAGCGGCAGCCGGGAGCTCCATGTCCTTTAAATCAGCACCAGAGCCCTGCTGCCGCTATTCCAGGGCTCCAGCAGTGAGGCTTGGGTGGCGATTTAAAGGACCCCGGAGGGTAGTGGCAGTGGGAGCCCCGGGCCCTTTAAAGCACCACCGGAGCTCCCGGGTACGAGTGGCAGCCGGGGGCTCGGGCAGTGATTTAAAGGGCCCAAGGCCCCAGCTGCTGCTACCACCCTGGGCCCTTTAAATTGTCCCCAAAGCCCTGCTGCTGGAGCCCTGGGGTAGCGGTGGCAGGGCTCCAGCGGCTGTTTTAAGGGCCGAGGCCATAGCGGATCCTGGAGGCCCGGACCCTTTAAATAGTCACCACTACCCCTGCCGCCGCTACCCCAGGGCTCAGAGGACGATTTAAAGGGCCTGTAGCGGTAGCTGCAGCCCTGCTACCACTTGCCCAGGGCTCTGGCAGCAATTTAAAGGACCTGGGGCTCCAGCCGGTGCTGGGACCCCCAGGCCCTTTACATTGCTGCCCAGGGAAGCTAAACCACCACGGTACAGCACACCAGCTCTTGCCGGTATGCCCTATCGGGGCCTACAGGCTTACTTTTACCTGTTCATAGGCCCCCTGCATCTATTTTCCAGTTCTAGTCTTCAGTTTACAAGTATAGCTGGTTTAAGAAAAAAACCCATACAATGTTTATCATCAAAAAAGCCCCCTCACTTTTTTTTTCTTTTTTCGAAAAATTAAAATTTCATTTAAAAATCATTGGCTTAAAAAAAATTTTTTTTAATGTTTCAGTTTTTCAGCAATTTTAATCAAATTTAATGAAATTGTTACCAAAATGATTATTGCAATTTTTCATTTACCATTTTTTAGTTATTTAACAACTTTCACTATGGGTGCAATAATATATTTCTGTTTTCTAACTTTCTACTGTTTTCCCAGAAAATCATGAAAAATTAAAGATGAAAATGGGTTCATTTTGAACCCTGCCATTTGACAATTTCAGAATTTTTCATGAGCTGTTCTTATTATTCAGTCATCTCTATTTACAAGCACTGTGCTTTCTTCCACAGTTTGTACAGATTTGAACATATGCCTGATTACCTATTTAATTTTTTGTGTTACAGATGCATGAATTTTGGCTCACAGTCACCTTCAATGCTTTTATTGCACTTAAAATTGCAGGGCTGTCTCAAAACATTAGGTGAAGGTTTCTGTAGGGCAACAAAAAGAATAGAAGAGACAATGGACTTATCCATTAGCCCTGCTCTCCTATCCTGTGCTGCTTAACCACTAGAAGAATGGAAATTTTCAGAGATTTTTTTTTTCCATTGGGAAATGATGATTCATCAAAACCTAAATGTTTCACAAGAATGTGGTAATTTTGATGTGATTACATTTTTTAAAATTGAAATGCTTCATTTCAATAAGGTTGAAAAGTTTCATTATTACCTTATCAGAATGGAACAGTTTGATTTTTGTTTTGTTTTGACATTTTATGTTTGTTATATTTTTGTTACCATTAATATAATATAAAATTGAATTCAGAACAACATTTTTAAAAACATTCATTGAATGAGATGCTTTGAAATTTTCACTTTTCATTCCAATCCCAAATGAAATTTTATCTAGCAATGTCAATATTTCCCTTGGAATGGAAATTCTGCTTCAATAACTCTAGCTGTTGGCTGGAGAGTCTCACTGCCATTTTTCTTTTCTAGTAAAAATATATTGTTGATACAAGCTTTTAGAGCTAGATTCCAATTGGATTTTTTGTCTGGCTGCTGCTCACAACCAGAATGATTGAACATCTGTGAGATTCTCCTTTTTCTTTTGTTGTGGCTCTGTGCATCTGAATGTGATTATGGATGAGAATTTCCATAGATGACCTATGCTTGAATCATTCCTATACCCCTATATGTCATTTGGATAACTGTTAAATTCTAGCTGACTAATCACAAACAGGTTCCTACTTATTCTTTACTAGATATAATGTTAGTCACAATTATGTTATAGGTGGAATAAACCATGTTCGGCTGAAATGCTCTCAGTTTCACATGCTTCACTTATCCCACTTTTTAGAGATCTACATTTCAAAGTTAAAATGCAAAATCTGTCCAAAAGATTTTATCTGAAAAATATCTTTTGTTTTTGTGAGATAAAAATTTTGAAACTACTACTCAGAGAACAGTTACAAAAACCAGTACAAAACTGCTGTCTTTGTTACAAAGTGAAAATGACATTGTTGACAAGCAATCAGACTGCACCATGTTGAGAGTTTTAAGAACACTGCCCACAATCTTCCCTCTAAGTTAAGTAGAACAAAAGAAAATTGACTGTCAATGTCTAGCTGTGGTGTTCAAGGCAGTTCATTATCTGTTTTAGTTAAACGTTAACAAGCAAAACTTGTTCACCATGATTTCCATTTCCTATATGTTTCTTAGCTATACAGATTTCCATAAGCAACTAGTACTGATCACCTGCCCTCTGAAAATCAGATCCCTTTAAGGTGGGTACCCACAAACTGAGGCACTCATAATCACTAGTCACTTTTGAAAAATTTTGGCCAGTGGTTTCATTCATCCTTGTGTAATACTGGTATTTGCACTTCTGCTGGCTTTCAGGGGCTCTACCAAGGGAAGGCAGCTTTAATGTACAGCCTGGGCTCTAAAGAGCTGGTGGATATTGCCATGGGAAGGGCTGAGTCAGTCACCGGTGTTATTGCCATTGTCAGCTTTGGGAGTCAATTGCTCTTGACACATTTCACTCCTGCTCGACCTCGCCTACTTTCTTTGCTTTGCTTGTTGCTCCTGGTTCCCTGATGAAGTGGGTGGCTTGTTCTAATGTGACCGTGGGGATGGCATTTCCACCACAGGGATGTGTTGAAACACAGGGATTGCATAAAGCCCCATATATAGCATGTCAGCTCCAGAACTGCAAGCCCCTACATTCCAAAAGATGTGGTTTCCTGATGAAAGTAAACGTGTTCCTGAGTGAAATGACCTTTCATCCATAGTCAGCATTTTCTTCTTTGGTTGATAAATCTTGGTAGCCATGCCAACAGCAGTCAGTTTCTGCGTTTTCTTCTTCGTATTAAAGAAAAAAGAGCTAATCAATTTTAACTTTGCGACTTCAAATGTGTTATTTTGCTTACACCACTTCTTCAGGCAGTCAGGTCAGCTGGATTCCTTTTGATCTGCAAACTCCATATAGCACTTAGGGCTGGCGGTCATAATGTACCGGTCTAAAACAGATTTTAAAAGACTTTGATTCTTGGGTTGTGTTGAAAGGCATTAAAGCTTTTTGGGGTGCTAAAGAACAGGACTTTTATTTTTCCTTATATAAATATACTTGGAAACACTGAAACTGCAGTTTCAAAATGTTGGCCTTCCTTCTAGGGCAGCATACTTTACAAAAAGCATGTAACAAGCCTTCTGTCTGCTCTCTCCACAGAGCATGACCGTTGGTCTAGGTCTCTGAAAAAAGGGAATTTTTGGGACCTGTCCTGGTTTTGCAAACCTCTGAAGACTGATGACAGGCTGCATATGTGTATTTCAACAGTTTGTCCCATGTTGACACTCTCTTCCCCCTCCATCTCAGAACTTCCTCCTACCCCCAACACAAGTATGAGTCCTGGAAACAACGCTCCCTGAATGCTGAGTGAAATCAACAAGATGGTAGGCTGAGGGGACTTGTTTGGCACTCAATTTTCTCACCCTGTCCACCCCATAATCACATAGATTATTCCCTGTGGTCCTCCACTTGTCATGGGTGTCTTTCACTTTCAGGATCTGAGTACTCCATTTCCAATGTTACAGTGTTTCTCAACTCATATGAAAGGAATTCAACATTAGCCAGACCTGTTTCACTTGCTTCTGTCTCCCCTCCATCTTGTATTCCCACCAACTTTGACAAACCCTGCTCCAGTTGAAGTCAATCAGAATTTTTTCATTGACATCAGTGAGAGTCAATGCCTGTGTTCTTTAATGTTATTTTTCTCCCGAAGTCATCAGATTTAGAATTTGTCGATTCTTTTTCCAGTTGCTAATGCTCTGTTATGGTAGAATAGTGTAGCGAGCATGACCGCTGTGTCAATATCCAGTTTTTCTCTCAGCCCCCTGCAGTTTTAAGCACATGTTTTTAAACTTCTTATCCATTACAACCATTGCACCTTGAATCAAATCAGACTTTTAAGAGGATCAACATTAGAAGTCTAGTTAGAAAAAATTAGCTTCCTTTATCAATTGAGCTTTTCCAAAATCCTCTAGTAATGGAATCCTTTCATTTTCATTTTACATTCCTTTGTATAAATATTTGCAAGTATCAGCCCATCATACAGGCCTCTGTGCACAATAGTATAAATATCCTGCCAACACAAGGCAGCATCAGTAGACAATCTCTTACTCTTGGAGCTATCCTGGCAACAGGTAGCATTTGACAAATACCATCTCTAATCTCAGCGTTAGAGAAAACTCCTCTTACACCTCACTAACCCTCAAGCAAACATTTGGCTAAGAGAGTACACTTCACGGTTTATAGAAGGTCACTATATTCTGGCTATGGTAGACTGACAGAGTGAATTTGAACATGATTGGCCTTTAGGGACTAATTAGCTCATTTTAACCAAACCTCACATCTTAACATGACAAAATTTTGGGAATTTCAAAATCTGGATTAAGATCTAGATGTGAATTTTGTGTCTTGAGCCCATTTCTATTTTAGCACAATAACAGGTGTAACTATTTCTCTGAAAGGAAAAGCACAATGTCTATCAAATATCATGGTGCATTCTTAGACATAAACTAAATAAAGGGCTTATGTGTGGCATGACTGTTTATTTCATCAGAGAGTGAAGATAGCCTGTCACAATTTGGGCATCAAGTTGTGACCTTTTGTTAAAGTCCCTGGTTCTAGGTTTATGTAAATAATTTTCTTTATTGTGCTCATTTAGTTAGCTTCCACAAATGCTTTCAGTCAAGCAGAAAACACTTGGCAGTAGGAATGTCAAAAAGTGCTATGTTCTGTTCATATTACCTACATGCACAAAGCGGTAGTTACTTTAGTAGGAATCCACAAAGGGTTAGATTAAAGCGGGAGTGTAGAGTACTTCTGTCCAGCAACTGAGAACTCCTACTGACATAAAACTGGAAAATAAAAATAATTGTCACCAGTGTACTTTCAAGGAAGTCTTTAAGGATCAATAAAAGGCTTATTCTGAAGATGTTATTGCTGCCAAATCTAAATAAGAGTTCAGTTTGACCTACTGTGCAATAGAAAGAAATATCTCACAGGGATTCAAGGCTTCTGACAAAGAAGTGGGGCTTTCACAAAGATCCCTATGGAAATCTTACTGTTAGCCACTCTGTTCATGCAGGTTAAGTATCCACAGACATAACCAATGTAAAAGTTAGTTGACAAAAATTAGAATAATGTAGCTGAGTTAAGAATAAACATGTTAAATATTGATTAAATGTATGTGAGTCCCATTACAGTAGTAGGAAAACTGAAAAGAAATACCAGTTGAACAGAACCTGAGAATTGATAAATGTGTATTCTGAATTTGTTTCTAAATAAAGTCATCTGTAACTTCCTCTAGGTATCAAGCAATAGCTGTTTATACCTCTTATGTTTTATACGTGAGGAATGGTCCCAAGAAAAACATGACGGGAACATGAAGTTAGCCCAACATAATGTTGAGCTTAAGAATATACAATAATGGCCCGATTCTGCACACCTTTATTTCCGTCAATAGTCCCATTAAATTTGGCTTGCATTGGTCCTAATTCAGGAATACATTAAACATCATGTCTTAGTCTGTCTCCATTGATTTCAGTGAGGCTTAAATGCATGCTTAAATTTAAATGCATATTTAAGTGCTTTGCTGAATAGGGACCATTAATAAGGATTTACAGGATCAAGCTCTATATCAAATCCCATAATATCCTGGTTTTCATTATTAGTTACATTGAGTCACAAAATCATACTCATTCTTAGGGTTGTGTCAGAGGTCTCAATGTGGCTTTTTTTTCTTTTCCACTCATTAGTCAGTGAATTACTGTGCATCATCAGAATAATAGAAGAGTTTCAAACTCCTCTTTTGTATGTCAGGTTGGTTTGGCTAGTGGAGGTATGTAGAGTAGTTTTCAAAATCTACTTTCACTCTGCCCAGTAGTCAAAGGTTAATCAATATGGGGCTAGATTTGTACATGTTACCAGTGCACAGTGCCACACTTTGGATGACACTCTCCTCTCCTGAGGATAAAGGAATTAGTATCCTGCCTGATTCAAACAGACTGTGATACAGTTTTGTGTACATAAATGCTAGTCTCAAAAGGGATACTCTTTCAGGGCCTAAACCAAAACCACTGAAGCCAACTGCTGGCTCTCAGCTGCCTTATTTGGATAATCTAGGGGTAACAGGAAACAGTTTATGCCCCTGGTGGGTTATGAAACTTCTCCCAGCAGATGGGAAGTGAAAGTTGCACAGATGAAGAGTCCACACATGAAACTTACTTGCTACAAGCTTTAAAACTCAGTGAAGAAATAAAATAATTCAGAGTATCTGAGTATTTGTACTGCTGGTGAATTAAAGTTAAAAGATAATAGACAGATGTATAAAAGGATTCATATTTTCCATTCTTGCCTAATACGTTGTACACCCCTCCACAGCTCCCAATGAAGTTATGGGAATTATGTGTGCATATGGTAGCTGAAGGGGCGACATCAATAATAATATCTGGACATCTTTGTGTGTTTGTCGGTGCAAATGATACCTGTGCTCATAAATTGAGTAGCTAGATGTAAAAATTCTCTCACTTTAAAACAATTAGATTCAAAAGGAGATTTCAGATTTTCTGGAATTATTTTTAAAAGTCAACTGTACCTACTGGTAAACTGCCAGTGGCATGCAGACTTGTAGTCTGTGCAACAGTTTGCAGAGAGTGGAATCTTTCTTGTCATATATCTGTTTCATGTCCTGATATGATGCTTGGAAGCATATTACTAACCAATTTTAACTAGGTTTTGCTGTATTCAGTTATCACTTGCCACAGGCCACCCAGCAATAATTGCCACAGTTAATGTGCTTCAGAAATCATCGTTAAACTAAGCATCATCTTTGATCGACCTTCCAAAATCAAAATATGCTCAAAAGGATTGTTTTCTTTAAATTCCCGTTTCTTTCTCATTTGGGAATGGAAAACAACACTATAAACATATCTGTCTTCCTCAGGCTTGTAGCAACAATGCAGAAATCCCTTCTTTGCGCTTTCTTAGCTACAATGTCTTCCACCATTCCAGCTCTGTGTTTTAGGTAGTATTATAGATATATTTTGCAAAGCTACTGACAGCTCAATCAACTGATCCTCTTTTGAGATTTTGCCTAATTGTAAAATTCTTCATGAAGACAATACTTTCCTTTTCATAGCTGGGATATGAAAATTTACCCTTTTAATTTGTTTATGTCTACATTTTGATCATTGCTTTGCTTTCCTAAAGTAGGGGGAGGGCAGCATAACTACTCCAGACAGCCCAGAAGCTTGACGCAACTCAACACCTATTTTTTCAACAGAACATTTAATTTAACATACTGCAGCCTCTAGCTTTTGCAAGCCTTCACAGGCAGCACTGTAGATGCAGAGACAATGTAGATGCTATAGTTTGTTTAGAGGGGCTGTGAAACTGTTCATCTCCATACCATATTACCAACATGGACAATGAAAAACTGTAAAGAGATGTTAAAGGTGATTCATACTTACAATGGCTAGGCAGGTCCTCAGCTGAGATGGCTAGGCTTGTTTCCCTGTTGTTCATTTACCTGTTCTACTCTTATTTGTCAGTTTCATCCACTTTTGACTTGGTATAATTCTAGATTGTGAGCTAATGGGGACAAGGAAGTACCTAGCAAAATGGGTCCTTGATCCTAGACTGGGACCCCCAGGGCACAATGGGTAATAAACAATACTAACAGTCCTGATCCTTTCTGTATTAAAGCCACTGGTTGCAGTGGGAGTAGAAATGAGCCAGATGTCTTTACAGTTTTTATCAGTAGCAACACTGGTAAATTAATGTAATTAGTAGTTGTTCCAAGAAATATACCAAACTGTTTCACCTATTCTTTTTTATTGTTTTTCAGGTCCGTGAAATGCAACCCTGCTATATCTGAGTTCCTGCTCCATTGAGATGTCCCAGCATACACAGGGCTGGTGACATCAATTCCATCAATGAACAACGTTGGAGCATGGATTTTACCTTTGGGGATAAGATAGATACTTTTTGTTTTTGTTTTGTTTTCAAATATTCAGAGGTTCTCTAAGGTTTACTATTTCATATTCTTATTTTACATCCCTTAGGGTATAAAATAAAAATATTGAAAAACCTTAGAAACAGCTGACTATTTGGACCTCCCCTTCCCCTGCAATTATCTACCTTATCCCAATAGACCGATTCCATTAACCAGCACTTTGCAGGGTTGGAACTGCAGTCAGCAGCCTTGTGCACGTTGGAACATATCAGTGGAGCAGGAAGTCAGCAATTGCAGAGTAGCTTTTCATGGATTTGGAGAAAAGCAATGAGACGAAGAGCTGCCCCGTTTCAGGAGAGTTCATCCAAACTGACCTTCTCAGCTCCTGAGATCCACTAATCATTATTGAAACAGTCAGTTTAACACTCAGGTTTGCACAATAGCGGCTTTAGCAACTCTCCTAGTTTTCAGAGGTGGATGCATGTATGTAAAATATCTTGTTGGTATGCACAAGTCAGGTAAAGAACCAGTTAGATGCATCACCAGCTATTTGTGAAAACAGTATTCAATTTATGTATGCAATCATGATGTGTGTACAAAAAATTGGCAGGTGCCTGTCTTTCAAAGGCCATAGACCTCCTGCCTCAGTTTCCCCAATTTTAAAATGGGGATAACATTAATTTGCTTCCCAAGGTTGTTATAACAATTAATGAATCAATATTCATAAAGTGTGTGGGAAATAAAAACCACTATGTAAATGTTCTTATGTATGTCCCAGATATGGGTTTGCAAAATATTGCACCCCTTTGAATTCTCTTAATCCTATCACTTTTATATTTGAGATTTATTCATTAATTTTTCTAGATGAGTTCCACTGAAGTACAAAAATAGTACAAGCAGCAAAGAGTCCTGTGGCGCCTTCTAGACTAACAGACTGTATTGGAGCATGAGCTTTCGTGGGTGAATACACGAAAATAATACAGCACAGTACACACAGATTCTCTACATAGAGACAGAAAGAACCATAGATTAGCCAAAAATTCAGGTTGTCATGTACAGTCACACTCCATTTTCTAGTGTCTGAATGAACTTTCTTTAGTTTGTCAAGTGTGCTGGGCCAGTCATCTGACTATTTATGTTTTGCTTGTCGGAATGTAATCAGCGTAGTATATTTCAGACTGTTACATTTGATCAAGTCAAAATACCATTAGTGTGATAATAGGTGGTATATTACAGTGTTGCCTTATAGCTATAGAGTCGAAGAAATCGATAACCCATACCATGCTTGTAGCAATTAGTGTAGTGTTATAAAATTGGTAATTTTAGTCAATTGTTATTCGGTGTAAATTTATGGAGCCAAATTTTTTACTGGTGCAAACTGAAAAAAACCCACATCAATTTACATCCCCAGAAAATTTGGCTGATGGTGTGTAGGTGACACATAGTATAGTATCTTGAGTTCAAAGTACTGTGAAAAGACAAAAGGAAATATATTTCTCGTATAAGTAAACTGCTAATACTAAGGGTAAATACCAAGGGAAACTAAGTATGATAATATTATAGTACAGCAAGGAGGATTTAGATTAAGCAGTGTTATCAATCCCACCTCAGCAATAGCTGGTGTTTTTTCTAGGCAATTCATTAAAGGTAGTAAAAGATTTTCTTTCTATTTCTTTTACCAAGGCTTTTTGCCAAAATAAATCCAGCCAGTTACTTTCATAAAGAAAGAAATGAAAATCCAAGTTGAGATAAGCACCTGATGCAGGAGAGCTATTATATTTGCTATTTCATCAATCAAAAATACAGTCTCAGAGCAGTATAAATTGATTTTTCTGGATTCATTTTTTCCATTGAGCTCCAGGAGAAATTGTTTTGATGAGTCAAAAATATTGTCCAAACATCATATCTTTAGTAAAAATAAAATTAATTCCTAAATTTTAAGAAACATTTTACAACCCACATGGAAAGTTTTAAAAAAAAAAAAGGAATTTAGACATCAGCTGAGGTACAAGAATAATAATACAGCACACTTTTTTCTGAGGTGCAGTACATTGGAATTTCTGAAGCATCCATATTACTTTATATCCTTAATGACAAAACTGTCACTCTTTTGACACTTTCTGTAAAAAGTGCACATAATCTGTATGTTATATTAGAAAAATCCTAAAAGGACACCTTTCTGCTTGCTTTCTGACTTGACCTAATATCCATACTTCGGAGCTTTTTACTTTTCTTTCTTCTTAGAACTTCAGAGTTTGCAGGTTAAATTTATAGGTAATATAGGCCATAGGCAAAAAACAAAACCACCACCAACCTCTTTGCATATCCCACCCAGTGATAAGAGTGCCTCCATGTAGCTCAACTGTTCTGTTAACTTGAATGTAAATTCCTCGCAAAATGGAAAAAAAGAAAAAACATTTACTGTTCCATGCTTTGCACTTCCAACCACTGATCTCAACGTGCTTTACATACATTAATGAAGAAGTCATGTAGGTAGGTATTTTTTCTGTTTTATAAACAGAGAAACTGAGCCACAAAGAAATTAACTTGTGACTTGTTCATAGCAAGTCTGCAGCAGAGCTGGGAATATAGGATCTCAGCCAACTTCCATTAAAGTCAATGGAATTCAATGGAATTCAGCCCACTGAATTCAGTGTTTTTGAACTGAGCCTATAACCCAGACAGATCATGCTAGACCATGCTTTGTCTTTTATCCCTAAGAGTTGTACAACATGGCCAGTTGTTTCTGCTATTGAATGCACTGTAGAGGTCTGATCCTGCAATGTTGCTCACATAAATAGTTTCATTGACTTCAGTGGGACTCATGTGTAAAGTTAAATTCATGCATAGGTGCTTACAGGATTGAGGCCTAAAAAATAAAAAGGAGTCATATAAAAAATGGAAACTAGGACACATTACAAAGTCTGAATATAGGCAAACAACACAGGAATGCAGGGGCAAGATTAGAAAGGCAAAGGCACAAAATGAGCTCAAACTAGCTATGGGAATAAAAGGAAACAAGAAGACTTTTTATCAATACATTAGAAGCAAGACGAAGACCAAGACAAGGCCTAGCCCACTGCTATCAGAGGAGGGAGGGAGATAACAGAACAGGAAAACTGGAAATGGCAGAGATGCTTAATGACTTCTTTTTTTCGGTCTTCACCAGAAGTCTGAAGGAAGCCGTAACATAGTGAATGCAATTGGGAAGGGGGAGGTTTAGAAGGATAAATAAAAAAGAACAAGTTAAAAATCACCTTAGAAAAGCTAGATGCCTGCAAGTCACCAGGGCCTGATGAATGCATCCTACAGTACCAGGAGCTTAATAGAGAGGTATCTGAGCCTAGGCATTATCTTTGGGAAAATCATGGAGACGGGAGAGATTCCAGAAGAACTGGAAAGGGAATATAGTCCTATCCTATATAAGGGAAATAAAACAATCCCAGGAAACTACAGACCAGTAGTTTAACTCTGTTCCAGGGGAAGATAATGGAGCAAGTAATAGGAAATCAATCTGCAGAACACTTGGAAGGTGGTAGGTGTAGGGAATAGCCAGCATGATTTTAAAGAACAAATCGTGTCAATCCAATCTGATTAGCTTTCTTTGATAGGGTAATGAGTTTTGTGTAGGGAGAAGCAGTGGATGTGGTCATACCAAGACTTTTGATTAAGCATTGCATACGTCTTGCATATATTCTTATGAAAATCTAGGCAAATATCAATTTAATGGGGCACATAAGGTGGGTGCATAACTGGTGGATCACCAGTTACTCAGAGTATTTTAATGTTCCACAATCCTGGCTGAAAGTATAACAATGGGATGTCTGCAGGGGTCTGTTTTCTGAGGACCTATTTTAGTTCTCAATATCTCATCAATGACTTAGATATGTGCATAGAAAGTACGATTAATTGCAGATGAATACAACAACTGGGAAGGGAATTGCAACTGCCGTCTATGGAGGACCGGGTCCTAATTCAAAATGATCTGATTACAATAGGACAAGGTCTAGGTCAACGGAGAAGTAAGTATATGAGACAAGTTGCAAAGTGCTCCCACTTACGGAAGAAACAATTCGTTCACACTACAGAATGGGAAGTGACTCGGTCTAGCTGAAAGGAGTTACAGCAGAAAGGGAATCTTAGGATTATGTGGAAAAGCATGATGAAAAAGTCACATGTGATGCATGTTTGCAAAAAAAAACGTGGTGCGTGTTGCACAGAGGTATTGTAAAGTGTAATCAACACAAAAGTTCATATCTCCCACGGCTAACACTCTGCGCTGGTTTAGAGCTAACTTCAATTAAGGATATAGTAGTCCAACCTTCAATGCGACTCACCGCAAAATTTCGGAAGAAGAAGATGTGAGGCAAAGTGGAGAGAGGTCCAGAGACGAGCAACAAGAATTATTAAAGGTCTGAGAACATAGACCTATAAGGAAGGCTAAAGAATTGGGTTGTTAGTTTGGAAAGAGAAGACTGAGAGGGGACATTGATAGCAGATTTTCAGGTACTAAAGGGTGTATTCAGGAGGAGTAGAGAAAACTGTTCCCTTAGCCTCTAAGGAAGAACAAGAGCAATGGGCTTAAACTGCAGCAAAGGAGGTTTAGGTTGGACATTAGGAAAAAGTTCCTAACTGTCAGGATGGTTAAACACTGGAATAAATTGTCTAGGGAGGTTGTGGAATCTCCATCTCTGGAGATATTAAAGAGTAGTTTAGATAAATGTCTATCAGGGGTGGTCTAGACAGTATATTTGGTCCTGCCATGAGGGCAGGGGACTGGACTCGATGACCTCTCGAGGTCCCTTCCAGTCCTAGAATCTATGAACCTATAAGTGCTATTGGCCAAATGCTGAACACTACTCAGTTTTTACTCATCTCCAATTGAGATTTACTTGAATAATAACTGAGTAAGGACTTCAGGATTTGGCACATAGCACAGAAACCTCTTTGTTAGAGTACAAGTCAGTCACAGGAATAAGTTGCTGTAAGCAATCAATCAGTTGATGTGTTTTATGACAGAGTCAATACTGGCATATTACTTGGTTATTACAGCTGTTATTTTAAAAAAAGAAGAAAAGAGATAAGCATCAGAGATACACATCAGATAGAGAACTTGGAATTCCCCCGGTCCCTGTATCATCATAGTCTCTCAATTGTGACAGGTAAATGTGTATTTTCAAGTACCTAGAGGAGGCAGGTATTTTTATGAGTAAAATCTATGTTGATTGCATTGCAAATAGCACTTGACACTTCGTATTTGCAAATATGTTTCTTAGTGTATTCAGCAATTTTTACATTAAACTTAATAAAAGTTAACTCAGTTTAATTTCTAATTATTCTCTCTTACTCTTTGTGGTAATTTAGGACCCATCTTTGCTCTCATTTATACTGCTGTGTCTGTATCAGCCACAATACCAACTCAAGTGCCCTCAATATGGGCTGGTGGCTTCATGCCACAACTCAGTGCTACATGGAAGTGCACATGAAAAATAGCATTTTTAAAAAGCAGCGTGTTCAACTGGCAAGTTTTAATATTTAACACAACCCATGTTCTCCTGATTACTTCAAAATAAGTATAGCCTGAAACTTGACTGGCTCCCATGGATTCATGAAATGAACAGGTTGTACTTTGCTTTTCTCTGGAGTGCAGCTGTCTATGTAGCACTGGTTGTACTGATATCTCTGCAACTTTTTGAAAGAATTCAGATTTCTGGAAGACAGAAGAAGGCCTTGTGGAGAACAATAAAAGATAAAATGGGTAAAAGAAGGCTAGAAAGCACAGGTCTGACCAGTTCTTGGTTCTACAATTCAATTTAATGTACAATTAGTAAACAAGATGAGAAATGCCATATCCTAATGATCTCCTTTAAATCTCATGAGGTGGAGCCAATTACAGACCATGCTGTATTGCAGAGATTTTATATCATTGTTGGATAATCTTATATCTTTAAATTCTTATGGAAGAGCTCTGCTACCTAAAAACAAGAGTGGGGATAAATGTTCATATCTACTGTGCACCACTGATTGTTTTAAGATAAGATTTACAGTAGTTGGAAAGAGGTTTTGATAAGGCTACTCTATTTTGGCTACATTTGGAAATAGAAATAGCCTCTTCCTCCATATGTGATGCAGTAGTCACCATGTCCCTCATCCCTTGAACATCACTTTGCCCTTTGTGCCACAGTCAAAACATGTAGGCCCTGCCCTGACTCCCACTGAAGTCTATGGAAAGACTCTGGTGGTTTTCAGGGTTGGAGTAGGCCTATAAACAGCATCAGTAAGCAGCGTCTGAGAACGGTATGTTTAAAGAATTCTCCAAAGCATGGACAAAACTAAAATTAGAGGAGAAAGATGTTTGGAAATCAGGGTTCTGCAATGTTACTGGATACATTTCTTGAGAGATTAAGTGCCCAATTCTGCATCCCTTTGGTACTCAAACTCATCACCCATTGAGTACAACATATTAACATTCAAGTCTCTTCAAGGCAAATTTAATATTCTGAACAGATATCTTTTAGATACATTAAAATTATGAACTGATTTCTCACTAAATCTTACTGTTCTCCTGGGATCCAAATTTAAACCATAATCTCAAATTTAAATGGTCACTGTCTCATACAGTGTCAAGCACAGATAGGCTCAGAGAGTCAGCATCAATTATCTGTTGTGACAGACCCAGATCTGTGGGGTACAGGAGTCTGGTAGAGGGCAAATATACACTGGATGAGTAGTTTTCTGTTCCCTGAGTGACCAGAGCAGGGCCTGCACTAGAGTAATCAGGAACCTGCTAGAACCAATTAAGATAGGCAGGATAATTAAGACACCTGGAGCCAATTAAGAAACTGCTAGAATCAATTAGGACAGGCTAGCTAATCAGGGCACCTGAGTTTAAAAAGGACCTCACTTCAGTTTGTGGCATGCATGCGAGGAGCTGGGAGCAAGAGGAGCTGAGAGTGAGAAGATACGTTGCTGGAAGACTGAGGAGACAAGCATTATCAGGCACCAGGAGGAAGATCCTGTGGTGAGAAAGAAAATCCTGTGGTGAGGATAAAAAGGTGGATTGGAGGAGGCCATGGGAAGTAATAGCCAGGGAGTTGTAAAGCTGTCGCGTCAGCTGTACCAGGAGGCACTCTAGACAGCATGTAGTCCACAGGGCCCTGGGCTGGACCCGGAGTGAGGGGCAGCCTGGGTTCCCCCTAAACGTCCAACTCCTCCAGACACAGGAGGAATTGACCTGGACTGTGGCTTCTACCAGAGGGGATAGTCTCTGGGCTGTTTCCCGACCCACATGGTGAATCTGTGAGGCGAGCAAATCCGCCAATAAGAGCAGGACCCACCAAGGTAGAGCAGGAACTTTGTCACACTATATAGGCATATAGAAGACCATATTCTCCCCTGTGTTTGTGCTGTTTTTGCCATGCTGTATATATAAATATTTATACAGCACCAGTCACAGCAGTGCCTAAGATTTCAAGCAAAAACTTTTCTAATGCTGACAGACTCCACTCATTAGTAGGTGAGATTGAACCTGGGATCTTTGAAGCTTAGTGTATGAGCCTCTGCTGCATGAACTAAAAGCAACATGGCTCTTAGCTAAGGCCGTAGCGGACTGATCAATCTCTAGCTGGGCTAGGTGCCACTAGAGGAGGACAGAGTGCCACACCAAGCAGGCGTGGGTTACACTTATTTTAGCATAAATAACAAAATAGTTTTTGTCTTCTCTGCTGCTAAGACTAATAGAGTTGAAAGGTGCTTGCAGGAGATTTAACCATTCACAAATGTCTCCCCACAGATGCAACTTGACCATGTTAAACTCAATACCATGTGCCCATTAACCATGGGATGAAAAGCAAACCTGGAAGATGCCAATATCTGGGAGGAGGGGGAAGATGTTATTTGCCTCGGTGCTACAACATGTTCAATTTTCCTGTGTCTTTTCAATCTGCAGCAAATAGATCCTGAAACTATTATTCCCATAAAATCCAGAACAACCAGAAGTGACTGAGTACTGATTAGTCATGCTGGCCTGCTGGAGTGTGAGTGTCTTTTTTGATGTTTATTGTGAAATGCAGAAAAAGACAGTTTGAACTCACACTAAAACAACAGAATTAAATGATGATTTATGTCCTGGAAATGTTATGCCTACCAAATGTCATGAGCTGGAAATATAAATAAAAACAAATATAGCTGGCTCATTTTTTTAGGTTTCAGCAAGTGAAGTCCAAGTCCAATGGCTGAGTGTATTTGGTACCAAATATACACAATGCTAACTTGGTGTTTAAATATACATCTGTTGAATGTCAAACATTGTTATGTTTTCCAAAACATGGGCTTCCAGTGTAGATGAGTTTAGTTTATGATTAAGGGAAACAATAAAGAAAGAACTTTTGTGTGAGAGAGAATTTCACAAGAGACACATCACTCTGTAACATTCTTCCTCTTGAATTCCCCCAAATCCCTGATCCCTAGCTGAGGCAAGCTTCTTCTTTTTGACAATGCAGCACCCAGAAAACAGAATCACAGCTATATACATCACATATCTCAGACACGCTTTCCGTATTCGGCACAAAGATTGTGCCTGAGAAAGTTGTCGGTCACCCGGTAAATGTACAAAACTTGTATTTGCATGGCTAAACTGCAGCATGAGAGCCAGCAATGTCTAGAGGAGTGAAGATGGATCTCGGAGTCAGGAACTCCTGACTGTGAATCCTGGGTTTGCCATTGACTCAGTATATGGTATTGGGTATATCCCCTCTGCCATAACTTCCTCATTTGCAAAATGAGGCTAATAATACTTATCGCATTGGAGTGTAATAGGGATTTATTAGTTATTCTGTGTGCAGTGCTTTCAGTACATAGAACCAGATTTCCCTGTTCTCTTCAGGCTGCTTTGCACTGCTCCATTTGGTTGACCTATCAAGCACAGGATTCCACTTGCCTCGGGATTCCTCCAGTGTCACAGGCCCATTACAGAAGTTTATCCAATTCTCATGCCCAGCTTAGATGGTGTACGTAGGACAATCTGAATCCAGTCAGAATGCCCGTAAGAGGCTCCTTGTAAGCCAATGCAGAAAGAGTAGTGTTCAGATTGGGCTAACTCTAGGGGCAAAGCCCCAGTACTGAAAACATGTAAAGGTGTCTTGAAGCTACCTTTGAGGCTGTCACCCTTACCCCTCAGAACAGGTCATCCTGTCCATAAAATATGGCCCAATATCTGTATTACCACTCTGTCACATCTGTCAATTTTGCATTTCATGTTGTGTCAACCCAAGTTTTATAGCTGAAAATAAAAAATTCCATGGGAAATAAGAGCAAACAGAAATAGTAGCTGATGAAGTGTAGCTGCAATGCAATTTCTTTGTCTCTCTTGATTGGAGAATGTAAATGAGGCATGTAAAATCATCAGTTCCCTTGAATTTATCTGAAATTATTATTAAAATCTTGGAGTCAGGGATATTGTGCTTTAGCATGAAGAAACCTGGATTAGTGTTTGATAGAACTGCCTGCAAGACAAAAAATGTAATTGTAATGTAAAGTAAATTTCTGCTACTTGAAATGTACTAAATTGGAGTCATGCCTTGAAAGATACAGAACTCTGTTCAAAGTAGCCCAAAAGGATACTGGAAATCCTTGATAGAAATCTGGTTTGTATGGAGTACAGTTGAGCAGTCTTTTTTTTTTTTAAATGAGTTGGGCATTCTTATCATTATCAATAAACAAAGTATTGTTGGTGCCTTCAACAAGGATTCTGCTAATGAAATGCTGTTAGTTCTTTCAAGCATAAACTACATGTAGCTTGTGTAGAGAGATTTGATCTCATGAAATTAAGGGTATGGTAAATTTCTCTAATTTATTTGTCATCTCTTAGTTCTGGGTATTATAGAATGTAAATATTGGATTATTCCAGTCTATATCAGCCATAGTAGCTAATGGAATATATTGTTGTTTTGGCATAAACTGACATATATTATCTCCTATTAGATTTAATGCCAGGTATGTGCATAAATTAAGAGGAGAAAATCATGCATAATATTTGAATTCTCCTTTAGAGTAGATGTCTTTCACATATTTAGAAGTTAGCTACTGTTCAGCCTTTGTTTAGTGGTGGTGACATCTTTTTGATCCATAATCACAGATCTTTTTCTTTATTTCTAAGGTCCTGTGAGGAATAGTTCATCATCAATTGTTTAAATATATGAGTAAACGTAACAGGTTAACGCAATGTCACTAGGGTTTTTCATCATTGTCCTGCTGAATTTAGTCCTGTAGAATCTGCTTCCTTGGCACAGTATCTATGACTAGCATAAATTCTAATTTGATGTCTTGCACGAGATTATATTTAACATCCTGACTTGTAAATTTTAAGCAGGAATGTGTTTGGAATTCATAGACTCTAGGACTGGAAGGGACCTCGAGAGGTCATCGAGTCCAGTCCCCTGCCCTCATGGCAGGACCAAATACTGTCTAGACCATCCCTGATAGACATTTATCTAACCTACTCTTAAATATCTCCAGAGATGGAGATTCCACAACCTCCCTAGGCAATTTATTCCAGTGTTTAACTACCCTGACATGCAGTATAATTTCCTTGGTTTACTAATTTCCCTAAAATACCAAATAAAGCTGGGGCCTACATGGCCAGTGATGAGTAAATCCTTTTGTAGGAAGGCCACAATGTCTGATATTTCTACACTTAAAATGCTGCAGGAGTGCAGCTGCACCACTGTAATGCTTCAGTGTAGACACTACCTAGGCTGATGGGAGGGTTTCTCCCATCGGTGTAGATAATCCACCTCCCTGAGAGGTGGTAGCTAGGTCAAGGGAAGAATTCTTCCATCAATCTAACATTGTCTACACCAGGGGTTAGGTCGGGATAGCTACATCTCTCAGTATTTTTCACATCCCTGAGGGGCATAGCTATACCAAAGTAAATTTCTAGTGTAGACCAAGCTGCAAAATAAGAAATGAAGGGCTTGATGCTGCAGGCCTCACACAAATAGTGACATTGACTTCAGTAGAAATACTTTGGGGCCAAATTCTGTTATCCTAACCTGTTTTATTCAGTGGGACTATTTGCAGAGTAAGGTAGTAGTCTGTGTAAGTAAGGGTGGCAGAACCTGTTCCTATGCGTATAGGGATGTGTCTACAAGGGATCAAACCCAAATTCATTACCACAGTAATATGAACAAGTTATTACTTATACCATTTGCTTTGCTCTCAGAACTTTAAAATACTTGACAGTGCTACTTTAAAAAGAATGTTGAGTAATATTCCATTGCAGGAAAATCCTGTTGGAAGAAGAGAAGCATTATTTCTTTCTCTCATAATACTCTGAGTTTGCACTGAAAGATTGCCTTCAGCCTTCCTGCACTGCTGCTTAAGCATAAAGCAACACAATACAGCCCTCTTGCTTACTTATTACTATAATTTGTGCTAGTAATGACTTCATTATT
Organism: Chelonoidis abingdonii; assembly: GCF_003597395.2. Taxonomy (NCBI): domain Eukaryota; kingdom Metazoa; phylum Chordata; order Testudines; family Testudinidae; genus Chelonoidis; species Chelonoidis abingdonii. The sequence goes on along the minus strand of NC_133770.1, from coordinate 50,049,954 downwards.
TATGTCACGCCAGTTCTGGGAATAGGATTTGTGAGGGGAAATTGTGCTTCCTCTGATGACTGGATACACTGGCTATGTCTATTGTACCAGAACAAAAGAATGATTGGCAAGATTCTGCCACCTTTACTCACATTAAGTAATACACTACTCCTTGAATGTTCTCACTGAAATCAATGTACTTGCTTGATGACCAGATTCTATTGAGCATGAATCAGAGTGGCAGAATTTGACTCACTAACGGGACTACTTATGTTAGTAAAGTTAATGATGTGTGTAAATTACTGGATAATCAGGCCTATTATCAGGATAATCATCTTCATTTTAAGGACTTGATTCAGCCTTTAGACTCAGCCCTGTATAAGGAGATGCTCTCAGTACCTGCCAGACTTCCCTCCTTTGTTCCTGGGGGAAAGTAATTTGCTGCAGCCCTGCATCACAGCACACGTTTCTTCCCATCTGTCTCAGAGGCAGCTCTATTGGCTGATTCATTGAAGGGGGTGGAGCCAGGACTCAACATCCATCTGCTCGGGAAGGTGAGTTCCAGACCCATAGCCACCGTCTCAGAGTCATAATGTAGGGGTACTAACAGCAGAGATGGGGGTTACTCTCCTGTGCTCCCCTGCATGGCTATATTAGTCTAAATCACAATCTGACACTTGGAAAATAATCCAAGTCCTAAAAAAGTGGCTATAGTGTGACATCATTTCTAAGTGAAACTCACCATTGAAATCAGTGGTACAGTCTAGCCCATATAAGTACTCATAAAAGTGGAACAACGTTCTTTTAGAACATTATGAGTGATCTGTTATGTATCTAGGATGTGAGAGGCTACAGTACCTCTGGAAAAGTGCTAAATATGATTATTATATTTTCTGGAATGTAGCATGAATGTCAGTAAAGTGAAAGGCAGAGTACATGGTGTCTTTTTGGCTATGGAGTGTCATTGCTGTCTGTACAATTATTTACATTTCACTCACATCTATGTGACATGCTGCAGCTCTCACTAGCAGCAGAGAATCCTGTCGCACCTTATAGACTAACAGACATTTTGGAGCATGAGCTTTCGTGGGTGAATACCCACTTCATCAGATGCATGTAGTGGAAATTTCCAGGGGCAGGTATATATATGCTAGCAAGCAAGCTAGAGATAATGAGGTTAGTTCAATCAGGGAGGATGAGGCCCTGTTCTAGCAGTTGAGGTGTGAAAACCAAGGGAAGAGAAACTGGTTTTGTAGTTGGCAAGCCATTCACAGTCTTTGTTTAATCCTGAGCTGATGGTGTCAAATTTGCAGATGAACTGAAGCTCAGCAGTTTCTCTTTGAAGTCTGGTCCTGAAGTTTTTTTGCTGCAGGATGGCCACCTTAAGGTCTGCTATAGTGTGGCCAGGGAGGTTGAAGTGCTCTCCTACAGGTTTTTGTATATTGCCATTCCTGATATCTGATTTGTGTCCATTTATCCTTTTCCGTAGTGACTGTCCAGTTTGGCCGATGTACATAGCAGAGGGGCATTGCTGGCATATGATGGCGTATATTACATTGGTGGACGTGCAGGTGAATGAACCAGTGATGGTATGGCTGATCTGGTTAGGTCCTGTGATGGTGTCGCTGGTGTAGATATGTGGGCAGAGTTGGCATCGAGGTTTGTTGCATGGATTGGTTCCTGAGCTAGAGTTACTATGGTACGGTGTGCAGTTGCTGGTGAGAATACGTTTCAGGTTGGCAGGTTGTCTGTGGGCAAGGATTGGCCTGCCACCCAAGATCCGTGAAAGTGTGGGATCATTGTCCAGGATGGGTTGTAGATCCCTGATGATGCGTTGGAGGGGTTTTAGCTGGGGGCTGTAAGTGATGGCCAGTGGAGTCCTGTTGGTTTCTTTCTTGGGTTTGTCTTGCAGTAGGAGGCTTCTGGGTACACGTCTGGCTCTGTTGATCTGTTTCCTAATTTCCTCGTGTGGGTATTGTAGTTTTGAGAATGCTTGGTGGAGATTTTGTAGGTGTTGGTCTCTGTCTGAGGGGTTAGAGCAGATGCGGTTGTACCTCAGTGCTTGGCTGTAGACAATGGATCGTGTGATGTGCCCGGGATGGAAGCTGGAGGCATGAAGGTAGGCATAGTGGTCGGTAGGTTTTCGATATAGGGTGGTGTTAATGTGACCATCACTTATTTGCACCGTGGTGTCTAGAAAGTGGACCTCCCATGTAGATTGGTCCAGGCTGAGGTTGATGGTGGGGTGGAAGTTGTTGAAATCGTGGTGGAATTTTTCTAGAGTCTCCTTCCCATGGGTCCAGATGATGAAGATGTCATCAATGTAGCGTAGGTAGAGAAGGGGCGTGAGTGGACGAGAGCTGAGGAAGCGTTGTTCCAGGTCAGCCATAAAAATATTGGCGTATTGTGGGGCCATGCGGGTGCCCATAGCAGTGCCACTGATCTGGAGATATATATTGTCATCAAACTTGAAATAGTTGTGTGTGAGTATAAAGGCACAGAGCTCAGCAGCCAGTTGTGCTGTGGCATCATCAGGGATACTGTTCCTGACAGCTTGTATTCCATCTGTGTGTGGGATGTTTGTGTAGAGAGCCTCTACATCCATGGTGGCTAGGATGGTGTTTTCTGGGAGGTGACCAATGCATTGTAGTTTCCTCAGGAAATCAGTGGTGTCACGGAGATAGCTGGGAGTTCTGGTGGCATAGGGTCTGAGTAGAGAGTCCACATATCCAGACAGTCCTTTGGTGAGAGTGCCAATGCCCGAGATGATGTGGCATCCAGGATTTCCGGGTTTGTGGATCTTGGGTATTAGATAGAATAACCCTGGTCGGGGCTCTAAGGGTATGTTGATTTGTTCCGGTGTTAGTGTAGGGAGTGTCCTGAGTAGCTCTCACTGTGATTCTCAGTTGTTGAAATGGATCAGATTGTTATGGGAGCCAGATGGGATGGCACTTCTGTGCCAGTATATGAATTTATGAATATATAATATGCTGAAAATGGAAGGGAAAACTTTCTAGGGGGAAAGTGGGAGAGTTCTGCAACTGGTGTGGGACTTGTCTGGTAGTGGTGTAGGGAGGTCTGACAGATGGAAGTTTGGGAATCGGAAAAGTTTCCAGATTGAAGTCGTACAAAAGGAGATTGGGTTAGGAGATTGGGGTTGGCAAGGTTGGGACCAGTTAGTTAGGGCCTGAGCCAAAAGCCATTGAAGTCAATGAGAGTCTTGATTCTGGGCACTTGTATTATAGGCACATTTACCAGTGAGTTGGGAGGGAAAGTAGTTGGGGCATTTGGGAAGTACAGTTCGCCTTAAAGTTGTAAGAGGGAATTTTGCTGTTTTGTGGTAACGAAGAGAAAGGTGTTGTAATAACTTCCGGATTAAGTCTCTTCCCCGCCCTCCACCCCCAACAGTTACATTTTCACCACTCTTTTTCCTTCTTGCTTAAATAAATGGAGGCATGTAAAATCACTAATCTGAGAAACTTGGCTAAAATATTTTGGGGGTTTCAAACATTCTGCTGTAAGGTTTATAATGTAGCATAACCTTATGTTAATGGATGAGATCCAGAATGGGAAACTGAATAGAAAGAGGAACTGTTAATTTTACTGCCTTAAGCCTCAATCCTTTACTGATTGCTCCAATGGGAATAATTGTCTACCTGAATCTATTATTTATATTACCGAAGCACCTAGGTGCCCTAGTCATGTACCAGGACCTCATTGTTTTAGGTGCTGTAAACAAAGAACAAAAAGATGGTTCCTGCCTCAAGGAGCTTACAGTCTGAACCATTGTGGGGGTTGGGCCCATAGCAGAATGTAATGCAGAGAGTAAACAAGCAAGAATGGTGAAAAATAAATTAAGTGCTCTTTTAATATCATGTTTGAATTCTTTTTGTGATTTTAAGGGTAGTATTAACAATTGAAACAAATAAAAATAAACTAAAAAGAACTATAAATACATAATATAAAACATATTGATCCATTAATATTATATCCTTGCATCTCCATCAGAATTGATTATATAAGAATAGAATCATCAGGTTTTTCATCATAATGATATTGATTTGTGCTGTGAGATTGTGATGTCCCCCAACTTTTGGCACTAATTTCTATTTTATTCTAATTATGCATTGACAGGCTCATCTACTTCCTGATTTTACTTACTATGAAAACTATGCTATTCCAGTTGCTGCTCTGTGCATGATATTTCTGATACAACATAATAGCAAAGGTAGACACCATAACTGTAAAGAACCTATTATGTTCTAAATATCAGTAAGCAAATTCCCCTGGATATGGTATAAATAAGATTTAGGTTCATATTTATACTGCAGCTATAATACAGTACCTAGGATACAAACTAGCATAGTTTTGTATTTTTATTCTGGTAAATCCTTATTTAGCCGTTTCTCTTTTTTTGGTCTGGATAATCCTCTGGTATATAATGAACAGATTGAAACATGCTGTACATTCAAGGGAGAATGAGTTAATTAAACTGTAAAACAGCGGTCTCCATTCAGACATCCATTTCAGAGCTAGTAATTAAACCTCATGGAAGATTTGTGTGAACTATTCAACATGCTATTCATCATGCTTTCGTTAATCTGTACACGTGTATTCTTGGATCCAAGCAGGGTTTAATTAAGCAATGGAATGATCTAGATCATGCACTTGGATCTGGATATTTTTTATAGATTAAAATGCACAGGGGTGAAGATACCTCCCCACTAAGAATCAAGACAGCTCTATGGCCCCCAGCACAAAACTGGACCAAGGATGAGGATTTGGCTCATAATATTTAAGACCCATAGTAGTATATAAAAGATCATTCCTAAAATTGCAGCTATTGTATTTATTAAAGATTGTGTGTTACCTTAGCATGGTTACTTCGTTGTACTTCTGAATACTGCAATACTGCTAGAAGATTTTGCTACCAGGAAGAAATTGAAGTGAAGAATCCATGATGCCATAATTCACAAACCTACTGCAACATGATTTCAATGTTGATTAATTTTAGACTTCATGTAAGGAAACATAAAACACTGATTCTATAATTTTGGATTTACAAGGTTAGGGTTTTTCCCGTTTAGCTTTCAACAAACTTGTGTTGAAGACTTTGACAGCTAAATTAGAAAGAAATCTTTTGGTTAATAATAATAGGAAGTGAGTGCTATGAATAGCTGAGGACTCTGCTTTTCTCAGCTCCCTTTGATCTGCCACAAGAAAAGAAGTCCAGCTCTTTCTTCCCTCAGCCCCTCTCTCAGAATGAGAGTTGTCACATTCACAACCGGTTGAGAAAGTGGAGCTAAAGGAAAACATTGCAATGGAAGATCAAAGGACCGCTAAGGAGTGCAGAAGCAGCCCAGCAGCTGCTACAGTTTCTGCTAGGGGAGCTGGAGGGATCTCAGTGAATGTACAGTTTCATTATCTGCATGTCACTTCACCTGCATGATGATTGCTCCTACACTCCAGGTTCTGCTATGATCAGTTCCTCCTACAATGCACCCACTGCCTCTCTGACAGTTGCTTGTGTTGCTCCACCTTCAGTCAGCTTTCCATTTATTTAACGGACCTGTTGTGTGCTTTCCTACTGCTCCCTGTCTTGGTGGGAAGAGTGCTGGTGCTCTTCTCTCCGTATCCATCCATCTTTTTGGGCTGCTGCTCTGTGATACAGCAACAGCCAATTGTCTCTAGGCGAGTTCTGCTGCTGGCCACATTTTCATCTGATGAGGTAGAAAACTACCAGAGGACACAGAGCTTGCAGATGAAAGAGAAAGGGTAAATTAGTCAGGTAGTCCCCAAAGGGCTGAATTATCATTTTTAGATGCTCCCCATGACATGTGCCCTCCCCATCACCCCACACACACAAAACAGAAGGGTAGGACTTACAGTAATGTAAGTCCTATCCTTGACAGTAATTCCCTCCCAACAGAAATAACTGCAGCGCTAAGATTGAAGTAACTCCAGGGTGCTCTGCCAATAGCAAACAAATGATTTGTGATCCATTTAGGATTGGGAAAACAGGAACTGCAACGCTGTATCAGAACCACGGTAGTCCATCAGTGGCGGTCAGCCAAGATGGTCAGAGATTCAATGATTAGGGAGACCCTAAACCTGAGGATCTGTCATAGAGTGAGGTGTCAATAGAGGATGTTTTGGAACAAGTTGATAGATTATATAGTAATAAGTCACCAAGACCAGATGGCATTCACCCAAGAGTTCCATAGGAACTCAAATATGAAATTGCAGAGCTACTAACTATGGTATGTAACCTATCACTTAAATCAGCTTCTGTATCAAATGGCTGGAGGATAGCTAATGTAATGCTAATTTTTTAAAAAGGCTCCAGAGGCAATCCTGGTAATTACAGGCTGATAAGTTTAACTTCAGTAGCAGACAAACTGGTTGAAACTGTAGTAAATAACAGAATTATCGGACACATAGATGAACACGATATGTTGGGGAACAGTCAACACAGCTTTTGTAAAGGGAAATCGCGTGTCACCAAATCTATAAGAATCCATTGAGGGGGTGAACAAACATATGTACAAAGGTGATCCAATGGACATAGTGTACTTGGACTTTCAGAAAGACTTTGACAAGATCCCTCACCAAAGGCTCTTAAGCAAACTAAGCAGTCATAAGATAAAAGGGAAGATCTGATCATGGATCAGTAACTGGTTAAAAGACAGGAAACAAAGGGTAGGAATAAATGGTCAGTTTTCAGAATGGGGAGAGGTAAATTATGGTGTCCCCCAAGGATCTGTACTGGGACCAGTGCTCTTCACACATTCATAAATGATCTGGAAAAAGGAGCAAATAGTGATCTGGCAAAATTTGCAGATTATACTAAATTACTCAAAATACTAAATCCAAAGTGAAGAATTACAAATGGATCTCACAGAACTGGGTGATTCGGCAACAAAATGGCAGATGAAATTCAATGTTGATGAATGCAAAGTAATGCAAATTAGAAAATATCCCAACTATACATCCAAAATTATGTGGTCTAAATTAGCTGTTATCACTCAAGAAAGAGATCTTGGAGTCATTGTGGATAGTTGTCTGAAAACATCTGCTCAATGTGCAGCAGCAGTCAAGAAAGCTAATAAAAGGATAGAAACCACTAGGAAAAGGATAGATAATGAGACAGAAAATATCATAATGCCTCTATATAAATCCATGGTATGGTCATGGAAAACGGGTGGGGAGGGAGGATTTGATAGAGATCTATAAGATCAAGAATGGTGTGGAGAAAGTGAATATGGAAGTGTTATTTACTCCTTCATGTAACACAAGAACCAGGAGTTACCCAATAAAATCAGTAGGCTGCAGGTTTAAAACAAACAAAAGGAAGTGCTTCTTCACACAATGCACAGTCAATCTTTGGAACTTGTTGCCAGGTGATGTTGTGAAGGCCAAAAGTGTAACTGGATTTAGATGGCCATTCTTATGTTCTGAAACCTGTGTCTGATGGAGGCTGGGAAACAAGACTGGTAAATCACTCCAACTTCCCTTTTCCGTACCTTGCCTGTGAAGCTCTTGTACTAGCCACTGTGGAGGCAAGATACTGGGCTACATTCACACTTGGTCTAATCTGTATAGCAGTTCTTACCTTCTTAGGTCTGTCTGTCCCTGCATCCTGTCTCTGATGGTGACCAATACTAAATATTTCAGAGGAAAGTGTATGGTGGAAGACTGGCACAGCCTGCCCACAGGGCTAGAGATCTTATTTATGTCAACTCCCTGCCCAATGAGCTGCTCTGTAGCACCTACCTGTAGGTCCTCTTCTCCCACAGTCTTCTCATTGGGACCAAACATCTTTAGGAGCAGTTGGTCTGGTCCACAGCTGGTTTATGCGGCCATATCCAGTTTAAGTACCTCTTCCTGCTGTTTAAAACCAGGATTAGGATTTGGCCTAGTATGGATGGATTTTAATAAAAATCAAATCAGACCTGGCAATTTCACATTCCTAATTGAAACCCATCTGCAGCATATGAATAATACATGATTTAATCTAAAGAATGAAAGTGAAGAGATTATTCTGAAGTGACATGAAGGTGTTACACGTTATCTCTATTCTTGGAGAAGATTATCTAAGATCTGAAAAGGGAAGGGAAAGGTATTAACATCACTCAAGTGTAACTGAATCTCTAGATATTTGCATATAATATTGCTATCTTTGTTGAAACTTCCAAAGGCCTTGATGCAATCATCAGCAGAGAGACAGCCACCGGGATCTGGGTAAAGACTTTGGAGTGAAGAGGATTTTGTAAGGCTGAGCCATTTGTACAGTTGGAGTTTGTTATTCCTGTTGGCTACAGCAACGAGGGCCTGCTTAATGTTAGGAAATTGCTTTGATGAACAGTGAGGAATATCTTTATGTCTGGCAACCACCCCCCTTCATGTGCTCCCCATAAAAGGCAATAAGATGTGGAATCTAAATTTATAGGGAGCCTTCTGCTATTCTTCTTTGCAACGCACTGGTTACTGCAACATCATGATGATCCCTAGAAGAGTAAAACATGTGCTCATCATATCTTTTGGCCTGGGAAAACTCCTCTTCAGTTTAAAAAACTATATGTTCTGGCACTACTTGCTGTGAGAATTCTGCAAGTAAAATTAGATTCTTTCTGTGTTCAGTTGCATGGTAATACCTTGAATCCTTTCCCACTTCACAGTTATGTCATAATAGTGCTGGTATTTGGCTATTAGGAATAAACCAAAAATAATTTTGTATAAATCAGAGAGTGAATTCCACCCATGACGCCTCATGGAAATAATTCGGACAACATTTTTATGAATAGGGTGTTAATTTGTTCTTTTTAATGAATAGGACCAATATTTCATTTGGCTTCAAAATGATTACATGCTACTTGCAAGAACACCTGTTTGTGCACACAAAACCCTCAATGGCAAGTGTGCAGCGGAATGTGTCGATCAATTTTCTATTGCCACAGAGGTGCTGTAACACGATCACTTATATATGGTGGTGAGGGATAGTTCAATAGTTTGAGTATTGGCCTGTTAAACCTAGGGTTGTGAGTTCAATCCTTGAGGGGGGTATTTTGGGGCAAAAATCTGTCAGGAGATTGGTCCTCCTTTGAGCAGGGGGTTTGATGACCTCCTGAGGTTCCTTGTAACCCTGATATTCTATGATTCTAAGGGCTAAAGGCCTGGGGTTAGGTAATCCTGATTGCTAAGAATGCACCTCTGAACAGGAATCACCTGGTTTCTTTATGAAGAGTAGCAGGAAGCTGCAGAGGGAGAGTTCACAGGGAGAACCAAGGCTGTTGGTAGTGAGTAGGCCCCAACAGAGACCTGAGATTTGTGAGCGAGACAACAGGCAGAAAAGATCTGGGACTGACCTAATATGAGAGTAAAAGTAGGGATCTGAGAACTTTTATTTTGAAGATTTGTTATATTTCTAGATCCAGAACCCAAAAAGAGTTATAAACAGACAAAAGTGTTTATCAGTTCTTGAAGAAGCCTCTTGAAGGGGAAACTGACGTGAGGGCTTCTGACAGGACCTCCCTGAGGCTACAAGGGGCTGCCCTGGAAATCATGGGCTATTGAGAGGTGCATATTGGTTTGAATATGAAAAAGAGTGGGGTGTGCAAATAGATGCATAAGCAAAAATTTCTGGTGTTTTTAGACAGTTGAAATTGGACCCTAAGTGGATTTATTTATCAACTTTTCGAGCTTAAAGGAAAAACAGTACTAATTCTTTTTGTTGTCTTGATATGGGAGTGGCAGGGTGGTGTTTGAGGGCCTGTGATATACAGGGCAGACTAGACGATCGGGTGGTCACTTCTAGTTTGAAACTCTATGGCTTCATAAGAACAATCAGAACAAGAGAAGCCAATGCTAAATATTTTTGTTGTTACTCTCCTGCTTTCAGATTCACATCTGAAGTATAGAACAAGGAATGATTTGGCTATAACTGAAAAAGTATTAGTGATTTGGATTAAATTAGTTAAATAAAAAAAATAGGTCTCGGTTGTACTTGAATGAAGTGTGCTAAAAATCCAGCTGTTAGTTTAATAGTATCCATTGGATTTAAAGAAAACAAAATTTCCCTTCCATGTCTGTCACTTCGTCTCTGCTTGTTTAATCAAGAATGTTTAATCCATATCTGTTTTCCAGATGATTGGTGTACAAAAGGCTAACGTATGTTAGTTTTTTTTTCCTCCCAGCTGTCTTCCAAGTGCATTTGTCAACGAAAATACAATATGTAAAGACTCTGGAATATGTATTTTTTCAGGGATGAATACAAACCAGATTTTAGAAGATTTTTTATATCATAAAATTTCATAGTAATGCCATATATAGGTTCAGATAGGTGATAACAGGTTTTAATTAAATTTTTAACATACTTTTGACTCATTTTAGCTTCCTTGCCAAAGCTCCCAGCATCCTGTTCTGTGTTTTCCCTTTCTAAACTAGTGTCCCTGTACATGAGTTACTGAATGCACATACAGCATTTCTGCAGCACTCCCCAGGACTCAGTAAAATATCAGAAAAATACTGCTGTTTTGCACTTAGTGAAACTTGCTGCCCAACTACCATCTCCTGGCCTAAGCCTCACTCACTTCCTGGGATAGCATACCTGTTTCATTATGCAGGGGACTTCTGGAAAAGGGTCATCCTAAAACTACAAGCATAATAGACAACTTTATGGCACTGTAAAGGTGACACTTGATTTGCACCATCAGTCCCTTTCCACCCCCCCTTCTTTCTGCTTAATGACTTAGAGTAATAAAGGGGATGCTGGCCCACTTTGTGAGAAAAGCAAACTGGGTGCTGTGAGTACAGTACAGACCAATCTGTAACTCTGGGTATGTCTATACTACAAGCACTACAGCTCCACTACTGTGGTTCTGTAGCTCTGATGCTATAGCTAAACACTTGCTAGGGGGGACAGAAGGGGTTTTTCCATCATTGTAGTAAATCCATTGGTATCATAGGACAACAGAAGGAAGAATTCTTCCACTGGTAGCGGTGTCCACACCAGGGCTTATGCAGGCTTAACTACGTCTCTCAGGGTTGTGGATTTTTTTTTTTTTTTAGTTTTCGGTGTAGTCCAGGCCCCAGACTTTCCTCTCATGTTACCGCTCCTTCAAAGTCTTGCCTCCACCAGTCCTTGAACATTTTCTAGAGACTGTTCTGTATGCTGGCAGAGGGAGTTGCATTCCTCTCAATCTTTATGTCTGAGCATTTAGACTTCAGAAACAGTAGACCCGAAGCATTCTCCCCTCATCCTCCCATATGACAAATGGGATTAAATGCTTAACTGTGGTGATTGTCCAGTAGGGTGACCAGATATTCCGATTTTATAGGGACAGTCCCAATTTTGAGGTCTTTTTCTTATATATGCTCCTATTACTGCCCCCCCCCTCCTGTCCTGATTTTTCAGATTTGCTGTCTGGTCACCGTTTTGTCCAGGACATATATTGGCAAGGACCTTGGACTTGTTTTCACCTCCCTCATGAGTATTAAGCAGGTATCATCTGCTAAGATCATACCACTGCCGTACACCATCATTTCCTGAGTCTGCAAAGGGATGGGCATTACTAGGCTTCATTCTCTTCTTCATTTTTCTATTTCCTTAAACATTAGTATAAAGTAGAACTTCCCACTTATAACATGGGATGTCAGCATGATTTGTGTCATATAATAATAATAGTTCTCTATAATATACTTATATATTAAAATTTGAGATGATGAGATACTGTGTATATATTATTTGGGGAGAGAGAGAGAGACTGTATGTGTTTTAATGTTGAAGAGTTACATTGCTGTAAGTAGAGATGTTGTATAAAAGTACATTCACATTTTAAAAAGGATACAGTATGTTTAGGGACAAGGATATTCTTGCCCAGGAAAACATTTCTGATTGTAAGTAGAGTCAGGATGAGCTCTACCCTGACATCTGGCGGTGAATTATGGCAAGTGTGGAAAAGAATTTCAGAGGCTGATCGTGTTTGCATAGACACACCCACTCTGCCTAGCATAGCCCACTGCAGCCTAAAATGATTACTTCCACAGCTGTGGGATCCCCAATTTTTTTGTTATTTGGGCAGGAGGAATAAAGTGTTGTCACCCTGATTAAGTAAATGAGGAACTACGAAACTGTTTTATTATAAAGGGTTTCACTATCAACTAAACAGCACTTGCTAGACAAGGGACATGGGTTCCAAAACTCAGTGAATGGAGAGAGGCTGGGGACAAGTATTTGTGTCTGGTGGTGTAGGCTCCTTGTGTGAGCCAGAAGCAACAGTTCCACCTGCTTCTCTCTCCACTGTGGAATATCAGAGTTGATTTTTGATTCCCTTAAGAATCTAGATACAGGTTACTGTGCTGAACTTACTTTGGGCTAATGGTGCACTAGAACTGGGGTTCCCCTACTGTAAGCTGAAATCACTAAAGAGCTGGAATTGCTGAGCTGAAAACACTGAGTACTGTGCTAACTAGTGGGGGACCCTGAAGCTATACTGCGGAGCAGAGCAGCTGGCAGAGCGGAGTGGAGTAGTTGTGGAGCCACGGAGTGAGTGGAGCTGAGCAGTTTGTGGGGATGGCTGGAGCAGACCGTGGGACAGCTGGTGGAGCAGAGCAGCTGGCGGAGTGGAGCAGAGCAGTTTGTAGAGACGTCTAGAGGAGCAGAGTGGAGTGGCTGGTAGGGCAGAGCAGTTCGTGGAGAAGGCGGAAGCAGAACCTCACGGAGAGGCAGGGCACTTGGCCCCGGACCACGTAAGGTGCCCCTTTCTACCCAGGCAGGGGGAGGGGGACCTCTGCAGATAGACTCTCGAACTCTGGGGCTACACTGACCCGGGACGGAGACTTTTGGGTTGCGGGACTTTTGGGACTGTGGGTGATCTTTGGGTTGCTGGACTCTAGGGACATTTGGGGTATTGGACTTTGGAGTCTTGGGGTGATTTGGGGGTTGCTGGACTCAAGAGCCCAGGGAAAAGGACACGGCCCAATTTCCTGGGGTGGGTCTTTGCTCGCGGTTTGGTCTATGAACTCTAGTTAAGGTGTTTTCCCAATTTAATGCTTGTTGTTTATCTCATGTAATTAAACCTTTTCTGCTACACCGAGACTCTGTGCTTGCGAGAGGGGAAGTATTGCCTCTTCGAGGCACCTAGGGGTGCATATGTAAAATTTTCCCATGTCACTGGGTGGGGGCTCGAGCTGGTTTGCATTATGCTGTAGGGAAGGGACCCTTATGTATTGAACCTGGCCCTTGCTGCTATCAATTCGCCTTGGCAGAAGGGTTACATGATGATAATTGTATGTTATGTTGTTCAAGTCAGTCCATTCCAAAGCAAACATTTTTCTGTGGAAGTTTTAAATTGCATCTATATGGTGGTGACTTCTATGGATTTATTCCCTAAGGACTAGATTACAAAGGTACTTAGGTTAGAGTGGCACTCACGCATCCTCAAAAATTGGCCATTCTGATACTGCTAGGCATGGTGTGTCCCACCAGTCATGCAAGGTCACACCGGTGAGGGCAGGGTGCCATGCTTCTCAAAATGGCGTCGCCAGTCTGATACCAGACCCAATCACATCAGGTTTTATCTCAATACTGGATGTGGGACAAACCTTAGAAAAGTAGGAGTGTCTGGCTTAAAACCAGATAAATGGCCTGCTTGACTTAGGTGCCTAACATCCCCATCCCTCCCCTAGGGGTGAAAGTAAAATACAGCTCTTACCGTATCTTTGATAGATTTGAGCTTGGAAATGGTTCCTGATTTTGATTGTATTTTTTGTGTATTATATTATTGAAGATCGCCTCATTCAGGGAGCAGAAAAGAGCTGCCCCAGCTTTGGTCACCCTTCCTCCCCCCCACCTCCACCAAACAACCATGAGTGAAATTAACAAAGATGCCAGAAATAGCCCTGAATCCTGGTACAGACCGCTGAGTGAACAGCTAAGTTTAAACTATTCCTATGAAGGCAGTAGGCTACCCGGGGAGGCTTCTCCCTCAGCCAGTCTCCCTGTTCCCTGCTACAAGCTAGAGGGGAGCCCCTGCAGCCCTTGCTGAGTGGGAGAGTCGGGGGAACGGGGAGCCTAGCCAGGTTGGGCAACCTGGCTGGAGGAGGAAGAGGGAGAGAAACAAAAAACAAATGTGACAGTGAGTTTTCCCTTTCCAAGCTTTTATTAGCTTTGAGTTTGAACTTTTTGTTATGCTGCCAAAAGAGGTGAAAGTAAGCCAGTGCTGAATGCTCCACTGAGTTGCCAGTACACTACTGCACCTTTTTTTACCGGTGACTCTATACTGGACTGTACTGGCTTACTTTCACCTCTGCCCTCCCCTGACTTAGGGAACTAATCTGGGTTAAGATGCCTGCAGTACCAGTCTTAGGCTCCACTGCAATCCACAAAACTTTACCAAACTTTATAAAGGTCTAAACTCACTTGATGCCTACATTATAGGGTAGAAGCTCCCTTGGTGCCTTCATTTCTGCCTCTGAGTATGCACACTGTCCGGATGCTATTGTAATAGCGACAGACCCCCTCGTCGTCAGTGGGGAGGATTGAACCTGGGGCCTCTAGAGCTTAGTGCATGATCCTCTACTGCATGAGCTAAAAGCCAACTGCCTCTTAGTTAGGGCTGTAGAACAGACTCATTTTCTCTGTCTCTCTAAGTGGTCTCAGTGCCACAAGATGGGACAGAACACCACACCCAGAAGGTGTGTGGATTATACTATCTCCTACCTAATCTCCAGAGCAATCCACAGGGGAATATAGGCATTCACCTGCCTAACCTGCATGTGAGGCCTGATCCAGGAAGTGTGCTCAAAGGCCACTTACCAGACTGAGCCCCATTCAAAATCTGGCTCTAGCTGATGGTAACGGTGGGTCACCTTATAAGTGGGAATTTCATTTCCCTCTGCCCCACCAGAAAGGGGGAGAAAGGATTTGAACAAGAGTGTACCACTTTTCAGGAGAGTGCTCTAACCACAGAGACATGGGATATGCTTATGCAGGGCTCCATTAGTCTCCCTTGTTGAAGCTGTTTCACTGGGAATAAATAGAGACTGCTTGGACCAGGCAGACTGAACCCTAGGTTTTCCACTCTGAAGTGGAGCTCTAATCACCAGAATACAAAGTCCATTCTTGCTGTCTGGCCCAATGACTCTTTAAAGGGCTTGACACATGTGCCTCTCATCAGCATCTCCCACTGACTAGCTTTGGTGGCTCCCTGCCTATCATACTGGCTTATGTGAATTGCATTCTAACTCCCCTATCAACCCCATGCATTGTATAGGAAGCCTAGGCATGTAACTCAGGCCTTGTGAATCACAGTGTTGTTCCTGTTTTTTTTGTTTGTTTGTTTTTTTTAGGAGTTTGAAAATTAGGTATTGTGATACTAAGTGTTGAAACACCTAAGTTCCTTTGTGAATATAGCCCTATTTGATTTGATCAGGGTAATCTGCTATACGTGAGCAAAATACATCTCTGCCTGGTTACAGCCTTCTATGGTTTGATGTAAGATGATTTAAGTGCTGTTGGGAATAACTTAAATCTAAGCGTGGAGAGTTTCCATCCCTCAGCTCAAATACAAAAATAACTTTCCCGTCCTCATTTGTAAGGTAATGCAAGAATTTTGCTTGACTTCAGTCAATTCTAGCATTAACACTTGAGTCATACTCTATATTTGACTTGAGAAAGCAATTACATAGGTCCACAAATTTAGCTTAGATTCCCTGTACTGATAGTTTACGCTTAACATTTTCTTATGGAACTGCTTCAATAGGCAATTAAATCAGTTTTCGTAATACTGCTTCATTCCTATACCAGAGATTGTTTTCAAACAAGTTTTTTTTTCTGACATGTCTCAAAATAAGGTGTGACATTTTGATTCAGTCATAGGTGCTAAAATGAAAGAGATTCTTAAATTGCAGCCAGAAAATCAGAAGGAGGTGCCTATCTTTCTTTGTGATATGGAGTTAGGGATTCATATCTGCTCTTATTAATATTATAGTATCATAATCCACAGTCCACGGGGTTTTTACATCGTATCTTCTCATAGTACGAATATTTTCCATCTCTGATACCAAACTTTGGAGAGCTGCCAGCTAGCAATGTCTGAGATTGGCTCCTGGAATCAAATTTGAAGTAAGGGCAGTAAAAGCATTCACCCAGAGATCAGCAGATTCTGTGCTGGAAGCTCATCTCATCAATATAACTCTGGACTTTAGCAAAAAAGTGGAAAATAAAACTATTTTGGCTCTGGAGTCTCTGTTAGGCTTTCTCAGAGACTCAGTATGATCTTCAAATGGAGAGCAGTTTGGGT
Source organism: Chelonoidis abingdonii (assembly GCF_003597395.2). Classification (NCBI taxonomy): domain Eukaryota; kingdom Metazoa; phylum Chordata; order Testudines; family Testudinidae; genus Chelonoidis; species Chelonoidis abingdonii. The sequence continues at coordinate 50,033,674 of NC_133770.1, read as the reverse complement.
AGAGAGAATAGATAGATGGGCTTATGAGCTTTATGGAGTCAGGTTGATTTGTGGGTTTTTTAAGGCTATTGCATTTAATGAGTCTAGTTAGCATTCTCAAAGTTGTCATTATTAAATGCAATTCAGATGGAGAGATGTATTTGATTGCAGCTTCCATCCTCATCTGACACATTCAGGTTATGTTTACACTGAAGAGGAGGGAAAAGCCACAAAAACCCTGTGGCAGCAAATCTCAGGGCCCAAGCCAACCGCACTAGGGGACTAAAAATAGCAGTGTAGACATCTGGGCTTGGGTTTTGAGATCCACCCTCTTTGCCAGGTTTCAGAGTCTGTGCTCCAGGTTGAGTGAGAAAGTCTAAACTGCTGTTTCTAGCCCTGTAGCCTGAGCCCAAGACAACTGACCTGGGTTCTGAGACTTGGTGCTCCAGGTCTTCCCCTCACCCCAAGTGTAGACATACAGTTAGAGAACATGATCCTATTCCCATTGAAGTTAATAACAAACTTCCACTTGACATGAATGGTACAGATAGCCCAGAGTGAGGACAAACATTATAGGCAAAACAGTTTCTATAAGCTTCTAAATTAATGATGGTTGATAAGCTGCTATCATTCTGAGGCAGTCACCTATTGGTGATTGGTTAATGGTTCATAATATTTTTAGTGACCAGAAACCTAGGATATTATAACATCTAAAAATTAAAAACAAAACTAAAATGGAACATTCCTCTTATGCGTTAATCTATTTTTAAATATTTTCAGTGTTTTTTAAAATCAAATACAGTTATTGATCCCTTCTTATATATCCATTTGGAAGTAAAAAGAAAAGAACTTCCCTCAGGAAACTGGACACACTTCAAGCATATTGCACACCTTTATCATGACCTGGAATAATTAGAAGTCTTGAATGCTTCAATGCAACTGAACTGTGATCAGCCTAAGGAAGAATTTCATATTAATAATCAAGTTGCCAACAGACAGTCTTGCAAAAGGCCATTGTTCCTTTAGTTAAAATGTCATATTAAACATTGATTTATTTAATAAAAAGCTGCTTGAAACGTGGACTTCTATCCTGCCATAAGAACGCAGTTTAAATTCCTTTGTGGCTTAATCTGACTTCTTTCAACTGCATCATTTTTTTTCTTTTATTCACTAGCTCAAAAACAAGTATAGCAATGATTTAGATATAACAAGGCATTTTATGTAATTTCAAATAATATAGTATTATCATTTATCTTACCGTGCTCAAGCATAGTACTGTACAGGTAGAAAGACTTAGTCCCTGCTCCCAAAGACCTTGTAAGTTTGGTTGCAAATTAAAAGACTTTTACTAATTATTTGTCATCAACTCTCAAGTGTCTTAAGAGTTGATGACAAATGATCCTAAAATATCCTTTTTAAATATAGATTACAGCACTATGATATTATTGATGTACTTCATTTTTGCAAAAAATGGAGCAAGTCAAATATATCCAACTTTAGTTCAATTTTAGGATATTACACACTTCCTTGTGGTTAATAAATTTTAGTGTGCCATATCCTAAATTGAAGTGAAGTTGGATATGTTTAATTTGCTCCATGGGGCACATCTACACTTAAAACCCTGCATCGGCGCAGCTGCGTTGCTGTAGCACTTTAATGGAGACACTCTAAACTGACAGATTAGAGCTCTCCTCTCAGTTTAGCTAATCCACCTATGCAAGAAGTGGTAGCTATGTCAGCAGGAGAAGCTCTCCTGCCAATATAGCACTGTCTACATAGAGGGTGAAATTGGTATAACTATATCGTTCAGGGATATGGATTTTTCCGACCCCTGCATGATGTAATTATACCAATATAGGTCTGTAGTGTAGACCAGACCTTAATCCCTCTCAAGTGCACCACTTTGGGGACAGGTTTTGCTGCCTTCATTCCTCTGTAGTAGAACTATGTGGTCCTACTGCTATTAGACTAGGTCTCTTAGGTGAGGCACCTTTTTACCCCTTTCCCCATTTACCAACCGTGGTAACATGGCAGGACCAACTGGGCTTGGCACCTGTCAGTCCTTTTCATCTGAGACTCCCCGTGACCAGCAGCTGATTGAAGTGACCCTAAAAGAGCTTCTTCAAAACAACGTATTATGTATTCCCCCCAAGGTATATAGCAATCAGAGACAAGAGGTAAAAACAATAAGGGCCGGATTCACAAAACTACTTTGGTGCCCAACTACCACTTTAACTGCCTAAATCCCAGAATCAGGCTCCACTGGGATTCACAATCCCCCTGCTCACCTGCTGCTGAACCCTGTAGGTGGGCTCACAAGCCAGAGGAAAATAGGCCTTCCTCCACCTCAGTGACCTGTGAGGCCTGATCTTGTAGGTTTACTCAGAGCTTACCCACTGGATCAAGCCCTGCATGTGAGTTCATGCAAAACGGAGAACGAATTCCTTCATAACTTTTAGCTCATTGGATTGGAGAGGCTAGATCCTGGATCTCCCTCATGAGTGTTATAATCACCAGGGTTTTGTACTGCTTGTTTGCACTTTCTCTCTCTCTCCCTCTTTCTCTCTAAGATGTCCTGTGCACGATGACTATGCTGGAAGTCCAGTTCACAAGTCTGCAGACCCTGATCTTTGTCTCATTCATGGATTTATCGATGTATGCTCTTTTTGTGTCAGGATCTACGTGTAAGTGCTGGAATCTAGAAAGCTAGGATCAGTGCAGAAAAGAAACAGACTTAACGTAGTATAGACTGCGTCTTTGTTTTTTCTTTACTATTTGCTCTTTGTTTTCCTGTATTGGGACAGTCAGTTTGTAATATTTTTAATAGTAACTAGTAGCACATAAGTGTTGGCCTCTAGCTGCTGCTACTTTGAAACTCTGCAATATGTTTTGTTTATATGGTTTCAGAATCAATATAGTAATGAAATTACATTTCTGCTGTTTAGATGAATACTCAAATACTATGTGCTTAGTTAAATATAATACAATTTAAATCACAAGCACTCTGAAACATTTTACTGTCACAACTCTTTATTTTTGTGTACTGTCAGTGACAGCTTTTAGTCCTTTTTCTTCATTAGACATTCAAGGAATTTATTTTAGCATGTATTCCAGAAAAAGAAAATGAAAGATCAGCATGGCTGATTACAATTATTGTGGTGAGCAATAATTATATCTTGCCTATACTAAGATCTGTTTAGTTAAATGTAAACCTATCCCTTGCAAACAAAATTACACAAATTGATACTAGAACATCAGTGAGATTTGTAACTTCTACCGTATTTCTCAACTTTGTCGTATTTGAAGTCATGGTCCTAAGTTTGCATCAAAAGTCTCTCTGCCTCATTCTTTTTCAACAAGTTTTCTACCCCTGAAAATATTATTAGGGTTTGCATATCAATCATGTCACCTTGTGTTTGTATTTTAGTTATACTGTAGGTTACAGAGCTGTTTATAGATAAAGGGCCAAATCCCATTTACTTTTCCCAACTGAGAAGTCCCTTTGGACCATATTCTGGTTTTGGGTGAAATCCTGGTTTCAATAAATCAATGGGAGTTTTGCTACTGATTTCTATGGGGCTAGGATTTCACCCCCCATTTATATCTGGGTAGCTATGGAGTATTTCCATTGACCTCAACAGAAATAATCTATATTTACACGGATATAAATGGAATCAGAACCTGGCCCACTAACTTCAGAAGAACTACTTGCCTTAAGCACACACAACAGTAGTTATTTGTATTGTATTTGTACATTTAATTATGTAATTCATCTATAATCTTTATTCCACTTTGTTTGCCTGTACTATGCATGCTCTTTGGCAGAATGCTCAATAAAACACACAGAAGTAAAGACTGGGTTTTTTAAATTCTGTTTTTATTGTTGGGGAACACCCATGTATTGGACCTTGGGAAAAGCATATCTTCTTTATTATTAGCATAAAAGCATATCATCTTTATTATTATTATTCTTTATCTGCACGTTATTCTATATTCTTCTTTACCTGTCCGGCTACTGACCACCATCCCAAGATTTCTTCAGTGAGGATGACAAAGCATCTTGTATTCTACAGGTCTTCTGCTAATAAGTTTGATCTTGTGCGGTTCTGAGCTCCTTCAACTCCCATTAGTGCTCAGCACTTTGCAGGATTTATCTCAATTCTGTTCAAGAAACTGACTGATGATGGAGTGGATTGCCAGTGGCGGGCCAGAGGGTGGTGCTGGAACTCTCCCTCTTTCCTCTGAAGCCTATTTTAGACTGAGGAAAATCTTTTGGGTCACGGTCTATCCATTCAGATAGCCACATGAGATAATAAATGAAAAATATTGAGTTTTCAGTATATAGTGCATTCTTTATTCATTTGCTTGTTGATGTGATAGATTTACATCTTTCCAAACATCAGTAACCTTCTAAGAGATTTTCTATAACTTTTCTGCTTGATGTGTTATACTGATATGATATAGTGTGTTACAAATGTCGCTTATGACAAGCTCTGAGTGTAGGAGCAACCTTTGCCTGTTACTGCTCAGAATTTGATATCCTGTTGGACAGCATTGGTGGGGAGAGGTGGGAACTGGAGAGAAGAGGAATACTGTGGCTCTCCTGCTTCTGCAGTTTAAGCTCAGTTAATTGTTCTGAAATATTCTATCACATAGTTTCATTTATTATCTATTTCTTAAGCTGATTAGAAAGGGGGGGAATCAAACTGCTATTGGTCAAATCTTATAAGTGTAAGGATCCCCTTTCTGTCTTATTGATGGGGTTTCCATCACCTCAGTTTTCCCATCTCAACTGCAGTGGGCTTCACCTTGCAGCAGTCCCCACTGGACATGGATCCTCTAAGCATGTCACTGCTGCTTTTTCAGTTGGCTAAAGGTTCAATGACTATCTTCACTGCTTGCCTTACATGCGTATACTTAAAGTTGAGCACATGGTTAAGTGCTCTGCTGAAGAAGGATTGACTTAAGCATATGCTGAAGCTGAGTATTTATTGAAGTGCTATGCTGATCAGGAGCCTATGCACAGGATCTGAGTTTATACTCCTTAATGTGGCATTATCGTTAGGTCCAGCATGAAATACACAGTGGAGCCAGTTTAATGTTTTCAAAAGGCTTTCTGCCCTGCTCTGCAGTCAGGGAACAAACCTAGCTTCTTGAGGGAGGGAATTATTTTGGTCAATTAAAAGAGCCATACTGATTGGGGGGAATAGCTCAATGGTTTGAGCATTAGCCTACCTAAACCCAGGATTGTGAGTTCAATCCTTGGAGGGGCCACTTAAGGAATCTGGGGCAAAAATCAGCACTTGGTCCTGCCAGTGAAGGTAGGGGCTGGACTCAATGACCTTTCAGGGTCACTTCCAGCTCTGTGAGGCTAGGTATGGGCTCCAGAGAGCCAAAGGGAAAATGATTCTATAAACCACAGTCTGAATACAGCATATGCAGGGGAACCATGCAATGGGGGAGGGATCAGATAGCTCCAGGAAAGACAAGGACTCTGCTGAATGCCTCTCAGAGGTGCACCTCAGATCTCCTTCCCCACCCAAGGTTTTCTAGAGCTCACCAAGGAGACTTTTCTCCATGGCACCGAATGTGTACACAAGCTCCCTGAGCTACTTCCTGGTACATTGGCCTTCCTCCATACAATGGAACCATACTCCTTCCCAGGATGCAGAATCTTTTGTGGCTTTTTCTTGAACTTGAGGGTAATGAAAGATTTGTCCCTTGACATTGTTAGCAAAGTACAATATAACTGTGCTGTCCCAGTATGTTTCACAGTGGCTTCTAAGTCAGATGTTACATCTGTAATTCATTTCTCTCACATTGTGGTATGAGGATGTCTCTGTTAAGCTATTTCACTGCCCATCATTTTATCATAACAATTTTTAAAAAGGTTTATTGTTAACAATGAAAGCTTAACATCCTAGCAAGGTGAAGGGGCTGTTTACACTTCCCTTTTGAAATACTGTTTGGGGCTTTCTGCAGATTCAGGCAGACATTACTGCCTCTGTTTGCATTCTGGTTATACTTGGAAAATTTTCTTTAGAATCCTAATGGCTAGAAACATTTTTGATATAAACTGAAAACATATTCTGGAGAGAATTCTGTGGAAGAGGTAGATTCTGTAGATGATTATGTAGCCATGGAATACACTGGCTTCCCTTGGCCAGGGCTCCCACACACATTCACATTTATTGCATACATTCATGCTAGTCAAACCTGTATTTGTACGTGCAAATAGACATTTATGCATATGAACATGGCTCCTTCAGTTGATGCCCACAAAGATTTTTACAGTTGCAGTTTCAGAAGGTAGTTTTGAAATGTTGTCCATTGACACAGAAAAGCACTCATCCATCAATAGCTTATTAAAACAAGTCTCCTGAACCAAAAACAATAGTGTCTCTTGATTGGTGTAGATGTCAGAAAATGTGATTATCCCAAGAGACCCTTTGACTTTACTAAAGCCTAGGCATAGTAGAAGAACTGAATAAACTTGAATAGGGTTCGATGTCTTACAGATGCTTACAATAGCATCCTACTAAAACTAATGTGTGTGAGACATCCCCAGTACATCTAGCTTCACCAAGATGGTCTGGTGGCTATCTAGCAGGTACTAATTAAATACGGATGCTCCCCGACTTATGCAAGCATTCCATTCCGGAACACCTTGCGTAACTCGAATTTTGCATAAGTCGGAAAAGTATACCCAACCATTATGCCAAAAAAAACCCCATTTCTAGCTTACAGAACTTTTTCCATAAGTGCAGATTTGTGTAAGTTGGGTTTGCGTAACCCAGGGGGCATCTGTACTTCAATCTCACAGCTCACAAGCCTGATTATACCTTCCTTCGCTCATGCTGGAATTGGAAATATAGTACCCAATATTGACTATTTACTTCTAAGCAGTAACCTCTTGATCAAGGGTTCTCAAACTTCATTGCACCGCAACCCCCTTCTGGCAACAAAAATTACTACATGTCCCGGAAGAGAGGACTGAAGGCTGAGCCCTGCCACCCTGCTGGGTCTCTGCTTCCCATCAGTGCTTTGGACAGGATTAGGTTCTTGTAAAGGATTGTGACCTAGGCTTGCTCTTGCTAAGCCAGCACCCTCCCTGGTGGAACTCTGCCTGAAACCTTCTCATGGAGTCCTGGGAAGGTCACTTCCAGCGAGGTCAGTTGTTGAAGGATTTTTTATTATTATTGCAAGTCTCCTCAAGAAAACAAGATCAAAACTTCCCCAAGTCTGTCCCTTCCCTCCATAAGTTCCTCAACCCAAAAGTTCCTGATTCTTACCTTGGAGCCTTTGTGATAACAGGATTTCCCACAGCCTCTGTTCTGTCCATTTTGTTTCTGGGAGCTGTTCTTCCCATCAGTAGCTCCAACATCTGGCAGGCATTGCAGCTCACTCTTTCTCCATTTCTTGCTCCTCTTTTTATGAGGATCAGCCCGGTGCAGTGTGTGGAACTAATCAGCCAGCCAGCCGCTGTCCTCTGACCCCAGAGGAATGGTACCCCTCGTACGTTCATAGCCCTGTATTATGTACTTCAGTACTAAACTAGTATTACTACTGATACTCAGAAGAATGAGGTTAAAATGAGAGAGAGGCAATGAATCAGCTTTGAACATTTAGCAGTATCTGAAAATGTTCCATTGCTAATGTCAGTGACAGTAAATCCCTCCCTAGTCCCAAGTTCTGTTGTTTTCTTTTCAGGAGCGTAATTAGCTGCCCAGTGCTCCCATAAAAGTCTACTTAATGTGTATAATCGGTAAAGGGAAAATCACTGGGGAGTAGTAAAATGTCAGCACTAAGGACGCAATACTGCAACATCTTGTGCATCCTTAGCTCCTGTTGAAGTCAATGGGAACTGAGAACATGTAGTACTTTGGAGGAAGCGCTTAGCACTTTTAGGATCAGGCATTAAGAGATTTGCAACAAGTAGAGTGTGGATGGAGAAAAATATGGCAGTCTGAAAGCTGAGAACTTTTTTCCAGTATTTCCAGCATAACCTCAAACTCTCCTTCAAATGAGAGTGTTTATATTGATTTGGAAAATTTCCTGCTTAGTTACCATGCACATAAAATCTTTAAATCTAAATATTAGTCAAATATACTTCCATAGTGTTTTTAATTAAAGCATCATTTCGGTGCTTTCATAATTTCAAAATGGACAGTAATAATCAGCTTCCTATTCAGGGATTGTAATAAATGTTTAATGGTAGGTTTAGCAATGTGCTGGTTTTGTCCTAATTGAAACTGTCACATTCAATCTAAGCCTTTAAAATAACAGTATCAAAATTATTGGTGGCAGAGAACACCGGAAGCAAGAACTACAACTGTGATGTATTTCTCCAGATACAGTTAGTTAATCTGTAACAGGCTCTGGAGAGAGGCTTGTTTAATCATCTGTCCTATATCTCCTTAATTCTGTTTAATGTCAATATTCTTCATAGCATTACAAAGTCAGTTTTAAAACTGTGTATAAAAATTGGATAGCAGCTCCAAATTACTTCTTTTCCACTTATCTTTATTTTATTTCAGTATTGGTGTGTTAACAGATGTTGTAAGCCTTTCATGTCAATGTTATAGCATCTTTGTCTGCACATTTTTACATTAAACTATAAGCAGCATTGCATTTCTTGTTAGTGAGATTTGTGTATAAATTAGAAGTATCCTCTGGGAACAAAAATGCTACTATTTCATCTCAGTGTCCTTCATCAGGATTAGGATGAAACAACAACAGATTCATCTGCAACATTGGTTGTTCCATTGCCAAATGGGAAAAAATTTACTTTAAAAATGTGTCTGGATATTTAGTTTATAATTCAATCTAATGATTTTCACACTTCCTATGATTATATAAGAATTAGAGACAACTGGAAGTATAATAACTTTCCTTTCCCCACAGTATTTATTTGCTTCTAATAACAACTTATAAGAAGATATGTTTACAAACAAAGGACTGATAGGCATTTCCCTGAGTAAAAACAGAGTAGAAACAGAGCATGGGTTTGAGGATTTAGCTGCAAATAAATATTGAATGACTTTTTTCTTTCAATATGTAATCCTGTCAATACTGCGGGCATTTAAAACACACCATTAAAACATTGCTTGGTACTATTCAATAAGACACAGTGTGTGGGAATCAAAGAATGCATGTACATTAATCAAAGAAAACACAGTGTAACGAGTGATGTTACATTCAACTCTGATTAAAACAAATATTCTGTTAATGTGGTACAGAAAGATTTTGGCAGCTGGAAGGAGAAACACACTTAGTTCAAACATCCTCCCTTGGCTTTCATTGCCTTCCTTAACCTCTTTGCTGTTGGTCCTTTCTAACATTTTATTGACGCACTAATGTCCCCAATATATTTAGTAGTATGGAATGTATTGTACATTCAACCTGGGACATAAGTAAAAAGTTAGTTGCAAAAGCAGGCATGAAAGTTGCATTCTGCATGAGGTCTTGGAATGAATGATGTTCATGAGGGATTATGAGATTTCAAAATTTGATTTTGTTTTGAATTTAAATGAAACCTAAATACTTCAAAATTCTCCATAAAGAAAAGTTTGGGGGAAAATTTGTTTCCAATCAAAACATTTCATTTTGACAATATCAAAACAATGTTCATTTTGACATTTTTGTCTTCTATTATAATAGTATAACAAATTTAAAAATTCTAAAATAAAAATCATTTCAAAACAAAAAATTGAAATGTTTCATTCCAAAAATGTCAAAATGGGATGTTCTGACATTGGCTCAGCTTTTCTCTCCAAACTGCAATGTGCTTTTAATCACATAGTTTTTATAAAAACTAAGTTTTAAAAGTGCAAAGGATAAAAATGAAATTCTCTCCAGATGGAAATGAAATCTTCAGAGAGACAGACATGAAAACAAACAATCCTCCTCAGCATATTCAGTGCAGTCATAAACATACACAGACACACATGCAAAACTTTTAATGGGATACCAAATGGGCAGGAAAGTTGTCACAACTGGCCATGGATAAATATGGTCTAATATGTTCATTGTTCTTGTTGTTCAATTTCCAGAAGGGTCAGCAGAAACGTATCACCGAAGAAAGAATCCACAATGGAAAAAACAGCTCAGAGTTGCTTCTTACTGATTATGCTTCTAATCGTAAGTAAAAGAAAAATGAACTGCTTCTGACACCTGACAAAAGAAAACCAGTAGAAATGTTCTGAAATCTAATACAAGTCTACACTATTACTGTTGTACACAGAGAACAAGAAATGAGTGTCCAACTGATAAAAACTTTAAACAAGAATAATAAGCTACTGACAGAAGAAATCTCTCAGAAATATGGCATGCCCTAAGATCAGTGTTTCTTGATGATATAGAGAGGAAAGAGTGAGGATAGGGTAGTACACATGCCTTTTCATTTCCACATTTTATTATCTGTGAAATACCTATGAGACAGAAAACTCATAGTTTTGGAACTGTACAATAACATCTGGGTCAGTTGTTATAAATGTAGACACTATATAATGTGTATTTTAACTTTTAAAAGCTACTTCACCTTAGTTAACCTGCATTTAGAAAGACAATTGAGTCTGAACATTTTCAGTCTAAATGCTAGTTATTCAATTTAAATTATATTTTCAGCTATTTCATCTCAATGATATTGTATCACATATCTTGTCCCATTACAGTATATGAAATGTGACTGAGTTAATGTTACTTCAGAAACTTCAACTTTTGAACATCCTGATCTGTGTATCCATAACATATTTATTTACATTTAATTATAATATGGTGCACTTGACTATGCATTCTAAATATGCAGTATGAATAGTGTTGATGTCTATGCTATAAAGTACCTGTGACACCGATTAAATTCCTTCTCTGGACTTCACTTGAGACTCAAATTATAAATAATTGTCCTGAACCAGAATTAATTTAGGCAATCAGAGTATGAGGATGCTGAACAGTGATTCAATGAATGTAAGATCAGCCTGCATTCTGAATGAATACTGCTACAGGAACTAACTTTCCATCTGCCTACATGGCTGCCTCCACTACTGACCCACGCCCTGTCCTCTCACCCTAACCAGCTCCTCATAGCTAGGCATGGACCTCCTTGTCCCTGAAGAAGGTTTATATGCCCACCCACCCCAATAAGCAATTTTTTAAAATTTGTTTTAGCTGCCCCTCCCCATCTGCTCTTTCAATTTCCCCCTCTCTAGTCCTTTTAATCCTTTTTTCCTAATCTCATCACTCTTCTTCCACCCCCATCTCTATGCCACTCCCTTCTCTGCCTTAACAGATGACTGAGGAGCACATATATGAAATTCCCCATCAGCTCCCTTGCATTGCAGCTATGAATTGTGCAGGTAGGACCAGACCATGTGTTCAGCACAGTTTAGAGACATTGCTCGGGACATGGCCTGATGACAGTTTCCAAAGAACCTCTTCTTCCCTGATCCATCTATGGTGTCATGTCCCTCAGAAGCCCTTCTGCCCCTTGCTTGCTTCGAGGATTTGAAAAAGCATTGTGTGTTCCTCTCTGTGGCTGGCCAGCTTTGTTGGCCAATTAGAAAGGAGGAAGGAGTCCATCCCTCACCCCCTTTTGGAGTGACTTGCAAACTGATGCCAGCAGCATGTGTACAGGCTGCAGTGTTAACCATGCCCTCTAAAAGGTGCCCTCTAAATGCTCTCACCTGAGCCTTCCCTGTATTCCTGTGCGGGCTCAGCTACAAAGTGTTCAGTAATCATCAAGTGATTCTGCTCCAGGTTAAGGCTACACAGTGAATTTAGATCCAATGAGACCAATGTTGTATTTTACACAAATGTCTTTTGATTATTAAAATCCTTGACAAAGGGTCATTAAATCCAAACCTTTCACATAGCCGTTACACCTTGATGACTACATTGTACATGGAAGGTCTGAACTGTGTCAAATTCTGAAAAGTTCATGTACTCTTGAAATATTTTTCATTTTAAAAACAAGGAAAACAAATTCATCATGGGTAAAGCAGTGTGACAGAATCAAAAGCAGACTGTAATTGTGATATATTATGGAAAAATTATATACTGATATATTATGGAAAAATTATATAATGGTGAGAAATTTCTGCAATTCTGTTAGTGAGACATTTGCCATTTCAATGATGATACCCTTCATTTGGTACTCTTTCATTACTACAGCCTTCACAATTTTCAATACAATTTATTTATGTCTGGTGGCAATCAAGCCCTGGCCTCCATCAGGGTTTTGTGAGTCAACCACCTAAGCAACCATCTCCCTAAAATTTCTAAAACCCATGTCTGGGCATTGGGCTAACAAGCTGTACAGTGACTGCAGAAGAAGGGGGTTTTAGGCCCCTTCTGCCAATCGCCCAGTCAACTGCTGTTCCAAAATCTGGGCCAGGTAGGGATTCATCCCTCTGATGGACTGGTTGTTTTGTTCAAGACAAACTCACTTAGCATCCTGTGTGTTTCTGAGTTTGAGAATAAAACTCCTTCATCTGTTCATGGGGGAGAGGGAAGTCAGAAGCCCAGACACGTCCCCTAGCTGCCTAAAAATATTTTCAACTGTGTATTTCTGGTCATCCAGCTATGTCCTATCCTTACGTCCTCTAGGCAGCTCCCCACAGCTGGCTGAGCAGGACCCTGACTTTCTGTTGCTTCGGGGAAAGTACATGTGAAATGCAAATTCTAGCCCCTCCTGGAAAGCCATGAAGCTCGTCTGACCATTCCCCATAAACCAAGGCAGTCAGTGGGTCACCATAGGATATGGGGAATTATTAGTTAAATTGGAAAAGATGGGGATGAATATGAAAGTTGTAAGGTGGATAAGGAACTGGTTAAAGGGGAGACTACAACGGGTCATACTGAAAGGTGAACTGTCAGGCTGGAAGGAGGTTACTAGTGGAGTTCCTCAGGGATCGGTTTTGGGACTAATCTTATTTAATCTTTT
>NC_133770.1:49996391-50019905 GCF_003597395.2 Chelonoidis abingdonii | reverse complement strand
ATGTGATGTTAGATGGGGTGGGATCTGAGTTACTACAGAGAATTCTTTCCTGGCTGCTGGCTGGTGAGTCTTGCCCACATGCTCAGGTTTAGCTGATCGCCATATTTGGGGTCGGGAAGGAATTTTCCTCCAGGAAAGGTTGGCAGAGGCCCTGGAGGTTTTTCACCTTCCTCTGCAGTAAGGGGCACGGGTCACTCGCTGGAGGATTCTCTGCACCTTGAGGTCTTTAAACCACGATTTGAGGACTTCAATAACTCAGACATAGGTTAGGGGTTTGTTACAGGAGTGGGTGGGTGAGATTCTGCGGCCTGCATGTGCAGGAGGTCAGACTAGATGATCATAATGTTCCCTTCTGACCTTAAAGTCTATGTCATCATTATTGGAATTAGGTGGGCTGCATGGGGGATCCAGACTTGACATGGTCCCTAGGGTTCCTGCCTAAGCTCCCCAAATCCTGTCCATGAGGACACTTGTCAGGTAGGGGGGCATCTGGATTTAGTTGAGTGGATTTTAGATCTTAATCCAGATGCGAGGGACAAACCCTTTTTATCCTGGCAAGCATCAACCCCCCACCCTTAGGGAAGAAAGAGGTAACCCCAATCTCCTCTCTTGGTTTTGGAGTGACAACCTCCACCATAATGAAATTCAAGACATGGGCAACCAGCTGCTTGTTTTTGTTTGAGAATGACACTTATCACCACCAGTGAAATTCCATAGTCTGTTATCCAATCTCCTGCAGCCATCCCATCCCCACAATAGAGGAGGCAGACCCTGCAGGATCTTTGGAAGGCAGTGCCCTCCACCAGCTCTAGCCAATCAGAGATTTCTTGGGTGGCCCTATGCCTCACACTTAAAATATGTATAACTTTCTAAATTATTTTCTGCTGAGAGGGCTTTTCCATTTTTGCTGGTGCTGTATAGTTCTTAAAGTCCAAAACAATTTCTACTATTCATTAGCCTTATTGAAAAAAGGTAAAATAATCCACTCTTGATTTTAATCATTAATTTAAAATAAAGAGGAATCTGTTGAGCACATATTGTACACAGAGTATAATTTTGCAGATTCCTGAAGAAAGTATAGGACAGAATTCCACTGGCCAACCTATTCAGAAGAAAATAGATCTTCCTGGGCTGCCTCATACATTACATGTGGAAGCTTCTCATAATAAATGCAATAAAGGGTGAATCATCATTTTAAATCTTTTTGCTATTTACTTTTTTCCCCTAAGACCTATTCGGAAGCAGCAGGATCTGATTATCTGTGCTGTTGCCTTTGAAAAAAATTGCTTTAAAGTGAATATTCCACCTTGTAGCTACATAGTGCCATCCAGCTGTAAGCAACTGGGGCTCAAACATACAAGTCTTACTCATACAAGTATCCCCCTTGAAGGCAAATAAATATTTTATAGTTTAGAGTTGGTGAGAGTGTTTCTGCATTTGCTTATTTTGAAACTGTGGTACAAACAATTGGTACAGTTTTCTATTAAACAAAAGCCTACCTGCATTCAAAAAGGTAAATTCTCAAATTAAAGGATGCTCCAGGATTTTGACTCAGTCTCTGCTTTTCAAATTTAAAAATTAAAATAATGAATGTAATTGTGAAGTTGATTGGTCTAAAGCAGCTCCCTATGACAAAAGGCCAAATATAGTCTTCCTTCGCCCATCGCTTCCATTGGACTACTCATATAAGTAAGGATTCCCCATGTGAGCCAGGCTTGCAGGACTGCCTCGCAGAAGTAGTATAATCAATATTAATGAAGAGAGAGGTATTTTTCTCTAAAATTACAGCGTCTTCCCATTATGCTACTGGTGGTCTCTTGCTTATTTAAAGACCTGCCAACATTAGTGATGTAAGCATCATGGGATCGCAGTATAAAAACTAGCTTCTATCCTGCTTTAATGCTAGCTAAATATTCAAAGAATTTTAATGTTCAATGTATGATAGTTCCTCACAATCATTAAATATTTCAAAGTTCTTTTACTCATGTTAAACAAATATTAAAAGATGGGGAAAAATAGTTATAATGTTCTATAACATTGAGAGTACTGTGCATTAATTGCCCTCCTAAAGCATGCTCAATGGATTCTATCACTATTCTTGCATCCAACAAAGTGGGTATTCACCCACGAAAGCTCATGCTCCATAACGTCTATTAGTCTATAAGGTGTCACAGGATTCTTTGCTGCTATCACTATTCTGCCATTAATAATCGTGAAGAGACATGGGACCAGATTCAAGGTTCTGGAGGGTCTGTGTACCCCAAGTTGAGTTGTGCTGAGTTCCCACTGAAAGATTGGATGTACCGAAGGATAGGAATTTAGTGATCCATATAGTGGTGACTGGATATAGAAATTTAAAAAAGAATTTGGAGGGTATTTTTCAGCCACCAGAACCAATAATAATAAATTATTGACTTGGTCAGAATTCATAAGATATTTTTCTGGGCTCAAAATTAGAGGTTGCCAATTTACTGTACTTAGTTTAGAAAAAAGACAGATGGAAGGAAAGAAAGTGATCCAATATATACCATTTGGTCCTAAATGTCACTTAGAGTCAATAATTTATACAGTACTTTTTATGTTTTTATCATTACTAATGATGGAGTAGGGCCCTTTTGAAAACTTGTTCATCACATGAAGCAGTTTCTGAAACAATTATATTTTACGTTTCCTTTATCTGGAGTCTGTGTTGTACAAATGAGGAAAATCTTGCATCGATAAGACAGACGGATTTACTGTGTTTAAGAATTCGTAGTAGAGTGGGACAAATAATACATGCAAATTGCTTTCATCTGGACTGTCTTACCAATTCTAGGTATAAAGAGATCATCAGTATTCCCAGCACTCTACTCATAATGATAATTCATCTTATAACTGTCATTTGAGTGGTGGCTTGGTGGTCGTATGTATGACGTCATTTACTTGGACTTTTAGGAGTGACATCATATGTACGGCTGCTAAACTGCTGCATAGGACATCACTTAAGCAGTTTTCTTCAGAAGAAATAATACTGATCACTTATGCCATATGTCAAATGTCCTGATTATGAAGCTGTGAATTATTTATTTCTCTTTAATAAAGAATAATTTATAATGCACAAGGTATTCTACTTTACTGTACATATTGACATTATTTGTACTGCCATCTGAAATAATTGATGGCTGGGAAATTTTTCCAATACATAGCAATGAACTCGTGGAAAATACAATTCCATATACTATAGCAGATATTAATCAATAAGAGATTACTTAGTCTTGTTAAATACCTTTTATGGCATAACCTTAAGATGCTTTTTTTTTTAACATCTGTTAATTCCAAAGGTACCCAATTACAACATTCGAAATGTCAATTTCCAAATTTAGATTTCTAACCAAATTTCTTGATAATTTTTCCAAGGAACTAATAGCCTAATCCAGTGCCCACTGAAGTTAATCAGAGTTGGACATGAGCCTATGTGACCTGTATGTGGAGCTTATATGTATATCTGAGCCTATAGCTGTGAAAGAGTGGACCGTAGGAAGTTATTAATAAGTCATTTCCCCTACTTGTCCCAAGGGACTTTAAAGCTTCTTTGTATGCAAATAAAGAGAAAAGATACATAACCCCTTTTTTTTTGCAGTTTATCATACTTAATTAAGTAACCTCATAAAGCAAGAATTGAGGATGCAACGATAATATGTCACCTCATTCTAGATGTAAAATAAATTATTAAATATGTTAATATTTTGATTAATTAAGCCGCAGCATGTAGAGTCTGTTTCTAAACCCACTGAAGACAGTGGAAAGACCACCACTGACTTCAGTGGTTTTTGGACCGAGCCATTTAATACCAGAGTGGTGGGTGCAGTATAAGCTCCTTGTAGAGGCCTGTGTCTGTCCCTCTCCGTCAGGCCTGGAGGGAGGCCACACCTCCTTGCTTCTGCATCTCTGAAAAAGTTGGCTTAACAGGGAATTAGCAGCCTTTGAGACCCCAGCCCTTTAGGCAGATCCAGGCAGCAAAGAGTCTAGGCCCCTGACCCTCAGGTAGAGCAGAGCAGCAAATAGTCCAGCAGGCTGGCCCTCAGGCCGGGAAGAGAAGTGCGCAGTCTTGGGGGCTCGGGACCTCAGACAGGGCGGAGCACCAAACCGTCTCTTGCTTGATGGCCTAATTCAGGCAGATGGCAGACAAACACAGACCTCCTGGCCAAAGGAGGGAAGGCAGTCGTCCTGGGGTGCAGTTTGCCAGCAGGGGGTAGAGGGATGCAGGCACATCCTACTCCACAGGGTCCCATCCCAGGGCCCTAACAGTGGTGGAGTGCTCCATCACTAGGTCAACTGGGATCCCACTACAACATGCCAACCAGCACTCTGGCACTACAAACAGACTATAGTCTGGTGTTCCTGGACAACTTCCTATGACTCCCTCACTGGGTACCTTCACTTTGTGTATATCCTCCGGCTCCTCAGGTACACAGCTACTGGCAGTCCCAACACTCCTCGGCGCCCCTCTCAGGTGACAGCTCTGGCAGTCCCTTCAAGTCCTCTGTGCTGTAGAGGTCCCCATTGGTCACAAGCCCCAGCAGTGGTGAGAGGTATCTGTTTTCTTCACCGGCTCTGGCCAACTGAGCTGCAGGGCCTGCCTTTTGTATTTCCTGTCCTGCTTCTCTGTTTCTGGAAGGGCAGACGTGACTGGCCTGGCTCTACCCACCAAGGGGTGGGCCTTGGTTCCTCCATGTCAGGCCCAGAGGGAGGCCATGCCCCTTGGTACACTCCTATATACAATAGAAAAGACTAAAGCTCCAAAAATTTGTATTTCACATTCATCCTCAGATTTTTTACCTGATTTTAAGAGACAGAGAGAGAGAGAGAGAGAAAATACTGTTCATACTTACAAAGCATTGGTCAGATTTTCAAAAGTATTCATGCCAAATAAATTGTGAGTAAACTACCTGATGTGTGCAAATGCTTATTGTGCACTAAAAGAACAAAACTGAGCTTATGTCTATGACTGTTGGCCAGATCCTCAAAGGTAATTATACTTCCAGCTTCCATTGAAATCAAATAGAAGTTAAGAGCATAAATACCTTTGACAATCTGGGCCTATTGTATCAAAACATCAATGTTCTGTTTTTTATCCAAATACAGGTAAGATTTACTGTATGCCATGAGGCAGTTTTTATTTATAAGACAATCATGAAAAAGTCACCTCTGTGTTTTTAATTTACCTGGATGAAATCAAGGGCCCACTGAAGTCAGTGAGAATTTTGCCATTGACTTTAATGGGGCCACGATTTCACCTTTTACATGTTCTAATGACTAGAGAATACAGTCTCATTTGTTATGTTATAGCTTAATTTAAACAATAGTATATAGATGATTTAGATACAGATAAAATGCACTGTGCTAAATACAAAATTAACAAAGCAGGGTGTGAGTTCTTACTCCTTTTGCATATACACCCTGCCACCAAACACACACACACAAGACCGACAACCACTGAGTAAGGTGTTCTCTTTTAACTATATACCCCAATGAAAGTTTTTTCCATTAACTTCTTTGGGAACAGGCCTAGTCCCTTTGTGTGTGGCAATTTGTAAAATTGCTCTCCAAGAATAAGATGTCTTCTCTCTCAGAAATACCTACTCACAAAAAGACTATCCTCCCCTTTAAAAATGGCTTTACAATAGTAAATCATCATGTTCTCACCTACTACAAGATACCTTTAGTACATTTCCTTTCTGCTGGCATTTCTTGCTTTTAGTTTCAAGGTACACTATGTTTTTGTCCTATGTAGCCTCTGTGAATGCACAGTTCTCTTTTATTTTTAGATAGATAGATCATCTTGAAAAGGTTAAAAAAGATGGCAAGATTTTTTAATACTTAACATGTGCTTTCTGTTCTAACATATAGATTTATATTTTTCCCTTTTATCTCATATTTGAATTGTTCTCTAAGTTGTAAGGAAAAATCTAGTAGAACAAATGTATAATTCAGGATCACAAACTTTTCAATCTCTTCTGGCGTTGCTAATCTTTGAATTGGTTTTAATTGTGTTTGGTCAAAAAGGGGGTCAGATCATCCCTTCTCCAAGGAAAACTTATGTAGGGGAGAGGAAACTCTATGCCCAGAACAATCATATGGCTCTACCTCCAAAACCTGCAGATCTTTCAAAATCCCCATGCTTTCCAGGGAAGCCTCCAGAAGCAGAGGCCATCTATATGGAGGCCCTGTCCCTCCACTATTTCATCCCTTCCCTCTATAGCCTTCCTTACTCACTGAATGTTTTGTTAATTCCTTCTTGATATTTGATTGTTGCTGATGTAGCTTTGGAAAGTCTTTTGTGAGTCCCACTCCCTTTTCATCGATCTGGGGTACATTTACATATTCTTGGTTCTAGGCTTTCTATACACTTTAATTCATTTTTATCCAAGTATCCAAATAGAACCATCCAGACATATCTCACTCACTGAGTGAAGGGTATAGTATAAGTACTTAATAATAGGAGCTATACCTATATTCTTGAACTGGAAAGGACCTTGAAAGGTCATTGAGTCCAGCCCCCTGCCTTCACTAGCAGGACCAAGTACTGAGTTTTGCCTGAGATCCCTAAGTGGCCCCCTCAAGGATTGAACTCACAATCCTGGGTTTAACAGGCCAATCCTCAAACCACTGAGCTATCCCTCCCCCCTAAATTTAGAAGAATAGAGTAGAACCTATCAAGAATATGTCTCCCTTCTTCCTATTTCCATCTGTTTTATCTCAAAAAATTATCTCAATATAATGAAGTAAAATGGATTCTTCATCTCTTTACACTCCAAATGGTGGTTGTTTGCTAGTGAAAATTAAAATGTTGGTAGCAAATGAGATTGTAAATTCAGTTAGATATGGGGGCATTAAAGCGCTAAAGTGAAATAACTAGAAACAGAAGAACTGATAAAATTCAGGCTTTGCTTTCTGTAATTCAAACACACTGTCCACGTTATAGACTATATAAAAGTGATCTAGTAGTGTTAAATGACACAACTTTTGAATGCAATAGTTTGTAGTACTACTTGAGCAATAAGGAACAAGTATTATTTTGGAGGAATAGGGCGGTATTAAAATAGGATTGAAAATTGTCATGTTTTCTATTTGTACAACTGTAAATGCCCTTTTAAATCATCAAATGCTGCTATAAACCCCTCAGGCTTGCAGTGAGTCACCTATAAATGGAGTAGATATCATCTGAAACATACTCCTGGGATCCTTTGTGGGAAAGCCAAACACACACTTTGGTTTGAGAAACAATGCAGCCAAAAGGAATCTTGTATTAAAGCTAACAGGTTTGCATGCCTAGTCTCTAAGGAAATCTAGGCTTGGAATACTAAAGGTTGGGCCCTACATTTTCAAACCTAGGTGCCTGAAGTTACATTCCAAAATAAAATGTATGCACCTAAATAAATGTGGCCTGATGTTCATGGGTGCCGAGCACCCACAAATCCCTATGGGCCAGAGTGTGATGGCTATTGTGGAGAGGTAAGAAGTCAAACAAGAAAGGACGCATAGGAACTACTCGTTCCATTCACCTCCCATTGGGAGTACGTTACAAAACGGGTGGAGTAGGGTGAAGAGGAACAAAAGCCCCATGCTATCTCATTTTAGACTGGCCCATAGAGCTGGTCTGGTGCAATAGAGGGATCAATCTGATCTTAATGGATGGAACAAGGTGTGCACTTCCATGAGCGCTGACCCATCACAGAAGAGATTTTGCCTAGCTGAGACAGTCTTTCCATGATTCTAGTAGAGGTGTGCAAGTCTGCCCTGTCCTTACACGGGGCTGTGGAATAAATGCCACAATATAGCCCATTGTAATCAAAAGGGGCTACAGGCACTCAGCACTTTTTTGAAAATCAGATATGTTTTACTTATGTGTCCAACTAAGGATTGAAAGTCCTAAACTTAGGCTCTTGGGTTTGAAATCTTTGGCCTATGCCTCTATTTTCATCAACACTTCAGTGGATTTCCAGGGTGACATCAGCTTGATCACTCAGAATATGAAACATTCAGTTGATCTATAAGATGTGGCAATAAGATACACAATGCTGGTACAGTGGAAAACCTATGTTATCTAGAGAAGATAGCTGGGAGCAGCAACTTGTGGCAGAGCAGATTTTAAAAAGTACCTGTAGGCCAATAAAACAAATGAAACGTTCCTCAGCGTTTACAAGGTCTCTAATGATTCTTTATGTTACCTAGTCTAAGGGAAAGAATGTGGTGAAAATGCTGAGTTTATAGTGGAGAAAAACTACTATATTTGCAATTTGTTTTGCCAAAGATAAAAGTTCCATAAAAAATACCAAGCATATGTGCAGATAAAAGGCCTTTGAAGTAAAGATAATAGAGATTTCTGAACCTCATGTTTTTGATTTTCTCCTCCTGGTTTTACTCATTTACATTAACAGATTTTCCTTTCTGCAGAGAATGGCTCCAAGTCTTACTTCTACTGTCAGTTATACTGATCCTACATTAGAGCCTGTAGTAACTGAACATTCACCAGTACGACAGAAGATAATAGATTCACAGTTCAAATGCTATGAGAGAATGAACAGGGATCCACCATATAGAAAAAAAGGTAAAAATAAATAAATAAATAAATAAAAGGCTGGGGGGCACCTGTAATTGCACATTGACATGTTTTGGGTATAACTGGTAAAGGAATATTTCCTTCTGTGTACTAATATTATTATGCATAGTCTACTGTCTGCATTTGCAAAATCATACCAGTGTATCAGTTTTAGGAAGAATAGCTCTACAAATGATCATGGAGAATGAACAGTCCTCTCACCCTTAGAGATCATTCCTCCCTGACACCATTGAGGCACACCGAATTGGCAATGTGGTGAAGCTTGAATTACTGCGGTTCATGCTTTGGGATCAGCAGTCTTTAGGGCTGTCAGTCCAGCACCTTTCACAAGTATCAAACCCGCACAGATACTTTAAAGAGAGAGAATATGAATAGCAATCTCTTCAATATAGATGTCCTTCTATTTTCTTCAACCAGCGATTTCCTTTTTTCATAATTTCTTTATTGACCGACACCTTTCTGGGTTCTAAATTAACACAGATGTTCTAAATATTCTGTATTCTAAGTTAAATGTAACCATCCAGTCATGGGCATTATTGTGAACAGTTCAATGAAACCTTTGCTGAAGCCAGAGTGGCTGGGCCAGCCCTAGGGGTGAATAATGTGGCAGCCATCCTCGGAACATCAGACCATGGTCAAAGCGAGGAATTGCGGGTTTTTTTATTTGGTTTGATTTTTGTGTTTGTGTGTGTGCTTTTGGAGGTAGGATGGGCACATTTTCCATCCTGGGCCACAAAACATCTAGACCTGTCCTGTGGAGCAGTGGTCAAAAGAGCAAACAAAATTTTGGGATGTATAAGCAAGGGAATGGAAAATAATATTGGACATATAATACAGTCATGATATAATTCCAGAAGCACCATCACTAGGAATATTGTGTTCAGTTCTGGTCAGTCTTATCTCAAAAAGGATACCATGGAAATAAAAGTAAGCCAGAGAAGGATGACAAAATGATTACAGGCATTGTGAGATTTTCTGTGAGAAAAAATTAAACATATTGAGACTGTTTAATGTAGAGAGGAGACAACTAAAAGAGGACATGATAAAAATATACAAAATAATGAATGGTATAGAGAAGGTAAATCAGATATGTTTTTCTCATAATACAAGAACAAAGAGAAATTTGATGAATCTGAAACCTGACAAATTTATGACATCTATATTGGATTAAAGAAGGTATTTTTATACACAATGGATATGTAGATCATGGAACTTATCACGACAAAATGTTGTTGTGCTCACAGGATATTACTGAGCTCTGTGAGATTCAAAAAATGATTTGACATTTAAATGTTCAATGTCTGATCTAAAGTGTATTGAAGTCAGTGGAAAGGCTCCTATTGACTTCAGTGGGCATAGTATTCAGGTCCATAATGAGAACATCCATAGCTATAAGATAGGGTAAACCAGTCATTAAGGGATATAAGCCCTTGTGTGTCAGGGCAAAAGCAAATCTCTAATTGCTGGGCTTTAGGGGAAAACATCCTTTTATGAGGAGCTTATTCTATTCTATTAGGCCCCAGTTCTGCAAACCTGTGTAGATTCACTTGTGTAAAAAGTTCCATTGGCTTCAGTGGGACTTGTATAAGTAAAGTTACACAAATGCTTAAGGATTTGCAGGATCAGGGACTAATTTCCACTGCAGGATTTCTTGAAATTTCCTCTGCTGCAGCTCTCCTGCAGACAGATGGATACTGGTCTAGTGCAGTGTGGCAACTCCTATGTGCTGCTGACTGACAGCTAGACTGAAGTTGTCATTTGATATGACTGGGTTTGATACAAGATATGGGGTTTTTATGTCTTATGATGAGAATAACTGAGATGATTTCAACATGAATGAAATGATTTTTTTTCCAGTTTGGTTCTATGAAGAAAAATTGATACGAAAAGAGACCTTTGCCCCTCACTCCAACCCATTAAACCTCAAAAGAAGACCTGGAACAGCATAAAGGGGCTCTAAATGCCTTGTCAGAAGATTGCCCTGGTGCAGGAATTGCAGAAGTCAGCTATAAGACTATCTTCTGAGGAGAGGATCCCCTAGTTTAGTGGATGTATCAGGAGCAGGGCTTCAGCATGCAAAGCCGCAGCAATTCCATGCACCACTGCAGCCCATAGGGCAACCCAGAGAGACTGTCATAACTTAGACCTCAAGGCTGTATACTCCTGGAGCTTCTCCAGCCCTTGAAGGAGCCCAGGACTGGGTGGACACACAAGTGGCTTAAAGCCACCATAGTCTGCCTTCAAGTTGCAGCACAGAATTTCAGTCTACGTGATTTGGAGAGAATCATTCCCGGCCCCCCCTGCTTCATTTTCAAAATTGTACTATTCTTTGGCCAGTTATTATTCATTATTCTCTTCAAATTGTCCCTTTTCTATTTTATCGCTTAGATGTGCATTTCTGATATGTCCAGTGGAAAAAAATTGTCTTGTTGTTTCCCTTGAAGGAAAGGCTGTATGGTGTATTGAAAAACATCAGTATGGTTTTTTTTCCCCTCCTTTCAAGGCATGACAAATATTTTCAAAATTAAAATCAAAGCCTCCTATACAGCCCAGACTGCAGTGCCTTTCAGAAATGTGTTTAAATTGCACTTTGCTTCTGCTGTATTTCTCTGCTTTTGATTTTACCGACTAATTCCTCAAGCTCATCCAAATATATCTCAAACCCTTGGAGAAGGGCAGTCAAGTGTTTTACAGAAAGAAATATAACTAACTGAGGGTATGTAATTCTATCCCACACTGAAGTAATATCATGATTTGTTAATAACCTGAACAAGTAGTTCAGCACATCCGTTGATAATGGAGAAAAACAAACATACACGGATTCTTACATAATGAGAAAACAAGTAGTTTTAAAAAGAAAAAAATATATAATAAATTTCAGCTGAAAAATTAAATTTGAAAGCGTCCCTTTTTAGACAACAGATCTACTGACTTAAAATATCTACTGTGGGTACAGTTTCTTCAGTAGCTCAATCATCTATTAAAATCTTTTTCCATCTATTATAAAAGCTGTCATTTTCTTTAAGAAGATTTGCTTCCATTGGGCAAGAGAGTCAAATGCACAATCACAATTAGACACCCAAATCCTGTTAACTTCCAGTGTCAGTTAGGAGCCTAACTGCCATTTGTGCCTTTCAAAATCTCCCCCATCAACCATCAAAAGATTTTGAAAATGTATGTTAACGCCTGATTTCACAGTCAATGATTCCATGTCCATTGACTTCAGTAGGTGTTGCAGTGGGTCATGGCAGTGAATGCTTTTTCTCCTATGTAATCTGATCTTAAAATTAAAAATGCCCCCAAAGCCTAGATTTTTTCATTGCATTTATGTTTCTAAACCTGTAGCTAGTGGCAGATTTATGCCACAGCATTCAGAACTACAGTGTCATTTGTTATGCTATCAATCTGTGAACTCAGTGTAACAGGCTGTAAGCTAATTTTGATTTAATAATTAGAAGAGGGAAGTCAGGACTCAGTTGTGCCCAGCCCTGAGTGTATAGGTAAGTATGGTGGGGAAAAAGGCTAAGGAATCTTCCCCACTCCCTTCTGCTCCATTTCAGGGGCTGGGCATAACCCAATTAGGGAGCCTGGGCAGTGCTACCTCCTTATGCCCCCACAAGTGCTACTTGCCCAGGACAGGATTCTAGCCCAGCTCTCCCAAGACTGCATCAAGCAGTGGAGCTGGCCTGGCATGGGAAGGGTGGCAAAGCTGTAATCTCTATCCCCCAGGATCCTTCAGGAGGAAATCTGAATAAGGCCCCACTCCTGCACTGCACATAAGTGCAGGGGTTTGCCTATAGGCATCATATTGCAGGCCCTGGGTCTATATCTGTAACCTCTGCATCTGTTTTTTCAGAGTTTATTAATTTTATGGGGGTGAGGCATTTTTAGCAATTTTTTAATAATATTTTGATGTCCAAAAATTGGGAGAAGGGGGAGATTCAGGACTTTTTCTCTGTATATACTGTTATGAATAATCTCTTTAATGTTCCCTGGTGTGCTTTAAAGTACAATTGTTTCAAACAGCACTATGGCAAAGTGCACTAGGGAATCTTTAAGTGTGCACCTGCAGGATCTACACAGACAAATTCATGTACCACACATGAATGTGCTTTAGAAGTCACACCCTAGTAGTCCACATTACAGCTGTATGTGAACAAACTCTTAGTTACCATTTCTGATGTTTTTTTCCAGTGTTTATTGGCTAAGTACCAATTTCATTTTCTGTTTGGATTGGAGCTTTAATTTGTTTATTGGTTAAAACCTAAGATCAGAAGACCTAATCATGGGATAAGACTTGCCACAATTTGTCCAGTAGTGCCTTTAACTGGGTATGCTTCTACATTTTGAAGTTTCCAGCTTTACACGACCAGGGTCTGATTTTCAAAGGTGCTGAGAAACCGAAGGTACATGTACTATCAATGTGACTAAATTCCCAAGTCAGTTAAGCACTTTAGCGTGTGCTTAAATGCTTTGCTGAATATGAATGGATTGCTGAATTGGGTCTTCTGGTTTTGCGGGATCAGGCCCTATATTGGAGTTCTTTTCAATTGGTGTAAAAACCATCACCTTTCAGCAAGAAGGACACCACCAGCAACAGCTCAGCAATGGCAACCACAAATTAAAACTTACATTTGAATGCAATTCAAAGTGTAGCAATAATTTTATTTTGCTGCATGAAGACCTCTGTACTGTGCAACAAGTGGACAGCCTTTTAACTGGGAGGGAACAGAACAGAGTGGGTTAAAAGTGTGATCAATTTTTTATAATTAATTATCACATTCTTCCTAAATGACTAGGTCTGTTCTGCAACCGAACTTGGGATGGATGGTTGTGCTGGGATGACACACCTGCTGGAAGAGTCACTGCTCAGAATTGTCCAGATTATTTTCCAGACTTTGATCCAACTGGTAGGGTATTTCCTTTCATCTTTTATCGTTAGTAAGGAAGCCTTTGGAGTCTTCATGTTTTGAAAAGACACATGTTTCTAATGGTTTTTACAGCATTGTGAAATCTCAGAGACTCTTAAATGAAAATGTACCCAGCTGTATAATCATCTCGGGGCGTTTTCTTAGTCTTAAGTTATAGCATACATACTTATAGAACATGTTCGTTTGACATCTCTGAAATCAATTATATGAAAGTTTTGCTGGATAATTTTTATATCTGCCTGCAGTTATAGTTATCCCATTTTACATACTCTAAGCTGAGCAGCAGATGTTAAGTCTAGCACTGTTGTCTTCATAAAATAAATATTTCTAGGTATTCCTTTCTACCATTTTCTACTAGCAAAGGCAGTTTTACACAGCCCGTGGAAGAACAGAATCAGAATCAACTTTTATTGTAGTACAGAGTCCTAGTGCAGATTGTTTGGTGAATTATTCATAGAAATAACTTGTAGCCAAAGAGATTGAGAGAATATGTGGCTTCAAAACATTTTTGAGAGGGTTCAGTAGAAGATAGGAACATTGATAAATATATAAGTATGGGGAGATATCTGCTCTAATGAATGTGTAACTATGACTTTAGAGAGGGGATCAACTCCATTAATTTGGCATTATTTGAAGGAAGACACAATTTAACCAGGAGAATTACTTTCTGCCTCATAGTGCTATGGAACTTTGGATAACCGTCTGGCAAAGCATGCCATTCACGGATTAGAAAATAATGTGAACAAACATTTTATTGATTGTATAATTCTAAACATTAACAGTTATATATAATGAGGCTTTAGCAATATTTACTCTAGTAAATATCATTTGAATGTAAATGAATAGACTAATACATACTAATAAATTAATGCCTTCAATTCCCAATGCTACCTCCTGGAGCCAGAATTAGTTCTTTATTACATGCTGTAAATTTGTTGCACATTTAGAAACATAAGAAATGCCACCCTGGGTCAGACTCAAGGTCCACTGATTATTATTTATTTGTTTATTTGTATTATCATGCTGCATTGGAGCCCCAGTCAGGGATCACAGCCCAACTGTGTTAGGTGCCATACAAACATAGAAAAAAAGACAGTCCCTGCCCTAGAGAGTTTACAGTCCAAGTCCAGTATTCTGTCTCTGAAAGTGACCAGCATCAGATGTTTTGGAGGAAGGTGTAAGAACCCCGTGCAGGCAGATCTGAGATAATCTGCCCTCCACCACCAACTTTAGGTCTCAGCTTGGTCTCTACTCATTAAAGATTGGGTTAAGCCCTGAAGCTCAAGGTTTAATAACCCTTTCAAAATTATTGCAATTAATTATGATAATTCTGGATAGTCTTGATATCCGTATAACTATCAAATCCCTTTTTGATTCTTGTTCTGTTTTAAGTTTCAGTGACTTCCTGGGGCAATGAGTTTCACAGTTTAATCTCACATTGTGTGGAAAAATATTTCTTTGTATTGGTTTTGAATTTCCCACCTTTTATTTCTGTGAAGGTCCCGTTTTTATCAAACAGTCAACAGAAGTTCCCAATCTAGCTTCTCTAGACAATTCATTATTTATATTCTTTTTATCCTGTCCCCTCTTATTCATCTCCTTTCTAAGGTAAACACGCTAATTTTTTCACTCTCATTTTTAGGGACTGAGATGAAATCCAATATTTTCCTCTTGAAAAAAATCTGCATTTTGGCACAGTTGCCTTGAGAAGAATTTATTCAGAGATTCAAATATTCCAGTCAGGATAGGTGAATGCCTTCTGCCTAATTTTGAACCCTGTTGGACCTCATTGTTTAACCAGTCAGTATACTTAAATTCATTTCCAGCTGGGCTGCAACTGACTCATTTGGAACTCTATCAGACACAGAATTCCAGAACTTTAAAGCATAGTTGCAGAATATAAATGTATCTGACATGGTGCATTGCTCTTTACACAACACTCTTAATTTTAATTATAAATTTAATTTTGTGGGAGATCTATGTTTTTGTTGAAGGTGCTTGTAAGAAAGTTGTCACTTGTTCTTCGTTCACATTTTGATATTGCCCCTGTACATAACATTTTAATTTTGAAGTGTAGCTGCTACAGTAATATTTCCATTGTAATCATCTTCAGTAAAAAAAAAAAAAAAAAAAAACTTCTTACCCCCACCCCCTGATTATTATATGGTCAGCAGCTGCAATTTCAATTTGTTTTCCTTTTCGTAGTTATCACATTTTCTTAAAAGAAGAACTGTCATGCATCATGAATCCCTTTGATCAAGAAGATTCATTTTTGTGCCATTTTCTTTTGACATTTCCACCCTCAAATATATGCTCTATTTACTAAGAGTCTGTTGCTGCCGTTGCTTCCATGGTTTTTAAGGTAAACCAACAAAAAACAATCCTGGTTTATCTCTATTCCATATGCTCTTGGGCTGATAGCAAAAACAGATCTTGGACAGTTCAGAATTCACAAAAGTCTCCCCATAGACATCAACAGCCTCATCACACAGTATTTGGATGGTTATAGAGTAACACTTTTTCCAGCTCTTAAGCTGTCTGTTGCTAGTTTTAAAATCATGCTTTCCCACCTGGTTTGCTGTCTCCAATGTCTTGTTTTGTACTCATGGTCTCTGTTATAACAACATTATTCAATCGAACAGTTTAAACCACTCATATAGACAAGGCTATATTCAGTCACAAGTAGTACCTTATTCCGCAATTTGTCCCTTTGATTTCAGTAGAGCACCTTGTGGAATAAGGTGCTAACAACATGAGTAAAAGTGGCAGAATTCGGCCAACACTGTTTCAGTGCTATGAAGAAGGATGTTGATAAATTGCAGAGGGCTTAGAGAAAAGCTATGAGAATGATTAAAGAATTAGAAGACACACTGTACAGTCATAGACTCAAAGAGCTTGATCTATTTAGCTTAACAAAGAGAAGGTTAAGGCATGACTTGATTACAGGCTATAAGTATATGCATGGGAAACAAATATTTAATAATGGACTCCTTGGTCTAGCAGAGAAAGGTGTAACACAATCCAATAGCTGGAAGCTGAAGCTTGGCTAATTAAGGCTGGAAATAAGATGTACATTTTTAAAGTGAGAGTAATTCACCATTGGAAAAATTTACCAAGGGTTCTATTGGATTCATCACTGATAATTTTTAGATCAAGATTGGATGTTTTTCTAAAAGAGATGCTCTCAAAATTATGTTGGGGAGTTCTGTGGTCTGTGTTATTCAGGAAGTCACACTAGATGATCACAATGGTCCCTTCTGGCCTAAGAACCTCTGGATTATGGTAATTTCAGCATCTGTTGCTAACCTAATGAACAGCTTCTAATTAGTGGAATCTATTTACAAGTACAGGGGGGGAAATCCCTCTTTTGCTTTTTTCCTGCTAATCTTACTGCTCTAATGTTCATGGATGACACTTATTGTCTTTCATATTCCATACTTTCCATTTAGCATCTTTCTATGCTTCTTTGTTAGCTCGTTAGTCTGCATTTTCATCAATTGTCACTGTTTCCCTGACACAGTGACCAGCTCGTCGTCTTTTGGTTCACCTAGAGTAGCTTTCCTTCTATCAGGTACCACAGAATAATTTATAGGTGCTGCACAAGCCAGCATATGGTCAGAAGTTTGTTTCACAGGTGGCTGCCCTTAAATGAGGAGTTCAAGTATGAGAGCGACAGGAAGTCTTGTGGTGATTAGAATCTTGCAACTGCTCAGGAAGGGAACTGAAGGGGACAGAAGCACAGGTTGAACTGTATTGATATATTGTGTTTGGGTTTGAATGGCAAGTAATTACTTTCAACAAGGATTTGTTAATGGTCAATACAATGCAGCTAGATTTTCAGATTTTTGTTGAGGAAAAAAGAAGTCTTACTAGTGAACAACAGTTTTATTGGGGAAAAACAGCAACATAGTCAAATTTCCCTTTCTTTAAGACTCCAGTCTTTCTTTAAGACTCGCAGATCACTTAAGCATGTGCTTCTCTTTAAGCACATGTGGAATCCCATTGACTTCAAAAAGCATCTTCTTTAGTGCTTTGCTGGATTGGGGCTCCAGGGAGGTTTGCAATGTATCATATAATAAATCACTGTTAACTAAGTTACCTCAGCTTCCTTAATATTCTTCTTGGCTAACATCCATGTGTAGCTTTGAATACTAGGAAAAACAATCCAAGAATAAAATATACTGTACTTTTTGAACTTTGCTACTTTCTGCATTCGTAATTTGAAAAATGAAATAGGGTCTGGTGATGATACATAGTCTGACTGTATGCATTTTGGTCATCCGCTTCTGTGTACATCATATACACAAGCTACTCAAATCCAACCTCACAGTGACTCTTCACTAGGCTTGGCAGGATTAGATTTTTATTGGTAAATGTTGATAAATGTCAATTTCACTATACACATACAAAATGACAAAAAATGTTTCCATCAATATTAACAGAAATGTTCAGATTGGTAAAGTAAGAAAAATTCTGTTTGAGAACTCCTTAGAGTTTGATTTAAGGCTAAAATTTTGACATGTTGTTTTGACAGTTTGTGTATTAACCTTTATAAAGCTTTAATTTTTTGAATCTCATCATCCACGGCCATTAGATTATTACTGTCTGACCCCCTGTAATTTCCTGTAACTGCAAAAATTTAAATCGAACAATACAAAAAATCCTTAAACCTATAATTTTGCACAACTGTGAAAAATGTATCTAGATAATTTTTAAGCATTTTTTTAATTTTTAAAATTGATATTTTCTGTTGAAACTATAAAAAACAAAAACAAAAACAAAAAAACAAATTGTGCCAAGCCTACACTTGATGTTGACAGCTAAAGGAAACAGTGTAAAAAAGCAAATAAGATGGGACTATACTCTGGAGAGAATGGTGCTTTCTTTGTGCGTTCCTAGGCCAATGTATCTCAGCATTCAGTTGCTTATTTTTCTGCCACAGTCTCAGCTGGTGTAAATTGGTGTAGTTCGATTTGTTTCAGTAAAGCTGTGCCAGTTTACAGCAGCTGAGAATGTGCCTCATAGATTTTAAATCCAGAAGGGACAATTATGATCATTTAGTTTGACCAATCACCGACAGATTTCTCTATCTCCTTTCCCATGACCCTACTCATTTCCTTTGCTCTTTACAGACATGCTTTTTTTAAAAAAAAATCCAAGCCTCTACAAACTGTTTCAATTCTGCCCTGCTCGGTACAAAATTACTTCTTATCATTGCAATCTCTTTCTCACATGGAACATTTTGTGCAAAATTATAATCCTTGAATACTGCATGCAGTTCTGATCTCCCCATCTCAAAAAAGATTAGAATTGGGAAAAGTGCAGAGAATGGCGAAACAAATGATTAGGGGTATGGAATAGCTTCCATACAAGGAGAGAATAAAAAGACTGGGACTGTTCAGTTTAAAGAAAAGAGATGACTAAGGGGGAATATAATAGAGGTCTATAAAAGCTGAAAGTGAATAAGGACATGTTATTTACCCCTTTATGTAATGCAAGAACCAGGGGTCACTCAATGAAATTAATAGCAGGTTTAAAACAAACATAAGGAAGTACTTCGTACAATGCATAGTCAACCTGTGAAACTTGTTGCCATGGGATGTTGTGAAGTCCAAGTATAACGGGGTCCAGAAAAAGAATTAGATGAATTCATGGAGGATAGGTTCATTAATGGCCATTAGCCGAGATAGCCAGGGGTGCTCTGTGTGTCCCTAAACCTCTGACTGCCAGAAGCTGGGATTGGATGACAAGAGATGGATCACTGGATAATTGCCCTGTTCTCTCCATTCCTTCTAAAGCATCTGGCACTGGTCACTGTTGGAAGACAGCACACTAGGTTAGGTAGACCATTGGTATGACTCAGTATGGGCATTCTTATGTTCTTACAAAGCAGTCTGTCAGGACAAATTGATCACTGTTTCAACTCCATTAACTATATTTTTATGTGCAAATTTTATAATCATTGGGTCAAATTAGTCCTTTTTGTAATCCTTTTCAAATCAGCGGAGTCAAAACAGGAATGAATGTGGTGTATTATGTAGATTTGTACTATTGATAACAGAAGTGCTAATAAGGTAAAAGGCCAAATATATTATTAGCATAATGACTTTGATGTCAATGGGCTTATACTAGGAATGAATTTGGCCCAATTTTATCACATAAGTAATCCAGGAAACTGCCTGTGCAAAGTACATTATGACATCTATCATTTATAACATGTTGCAAAATTAGTTTTGTGTCTTTGAAAAAGTCTTTTCTCTTGATGAGCAGAATGTTTTCTCCCCACTCATCTGTAGCAAGACTGTTTCTTCATCCTTTATTAGCTTGTCTGAATTGTACAGAACAGCACACGAGTTGTGTATTCATAAAGTTCATCAGCTTAATGTGGCTTGATATCTGCAGGCTGTTTCTCTGTTAAAAAATATATTTAAAAAAAAATAAAACCTGCCCTAGCACTTAAGGAGTCTGTCTGGTTGAAGCAGGCAAGCATCTCCCAGAAACAAGTGTGCTTGCTCATCTTTACAAGCCTGTTTGGACACAAGGTACCACTTGATCATGCATTTTGGTGGTTTTTGTTTCTGTCTTTGATTTCATTTAATAAATCAGTCATTTTTAAATATCAAGATGGGCTGTTGGAGTAAAGGTTAAAAGAGGGCAGTAATATATCCCATTTACCCATAAGCAGTTGACTTATTAGGGAACTGCATCCTCTTACATCAGGCCTCAATGTGGCTTAATGAGTACAGTTTAAATACCCTATCTATATTACCATAGTCCAAATATGGAAGTACAGCCTCCGTTTATATACATTTTGACGTGACATCATTCTGTTCAGAGTAAAAAAATTAAAAAAAAATCTATTGTTCCAGCTTAATTCTCTGTCCGCTCGCCCTCAACTCCTTCTGGGTCTTTTCTTTTCCTCCTCTCTCTTCATCCGGACTGACAGTTAGATGTTTGAATTAATTATTTATTTCCCCAAGGTACATAAAATGATTATATTATATATATTTTGGCTCAGCTTCTCATGGACTTTTCTGATATCCTTTTATATTATTATGATGACATTGGAGTTGAAGCTTTATATGGGCTTCTATGTGATATAAACGTTTATCTATTTCTTGAAATATTTTCTCTACAAATAATTTATTGGTGCTCTGTAGGGATATCAGATATTCCTCCATCTGCGGGGTGTACACAGTCAGTGATACAAAGCGTGTATCAATTCTATCCAGAGAATGACAAAACAATCCAACTACTAGTATTTGCTGACATAAAAGAAAATGTTTAGTAGCAACAATCAAAAAATGTAAAAGCTCAGTGGAGTTGATCTAATAGTGAAAAAGCTGATCACTGAATAAAACTATCAAGTTTGTTTCATGGGGACTCATGAGACAACATATTTGTGACATGCAAGTGACTTCAGGCTAACTCGTGAAAATGATTATGAATCCTAAAAGCGTCACTAATTTTAGCATGAACGATTTTTCATACGAAACTGTTTCTGGTATTAATTGTTTATTGCTCCTTGTTAACTTGTTTAAAATGTTTCAGTGCTCCAATCCCAGAATATGAACGATGAATAGTCCAAGTGAACAGTTCACAATCAAAACATCATATTTGCAATAATTCATATTATTTGACTGCTCCAAATGCCGCCACTTTTGTTTCTGCCCTGTTGATATGCAGATGTAAATCTTGTCCTTCCATCAAACATTATCTTATTATTTTCAAAGCTCTCTGTTACTAACACTTCTGTTTATTCAAAAAAGAAAAGATTAAGTAGCCCGACCTCATAGCCCAATGCCTGCTCTACAACCGCTCCAGTCACATTGCCTTAAGAACCACCCTCAGAACAACTCAGTGCAAAGCCTGGGTTAAATGGCCACTACTTCATTTAAATCCAGAATAGTAGGTTTAAAACAGAAATCAAATGTTTTTACTGTGAGAGCTAATATAGCGGGCACTGGGAAAGATTACAATGCCCCAGGCTGAGGCACCTGGTTTATCATATGGGGTGGGAGGCATCTCATATAAAACTACTTCAAATGCTGATCTTCCCTATCATGATCTGACTACCACATCTCAGGTTTGTCACAGACAGATGAGCTCCAACCAGTTAGCCTGTCACTAATTATTTATAACCTCCAACATCAGAGAGTGTTGATAAAGAAAATTATCCCTTGACTGATGATCTTTGCTCACTGCCTGGGAGTCAAACTTACTAAATGACTTATCAGAAAAAGAAACACACTGAGCAACACACTAACATCACACACTGCACTTTCTGATGAGGGAGAGTAAATGAGAGAACTCAGAAGGCAGTAAGGGGATAGAGGAAAAAGCCACCAAACCAGGATCAACTATGTTTTTCTGGGCTAAATGAAAAGTACTACACAAAAGATTTCCCTCTGACCCTCAGAGCATGCATCAGAGTACAGAGATGGGTGTTAGGCATATTATGATCCATAGCATATCAGCAAAGCTTTATACATTGTGCAGTACCATAGAACAGTAGGTAAAATTCTGTACATTGTGTTCTATAGTATAGTAACTCTTAATCTCTATTTATGACTGCAGACTCATTCCAGCTTTAGATAGTATCTGGCAATGAATACAATGGGAAAGATGCTATGAATGCAGTCTAAGATTATCTAAGTTAAATTGATGGAAGGCTGAGATAATATGTACTTTTCCTCTCTGTATTGCCTGTGCACGTACTGATTTTAAACAGTAGGTCCCCAGAGCTGTTGATCTGAAACTCGCAGCTATTTCAAGAGTGTTCTTTTTTGAAGCATGTAAAATGTACTATTTCCAAGTCTTCCAACTATTTCTATATAATGATGTGTCTGGTCAGCGAAGGATAACATACTCTATATAAATCTTTGCCTTGTCAGTGCATTCACTTGCTTTTTTTTCATTAGTATGTGCAGAGAATAAATCTTAAGAATTAAAATAAATCACACAATGTCAGAATTCTAGAAGAAAATAAATGCACAGAATGAACAAAGAATGTATACGTGCAAATTATATTAATCTGTTCTGTAAAAGTATATTGATTGGAAATGTTACCGATATGATCTAATACAACTACAAAGTTAGATTAGGTGAAAATTAAAATAACTTTCTAAAAACATGAACTTTAAAATGCCCCATCTTTCATAACATAAAAGAGTTCACCTCAGTCCTAGGAAACACCAGTAATTCAGTGCTATGGCCCAAATCTACAGTCCTTGCTCAGTCAGGCTTTCCATTGCGTCCCAGTTGAGAAAGGATTGAATCAGGATGGCAGGATTTGGCCAAGATGTTGACATGTAATTGTCTGCATAGAGCAATTTTACAAAACAAAGCTGGATAGGGGTGTTGGAACAATTTTTATGATGGGGATGCTGAAAGCCGTTGAATCAAATGGTAAATCCTATATATAATGTAAACCACTTCAAGACAGGGGGTGCAGCGGCACCCCTCACATCCATAGTTTCCACACCTCTGGTGCTGGAGAACCAAACTGGAGTGCTCAGCACTCAGTAGCTGAGACTATGTACACATGTGGGCAGGGTCCCTACAAACAGTAAATTAACTAAACAGAGACTGCTTGTCACCATTTCAAATGAAACTGAAGATATGGATTGTTTGCTATAGCATCTGCCCATCCTAAGTTTTTATAAATCACCAGGATACCTGCTTGCTAAAGTCTTCACCTGTGGTATGACCAGTCTTGAAGTCTCATTGAAGGCAAAACTCCCATTGACTTCAATGAGTTTGGGGCTTATATGGAGAGAGTACCGAATTTTCTCTCTCTCTGTGTCTCTCTCAGGCCAGGTCTACACTGCGACTTTAAATCGGTTTAATGGCCGATATACCGATTTAACGCTGTATCCGTTCACATGACGTCGTCATTAATATCGATTTTACCGCCTCCTTAAATCGATTTCGGAACTCCTCCCAAACGAGAGGAGTAGCGCTAAATTCGATAGTGATAAC
>NC_133770.1:49869173-49995657 GCF_003597395.2 Chelonoidis abingdonii | reverse complement strand
TTAAATCGATGGTAGCCTTGGACCAGGGACGCAAGCAATCGATTTTGTGATTGCACTGTGGATGCGCAAACCCGATTTTATAACATCGGTTTTGTAATATCGGTTTAAACTACTTCGAATTAATCGTGCAGTGTAGACGTAGCCTCACACACACACACGCACACACACACTGCCAGTGACTGCATAGCCACTACTGTAGCTCATGGGCTGCAACAGAAGACATTGTTTGCTTTGCTTCCACTCCCCATTGCTTGCTTTGCCAGTGTTTTTAGCTATATAGTTTATCAACCTACTAGTCCCACCTGTGGCCCCACTGCACTGCCTTGGAAAGAGCAACTGCAAAGTATTGATCCATAAATTGCAAGGAGTAAAGATTCCCATTTATGGCCTCTGCAGAGTCAGATGCCCCTCACTTCTGTATCTTGAAGCTCTGCTAGCAAGTTCAGGCCTTTTGTGCCCGTGTAATGGTGTCTCGCGCTTCCCCTAAAGGTCAGGTTTTCAAAAACTACTTGCACCAACAAATTACATGCAAGCACAGTTGGGTATGAAAACTGAGCATGTGTGAATGTACCAGGATGTGCAAAGACAAGGTATGTATGTGTTTGAGAATGAGCACCCAGGTGTGCATGCATATGTACTTTTTGCTGGCATGGTTCAGTTAGCAGTGTTTGGCATTGCTCTCAACCATGAACAATTTTCGGCTGCCTCTTCATATTGAATTATTGCATAAATTATTGCATCTAAATTAAGCTGGGATTTTTGTAATGTTCATGCGCTAAAATAGTAACACTTGCATTTTGTTGACAGAAAGGGCTTCAAAGTACTGTGATGAAACGGGAAATTGGTTCCGACATCCAGAGAGCAATCGGACTTGGTCCAACTATACACTGTGTAATTCCTTCACCTCTGAGAAATTGAAGGTAGGCCCTGATTAACATTTCAGTGTTTTCTGAGACTGATATTGATCTGGGCCAACAGCATATTACCTGGGATAAATTTATACGATCTAGAGTTTAGCCAGAATAGCGCAGATTAGCTGGAGTCTTGACAGTGTAAGAGATGATCCAATTACTTGTTTTTTTGTGTACTGCCACTAAGGTACATGTTCTTATCAAGTTTTTTAAATGATATATTGGCATTTGAATTCTGTGGGGAAAGGAGGTTGCTTCCAAATAAAAGCTTTTAAAGGGGAGCATCTTCTTAGATAATTTATTATATTTCTGTGGACTATAGCAATCTTAGGCCCTTATCTTCGAAAACCTTGAATTTAATGTAACTGTTCACATGAGCACATTCATTTGTGTTAGTCTTTGCTAAAAGAGTAAACTCCCTGCAAGCCATGAATAAATATGTTACTGTTGCTCTCTCCAAGAGATGAGAGAGAAACAGTAAATTCGTTGTACTTTTATGGTATATTGTGCCATGCCGGTTAGGACTTGTTTCTGAGAGGTACTGAACACCCACAATGCCAATTAATTTCATTCGGAGTTGTGTGTGCTCCACAACAGTCAATAACTTAATCAAAATGGATACAGAGTATGGGGAAAGCGAATATAGAAAATGGTAAAATGATAAATTCAGAAAAAGCTTTGTTGTATTTTATTTGTATAAAACATTGAGCCCAGAATTTTGTGGTCTCTAGAGAATCTATGGGTTGAAATGAATTGTCAATATCCATCAGTACATCAATGAGTTTTGAAATGATTTTTGCTACTCTGACATTTTTTTTTATTTCATATATATTAATTTATGACAGGTAAATAGGTATTATATGGACCCACTTCAACTGCTCATTCTATCCTTCCCATCAATGTGATCATTTGGTGATATTTTTTCCTCATTAAAAAAGCAGTTGGAAAACTAAATTACACAAAGGATTTCTAGTATGGTATAAAATCTTTCACCTATAGGGTACAGAACTAGTTCCAGTTTACTTAGGCCTGGTCTACACTACGAGTTTATCTCGAATTTAGCAGCGTTAAACCAAATTAACCCTGCACCCATTCACACAATGAAGCCCTTTACTTCGATATAAAAGATGATAAGAACTAAACATTTTTACCATCTGAGTGCAGTTCATTTCCTATCTAAAATTAGTTGGTCATCTCACTCTATTTTATACCAGACAGATATCAACCTTATAGCATCTACTGTCTCCATAACTGACATAGAGTTAGCCAGATATGGAAAATATCCTATGAAATAGTGGCATAACTAAGCCAAGAAAAGGATTAGAGCTGATCAAACATAAAAATTTAGGAATGGCCATACTGGGTCAGACCAAAGGTCCATCTAGCCCAGTATCCTGTCTTTCAACAGTGGCCAATGCCAGGTGCCCCAGAGGGAATGAACCGAACAGGTAATCATCAAGCAATCCATCCCATCGCACATTCCCAGCTTCTGGCAAACAGAGCCTAGGGACACCATTCCTGCCCATCCTGGCTAATAGCCATTGATGGACCTATCCTCTATGAATTTATCTATTTCTTTTTTGAACCCTGTTATAATCTTATTAGCCTTCAAATATTTTCTGTGTATATTTCACATTTGTCACCCTATTTAATAGTATTTTTAAAATTATTTACCCATCCCTAGAGCTGGGCTAATAACTGGATGAAGAATTTGTGATCAATTAATATAACTAATTTTGTAATAATTTTAAATGACTATTATTTTTACTTATTTGCCCAATGCTAGTGAAGATGAAGTTTAATGTTTCATTTGAAGTTACTGTGATAAGCAACTCCAGCTGTTGATGATATTTCTCCTGGGCTAGATTTTAGCATGACTTTAAAAAAAAAAAATTAAAAAAAACACCTTTCACAAGTAAAAATCATTGCCCTGTGTTCCAACCCTTTGAAAAGAAGTTGATATAAAAGACACTGCTCAGCCAGAAAGTCCTACAAACCTGCATACACTTAACTTTAAACATGTAACAATTCCACTGAAATCAATGGGCCTACTTATGTGAGTAAAGTTAAATGTGTACCTAAATTGTTTGCAGGATTAGGCGGTTAACCTTGAGGAGAGAATTAAGAATACCGAACCAAACGTGACACAGAAAGAGACAAGAACCAAAAAATGTGAGGAAAAGCTTTAAAAAAAATATCAGCTTAGAGGAGCTTATGAAAAGCAACACATTTCTGAAATCTGAGTGGAGCTCCAGAAAAATGTGATTACAGTAAATAATTTATGATTCCTTGGAACCCTAGAAGGAAAAGAGCCAGACTCTCATTTGGGTTTGTTTTTTAAACAACTACCTAAATGTCTGTGGTTATACTTAGTAACGGTCCTTTCTACAGTGTATTGGAAAGATCTATTGGACTGATCTGAGATGATTTTTTTACCATAAAGAACCATTGGTGTAAAATGTGTTAACCTATGCGTCACCAAGAGAGTAATAGTAACAACTATTATAGTAACAACTTGAGGTCCCAGAGGCACTGAATAAAAGGACCATGAAAAAGTCATTTTTCGAGATATTGGCACATTCCCAAGAGGCAAAAATGTAGCTCTGTTGCCTATTAAGCATGCCTTCCAGAAGAAGAATTTTGAACATAATTCAGCCAACGTGCAGATAAAATACAAAGGAAACTTTTGCATATGTTAGTTTCTTTCTGCATTTTCCATTTTATTTTTCTGCAGCAGGATCCCATCTCTATAGTTATGCCAAGTTGGCCGCTTACTTTTAATTCATGTATTCCTAAACCAAGAGGGTGCTTAATTTATAAACTTCTATCCAGTATATACTGATAATCTCATGAGTATTGGAGCAAGAGGTGTAATTTTCTAAGATTACCTTTGCCAAAGTGTTCCTTGCAGTTAAGAAATGTTGAAAAAAGTGACCATCAAAAATATTTCATTTAGTAGCATTCCATACAGAAGACATAAAGTGATATATAAATGAGAGATGAGATGGAGTAAGGTGGAGTTTTTAGGAATACAGAGTTACTAGAACAGTTCAACATATGTCTTGATTTAATAGGAGATACCAAATATTCTATATTTGTAGGATATAGCAGGTCATTAGTCTACACTGCAGAGGCTGTTACAGATACACCATATGATGTATTATTTGGCAGTTCAATGCATTCAGAATTGCCTTTGTTTTATTTTTAGAAATCTGCATTGAACAAACTCATAGCATGCTTTTATGGTGTTGTCAGAAATGTTATTGCTGACTTTGAGGTAATATGTTTAAAAACATCTTCATAGCCCTAAAATGAATGAATGACAGTTTGAACAGGTTTCAGTCTTTCTGGATAAACAAACACAAACATACTTGGTACTTTCATTTGTATGTTCATACCCATAGTTCTTTTCCATTTTATAGCTGGTTTATAGTAGTCTTGGTGTACAAGAATTACAACAAATCAAAAAGTTTAGGGATGGCTTCTTTGTGAACTAAGTTCTGTCTATAAAGATGTGCTAACTAGGACATGCATAAAAGCAACAACATAACTTCGGCAAACACAGTCAAGGAACAGCAAGGAACATATATGAAAAAATAGTATTCTAATCAGATAGTCAAGAAAGTTGCCCTGTCCTCACTACATCCTACCCTCTTCTGTCTTGAGTTTCTATCATCACCAGAGCTCCTAGCCTAGCATTTGCACTCTCCACCCATATTGTGGCTGGTCACTGTGAAGGAACATAAAGAGGTGGAAGGCTCCTTGCACCCTCACAACTGTGTGTGCAGAAACAGTCAAACTCCGGGTTACAAATTCAAATGAGCTGATTCTTATTTACACTGTGGCCCACTATATAATACTCTATTAGGTACCAATAATATATTTACACCCACTTTATGCAAACTAAGATATCCAGAACTGTGTAAAGTGACTGCAGTGTAAACAAACAAACAAACAAACAAGACTCCAAGTCCTGCTCCCATTTAAGCCAGTGGCAGCAGGACTTGACACCATAACTGTAAAATTACCAGAGCATAGAGTAGTTTAAAATAATACATCTGCACCATGAACTAATTTTTTGCTTTGTTTTTTTTAAATGAAACTGCAAATTTTGTGTTCATAAATCCCACAAATTCACAATTACATGCAGCACAACTAAAGAAAGCTGGGTAATTAGAAGCTAGCTAGATACTAACTGAAGATGAGTGATCTCAACATGTTGTTGGAAACACCCCTTCTCCCTCAATTCTTCCCACATTGCCAGAAAC
This sequence comes from Chelonoidis abingdonii, assembly GCF_003597395.2. Classification (NCBI taxonomy): domain Eukaryota; kingdom Metazoa; phylum Chordata; order Testudines; family Testudinidae; genus Chelonoidis; species Chelonoidis abingdonii. The sequence goes on along the minus strand of NC_133770.1, from coordinate 49,990,478 downwards.
ACAGTGGAAAAGGGAGGATGGCAGAGCAGTGATGAATAGGAAAACAATGCCTGCAATGCTGGTATGGTACTTAAGCATTTTGTGGAGGAGGACATTCCTTTAAAAAGAGTTCATTTAATTATTTAAGATGAAAAAAGAAAAAGGAAAACTTCTTGTGTACAACAAAAGAAGAACTAATGAAACATGTCCAGAAAGAAAGGAAGCTGAGCAGACCCACTAATAAATGATTTTTCAGAGTATGTTATTAAGATATCAATCCTTCCATTGAAGAAGGTAATAATGGAGGCTTCCCAGCTGCCAGTTTCCAGAAATCGTTCTATAGCTCAAGGACATTCACAGGCTTGGCCAAGAACAAATATGACATTTGAATAATGCAACATTCTATAACCAGTGCTGTTGCATGTGATTTTGTTTCAATAATAAATTGACAGCAAATGAAACATGAATAAGCCTATTTTATATTTTGGTGATATCGACTAGGTGTCCGTTTCTCCTGCCACTTATAATAGCTTTTGATTGGTGTAATTCCTATTGGCCAGGCAGTTTCAATGGCTTTACATCAGTCTGAGAGCAGAATTTGTCCCATGGACTTACTTCATACTGGTGTAAGTGAGAGGACACTCAGAATGGGAAGTTTAATTAACACAAATTGTTTTTCCAAAGTATTTTTTGAAGAAAGTGCCATTTGTTTTGAGTGGCATTTGCAATATGGATCTGATTTTTTGTTCTAAACTTAATTGTTTTCCTTTAAAGTTAATTGGAATTTTGCCATTGCGTTTAAGGGGCAGAAGCAGAACCTACGTGTGAAAAAAACACTTAATCTCATCTTTTTACTTTTGGTAATGCCTTTTAATGTATTGTGAATGTTTCAGGAGTGTCTTAGAGGAGCTTGTGAATAAAAAGAAATGAAAATTGGTTGGTTTTGCAAATTCTTGCTCACGATAAGAATTAAATTGCTCCTTGCTATTTTTTCATGTTTTCATTTTTTTTTTATTCCAGATGGCATTCATACTTTATTATATGGCTATAGTAGGCCATGCTTTGTCTATAACTTCACTATTGATTTCCCTGGGGATTTTCTTCTATTTCAAGTAAGTGTTTCTTTCAGCTTCTGTTTTTTTTTTCTTCTTTGACATATTACCAAATGCTAGGAGTGTTTGTGGGAATATAGGGGGACTTGACAGTTATAATCACTTCTCCTTATTATTGTTCCTGATAATACAGGAAGAAATTTATTTGCCCAGGTCTTGTGCCAAGTAATCTTAAAGTATCTGGTCACAGGAGGATCTCTCCAATGTACAGGGATCTTTTAGTAGTATACAGCCTGGATCATACATCACTACCCTCTCTGTGGTTGGCATCCGGGGTGTGGCCAGTGGAAAGGTGGTGTGACTGGGGATGCATTAGGCCTCACTGATTCACCAGTTGCCTATTGACCCTTTGAGTATGCTGGTAGCTAGTATAATACCAAAGGAACTTACTTGGTTGTAATTTGGGGTCCACAACTCTCTGACCTCAATTGTATAATACTCTTCATCAATTGCTGATCTGGGCCACAGACCAGAAACCCAGTGCACCTGAAACAAATTACACAAATTAAACAAATCTGAATTTCACTAGAGGTTTATAAAGTGAGATTCTGTGGCAGGAGTTGAAAGGGTCTGGACCACTTGATGTTAATAAAAATATTTGTAACAGCTATATAGCAGCTTAATTAGGACAATAAAAATGCATGCTTCACAGTGTAAGTCTGGCAAATAGCTTTTTATGAAGTATCTCTGTCGAAGTAGCCGAGGGATCTCCCTGGATTCAATTATGCTTCAGATATGTATTCACAATTTCCATTAACTTCAGTGGGAGTAGTATTGGGCTATTCGAGGACAGAATAGATCCTGCTGTTTTCAGTGAAGGGAAATGGTAGTCATTAGGGCTGTCAAGTGATTTAAAAAATTAATCGTGATTAATCACACTCTTAAACAATAATAGAATACCATTTATTAAAATATATTATTGGATGTTTTCTACATTTTCAAATATATTGCTTTCAATTACAACACAGAAAACATAGTGTACAGGGCTCACTTTATATTTTTTTTATTTCAAGTATTTGCACTGTAAAATAACAAAAGAAATAGTATTTTAAAATTAACCAAATACAAGTACTGTAGTGCAATCTCTTTATCATAGAATATCAGGGTTGGAAGGAACCTCAGGAGATCATCTAGTCCAACCCCCTGCTCAAAGCAGGACCAATCCCCAACTAAATCATCCCAGCTAGGGCTTTGTCAAGCCTGACTTTAAAAACCTCTAAGGAAGGAGATTCCACCACCTCCCTAGGTAACCCATTCCAGTGCTTCACCACCTTCCTAGTAAAAAAGTATTTCCTAATATCCAACTTAAACCTCCCACACTACAACTTGAGACCATTACTCCTTGTTCTGTCAACAGGTACCACTGAGAACAGTCTAGATCCGTCCTTTTTGGAACCCCCTTGCGGGTAGTTGAAAGCAGCTATCACATCCCCCCTTAGTCTTCTCTTCTGCGAACTAAACTAAATGTGAACACTGATAGTGTGTCTCTAAAAGTGCTGCACTAGTGCATGTTCACAAATATTTTGGTGAAACAGAAGGAAAAACAGAGGCAAGTTTTAAAAAAGCATCTCAGGTTAGGGACCAGGTCCACAGCTGATACTATACCAGTCAACACCAGGTGAGGATCCATCCCCAGAACTCTAACTCACAAATAGGGAAATGTGTGCCATCAACACAACAAAACCAAAACTAATTGCAAGAAAATTGCATATTTGAATGACTAGTTAAATATTTCCAAATCTACATGATAAAAAGCCACTCAGAAAAGCTTTCTCCACTCCACACCACAACAAAAGCATAGCAATTTTAAAAGTATGTCTGCAATCAGATCAAATAATGCGCACAATTATATCCTACTGGAATTTCAGTTCCAGAATAATTTTGCATCTTTCAAGAGCTGAACAGGAAGAAAGCAACATCAAAACCAGTGAAGCTAATTGCAAAACATATATATAGAAGACTTCAAGAATATGAAACCAGGAAATATAACAAACATCGTTCTCTCTAAAAGGATTCTTATACAGTGCATAAGAAAGTGTCGTTATTGTGCAATTACTATCAGTAGTAATTAAAAATCTGCCAGCTTTTTATTATAAACTCATATTTATTTGGAGACGATAATTTAACCTTAAAAATTCACTTCATCCTAAAACAAACCATTTGTTAGTTATGCTGGTGCACAAACCAGGATGATTTGGTGTGACAAGGTGCCATATCATTTTCAGTATTTTTACTGCTGGGAAGCGATTGAAAGCCAATCTGGAAGCAATCAAGGAGGTTGTGTTGGGAGCTTAGGTCAAAAGATGGGAAAATATCTTGCTCTCCAAATCTCTGCCAAAGAAAATCAGGCTAAAGATGAGACGGTAGTTAACCAGTGAGGAGACAGGAGTGGAGGAGGGATAGAAAGATAGAGCAGTTTTGTTTATGGGAGAGACCGATCCACTGCGCATAGACTATTTAATGATTGATGGCAGTGATTTGAAACACATGGTTAAGGAGGCAATAGTTCAACACAGCTAAAGATCTAATCTTAGATATGTGTCCCTTAACTTAGTTTTCGGCTTCTAGACAGTTTGATGAAGGGTAGGTCCGTTAGAAGGATAGACGTTAGAGGTGTACAAGGGAAAAAATTATGTTTCTTTTAGATAAAATTGTGCCCAAATTTAAAATGTGTTAATTTTGCTTGTGTTTCTTTGATCCAAATATCACCTGGATATATATTGGCAATATCCAAAGCGTATGGGCCAGCTCCTCAGCTAGGGTAAATCAACTTATCTTCTTTGACATCTTTGGAACTATGCCACTAGCTGAGAATATGAACCTGAGTCTAATAGACATACTAATAGAATTATACAGATATATAAGAAAAAAACACTTTTTGTTTGAATTTTCAAATTCTTATCCAATTCTGAAGTGACTAAACTTTGAATTTATTTTACAAAATTCAGACCAAGGTATTAAAGGAGAGCTGAGAAGGAACATGGGTATGAAAACTGTATTTACTATATGAGAAATTGCTCAATATTTTGTGAACCATTTACTTTACTGGCACTTTTGTGATAGGGCAAGATTCCTCTCTCTCTTATAGTTATGAACAGTGGCTCATATGAAGGCCAGTACTAGGCTTTTGTCTATTCTTTAACTTTCTAATTCAGCTTCACAAAATTCTACTCTCCCACTCACCCTGGGGGACCAGCATTTTTTAATGCCCCAATTTGATTCTGTGAACATAGAAGGTAGGACTGGAAGGGATCTCCTTTATCGAATCCAGTCCCCTGCTGTTGCAGACTACCCCATGCTGTGCTTTGTTTAACTTGACTATCTTTTAGTTTAGTTTAGCTTAGCTTAGTTTAGTTTAGTTTAATTTAGTTTATTTCAAAGGGGCTACTCACAGTAGTAAAGTTTAAGAATGTTCATAAACGTTTGCAGGATCAGGACCTTAATAAACAACTAAAATATAATTAGTCTTTTCAGTGCCATAATCCTCAGATAAGGTGGGTGATAAGATTTTGTGTCTAGTAAATTTTTGACAATTTTGCAAGGCAACACTAATGTGTATGTGAGTTGTAGGAATGTGCCATTAGTGTGTTTTGTCTTAAATTGATTTGCCAGCAAAATGACTCAAAACCAAACATAGTCTCCTCACTCACCACACCACTAGGACTGTAAATTGCTTTCATTGTTAACGTCTTTTCTTTTCTGTCCTAAAGACAACTGTAATTATCCTGTCGTATGTAGGAGTGAACTTCAGTGTTCCAACCCCCGCAAGAGCCTGTTCATTTATATAACATAACAAACTAAAGTCAGATACCAATATTATATGATAAGGCTTTTTCATTTTAGACTCCAGGACATGCCATTTTATACAGAAAACCCCAAATCCTATCTTCACCCAGGGGACTAGTTCCATTGGAGTTCTTACTCGCACAAGTAAGGTATACAGGACTTTACCTCCAACAGAAAACATCCAGCAATGTCAAATTATTTTATTACCTCAGTGAGAGGGAAAGGACATGATTTGCATACACGGCTCTCAATTACTCTGTGATTTTTATGTATCCCAGGATTTCCAATAAAAAAAAAACAAATCCAAAATTTGCCCATTGGAGAATTAAATCTAACCAAATCACCAACTTGATTTTGCATGTCTCACTAACCACAGTAATAACCCTGTGATCTTCAAGAACTCTTTCCCTCCTCCACCATGATATGTAATGCAGGATCTAGTCATTTCATTTCTTATGTGCCTTATCTTCAACAAGAGTTTACAGATCGATAAGAAGAAATGGTTGATGAGGCCCCCGTTCTCAACAGCATTTCTATCTGAACTAAAATTTCCAATTTTGAAAATACAAAATTCCATTGTCTGTTTATCTCACTCCAGTAACTTAAAGCAAAGCACTTTTCAATACACTAGTTCAGTTACTTCATTTTGTCAGCCAGAAGGATAAGTAAAATAATGGAAAACCGCACAAGGTATAGTTTCATGCCTGGATATTTGGATGTTAAAATCTTCTAGGATCTTTGTGCTGCTCTGTAAACAAAACATGTGAATCTTTGGTTAAAAGAATGAAAGTACTCTAGCTAAAAGATAGTATAAAAGGTCTAGGACCAAAAAATTGACCTACTTTGAGCCTGTGCCATTGGGCCTGGGGGAAACCTTTCAAAATTAAACTACAAATTCATCCATTTTTATTTCTAAAGCAATAGCTACTATCTCTGTGAACCCTACAAATTCTCCATACACATTTCTCCTCAGGTCTGTATCAGTAGCAGTAGTTCATATACAAACACACTAGCTCAGAGCTACAATTTTGTCAGAGCTTTTCTAAAACCACTTTTGTGTTCTTCTGCTCCCCAGAAGCTAGGGGCTAGTCCAGGCACTGGTATAAGACTTAGGGTCATTTTAAATTAGGCAGAGTTGCCACAGGCCTCAAGCGGCCATTCCACAGCTGGCTGTAGGGAGAAAAAAGTGCGCTCTGGCCATGGCAGCTCCCTCCTTGAACTCTTCCCTTATATCAGAGCCAGGAGAGTGAGCTGTGTAAAGCCAGCTATGTCACCTGGGTATTCTCCCACACCAGGGAAATTCCAAGCCAATGATATAAATCAGCTTTCTGGCCTCCTTGTGCCATTGGAGCAATGGAAAGGGATTGAAGCCCAGACCAGATACGGCCATCTATTCTTCATTCTGTGCGGACATAAATTAATGCAAAATTAAAGCTGATTTGGTATGACAGGACACTACATAAATGTAAGTTGTTGTTAGTATAAATGTATTCCTCCATTCTCTCCATTTCAAAACTATGGTGAAAAATCAGTGTTCGGGGGGAAAAAAGGCAAAATTAGGTAAGGAAGAAGAAAAAGTGTTTCAAACTTACAAACAATAGAGAGTAAAATGATAAAAAATAAAACTATAAACATTGTTTGATAAGGTCTTTTAAGTACGCTAAGTACTGTCCCTGAGCAAAACACCATCATTCTCTTCAACAAAGCATTATCTTAATGTGCCACTTGAAATTACCTAGGGGACAAGTAATCTCTTCTTTTACATTAAATATTTAGTGCACTTCAGGAACATAATGTTACAACTACTTGTTAATGTCATCCTACTCCACTAATACCTCCAGGGTTGTCAGTCACCATTAAAGTCCACATTTGCCAACAGTTATCATACAGTGGTATCCACCATTGCCACAATTTTCTCCTTCTCTTAGGGCTTGTCTACACTTACCTGTAGATTGGCGCTGCTGCAATCAATGCAGTGGATGTCGATTTAATGGGTCTCGTGAAGACCCAGTAAAACAATGGGAGAGCGCTCTCAGATGGACTCTGGTAATCCACCACTCCGAGAAGAGTAAGGGAAGTCAACAGGAGAGTGTCTCCCATCGACACAATGTGGTAATTCGACCTAAACTACGTCAACTCCAGTTATGTTATTCATATAACTGAAGTAGCATAACTTAGGTTAACTTACCACAGTAGTATATACAAGGCCTTAGAAAATATGACATTTCTAGCAATTGGGTAGTTACAATAGGCACATGTCAACATCTGTATAGTTTTTGTTGCAGCTGTATTTGGTTATTTGTTTTTTGTGTTGGGAGAAGGGGATTGTGATGATCTGTGCATTGGTATGAAGGTAATAATACCATCAAATCCGTCAAGATATTAAGGGAAGAAGCAACATTTCTAATGCCTAGGGCACAGGACTGGGAATCAGGGCTCCTTGTTTCTAATGATAGCTCTTTGACTGACCCACTTTCCAAACTTGCATATGCATTTGACTTCTCTGTGGTGGTATAGCCATCTCTCAGATGTGTATTTAACTAGTTCACAGACGTTTCCTGAGCCTTAATTAATTAGTGTTTGTCAAGTGCTTCAGGATCCTTTGGACGAAGTGTACTACAGCATAAGTACAAAGCATTAATGCCATCTGGAATCTCCATTGGTTACTTCACCATTGAGACCCAGTTTTAAGTCACAGAAATGATCGTTAAAATGATCATCATTAGAAAACAGGAAGAGGCACTTCAGAAATTCTTCAGAACTAGTGGCAGTAAAACTACAACCAGTACAGTAGGCAGCTGCCAGCCTACTGTATAAAACCTTGTGAGAGATGTCACAAGAATCCTCTGCAAACCCTACCAGCTACATATTCCTTTTTCAAATGAAGTCCTAGTATGCTAGGTTTCTGGGGGATAAGGGTGTGTGGAAAAGAGAATAAAATTACTTTTTGTTCTGAAATGCTATCTTTAGTCATGTTTTGGTGCTTAGACCCCACATGGTAGATGATTTGAACTGTGCTAGAGAGAAGGACAGGCAGACAAACAAAGATAGCACCAGAAATGTGGATTGAAGTAATGGAGCCCTTGGCTTTAGACTCTGCGCAGAATAGCTGTTAAGTGAACATGAGCTCAAGTTCCCTCACACATTCACAGTCCCTCACTGCCTGAGACATTTTTTCCCCTACTTTGGGTCTTAAGGTTCATAACTATTTGGTGTTTTGGATGTTGCTGTGACTGCACTACTTGAAGGGGTATGGTGATTCAGTAGTGACTGGTACTATATTTACCATTTACTTTCATTTCTGGGTGACCCTGTGAGTTAGCCGAGAGAGCTTTCTAACCCTGGACCAAATAACAAGTGTGGCACTCATTGCACATACTTGTGTGACTCCTGTGCAAACCAAATTCATTCCAATAAACTCTCACCTCTGAGAAGCCCCTGAGGACTGGCATTTGTGCCAATGCTTGCAAGCCATTGAAAGAAATGATGTCACACTCTGTCCCCACAGACTCGCCCAGAGGAGCCCACAGTAATGGAGTTAGTATTTTAGTGCACTCTTTCTCCATGCAAACACCATGGGACTTTTTTTATTGATGGTGTCGTCTGGCCCTAGTTCACAGCAGGGGCCAATGCTCCTGACAGTGGCCCTCCCAGAATCACTAACAGGAAATTGGAGTTAGGTCTATTAGAGTCAGTTTGCTTCTTTTTTTAAACAGAGCATTCTGGATGCACACACCAACCTGTAGCATGTGCGTGCATGCTCGCACACCCCCACCCACCATCCACCCACAGCAGTGGATTTTAAATGGAAGTCTGCCATCGGCTCAGACGGCTTCTTGTAGTGTGCAGGGTAAGAGTTCCCTCAGCTACAGTTAGCTGTTTACCTGGTTCACTTGTTGATCATTCATTTACCTAGCAGTTTCGCCTGCTCACTTTCAGTTATCATAGGGCCCCACTGAGGTTAGACCTTCTTAATAAAGATGGGCTGAGGAGATGATGTTTGGATTCAGACATGAATTAGCTTCTGGCTAGCAATCAGGTCTGAGACCAAATCAAGGCTATGGTAGTGATTTGTTGGTACAGAAATATTTATGAGCTGTTCTTGTGATATTTTTTACCCTAAATGGTGGAAATCCTGAAAAAAGCAGCAAATCATATAAGATTTCAGCCACATCTGAACAGAAAATAGGCCTGTTCTGGTGTGTGATCTGAGCTGGAGCCATGCAGGATACAAGACCAAATCTCCCTGAAATTGAAGGGGATTCCAGTCCAAGGTTCCCACCCTGGCTCATCGCTAATTCCCAAAGTATCAACTAATTTTTGTCTGAATGTTTGAGATAGTCAGTTTCCAGAGAGCAGTTCCCTGAAAACAGTATTCTTTCTGTTCAGAATTTGCATTCATGCATGTCTGTAATAATTATTTGGGTTCTGCTTCACCACTTAACATTTCTGATGCTGTGAAAAAATCATCCTCTAGGGTACTGAATCTAAGCTGCTAGCTCCTCACGGCATGGTCTGGAAAGCATGTGGTGCTAAACAGGTGTAAAAATAAAAAACCCAAAAACTTTGCTGTGTCCCATGGCTGCAATGCTAGGCATGTGTTTTCTGACTGCCTGTTGCCAAAGGGCATTCTTGAGAAACAGTTGCCAGTATGTGCTTGTTAAAGTGACAGCAGAATAAAAGCGCTGATTTGCAACTTCTGGTACATATTTTTCAGGAGCCTCAGCTGTCAAAGGATAACACTGCATAAGAATTTGTTTGTCTCCTACGTTCTTAACTCTGTGTTTACCATCGCCCACCTCATCGCAGTAGTGCCTAATCCAGGCCTTGTAAAAAGGGATCCCGTAAGTATTTAATTATTCCCTCCTTTTACAGAACATAGCTAAACAAATCCACTATGGATACATTTGTAAACAATAGCCTTGCAGTGCACTAAGTCAAAAATACAGGACCAAATTCAGAGAGACTTACACACGCATATCTCCCATTGGGAGAGACTTGCTCAGTAAGAATCTCAGGACTTGGCTACACTCGAAACTCCAAAGTGCTGCCACGGGAGCGCTCCTGCGGCAGCGCTTTGAAGTGAGAGTGTGGTCGCGGGAGCTCTCCCAGCACTGCAGGTACTCCACCTCCTCAAGGGGATTAGCTTACAGCGCGCGGCTCCCAGCACTGGAGCACTGTTTACACTGGCGCTTTGCAGCGCTGTAACTTGCTGCACTCAGGGGTGTGTTTTTTCACACTCCTGAGCAAGAAAGTTGCAGCGCTGTAAAGCACCGGTATAGCCAAGGCCTCAGAATTTGTCCTGAGGAGCATAAGGCTTCGAAAGTAAAGTAATTCTATTAGCAGCATGGACTTGCTGGAATGTTGAGAGAATTTGCACAATCTGTTGAGATAGAGTTCCAGGACTTCATCAGTGCAGCTCAGCAGGGAGCTCCAAAGTTAAATCACTTTTCTGTCTCTCTGATCCTGGCCTGCAGTCCTATTCCTAGCCTAGAGTGGCTCTACTTTACATTGGCTAACAATGGCTCCTGAAGGATAGAGTGGCCCTGCCTATGCCTCCTTTCTCCCAGACATGCCCTTTATCAGAGAGTGGAGATGTGGAGTAAAGTGGCCACCATATGGCGCTATAATCCTTGGGAACTTCCCCAGGCAGGGGAACTCTTGCGGCACCAATCCACTGGGATTCTGAGTGCTTTGCATTGTTGAAGCAGGGACCAGGATCCAGTCCAGTTTTCTCTGTTTACCAAACTCTGCCCAGTAGCCAATAAAGCAAGGCACAAGCTCAGTTCATTTTCAGTCCTCTTTAGGTAGATGAAGGAGCTCTGCATATTGTTGGACTCTGCCAGTCCATTAGCTGATAAATATTTCAGAAATTTGCGTTAAACACAAATGTCCTGAGTCTGACCGTACTCACATTAGGAGTAATTCACCCCAGTCCAATGGAGCTGCACTAGCGTACACTGATAAAGACTGTCAGGCCTGTGATCTCTAAAGTTGTCATAACATTTATCAGTTTGTCTTCTAGTAGGATATTTAAATTATGGCTTAATCATTTCTCTAGTTCTAAGTTTCGAAAAGCAATAAATGCTATCATGGTATTACCTGTCTTAAGTGCATCTTTCAACATATGCTATTGGTTAATCAAGATAATTAAAGTAGTATGTGAACAGACTACAGAAAAATATGATCAGTTTCACAGGCCATCTGGAGATTTTAAAATAGAACATAAAAAAAATCAAACACATTTCATTCTACCTTACTGCATATTGTCCTATGTTTCCATTTTACGCAAAGAGTATGATAAAAATACTCTTGATATTTGAAGATGAAGAGCTCATATATGATAAGCAAAGCATTAACATCAGGCTGCTGAAATTTAAGTAGGAATAATTACCTCAAGCTTAGGTTAAAAAATGATAGTTCCTGGCAGAAGAGGTAAATTATCTAAATCAGAGTGCTTTTTAATAAATGCTGAGGTCACAGCTAGAAGGTTTGTGCATTGAGAATGTACTGATTTATAAAGGAGACATGAAGTAAATATATGTAGATATTTAGGAGCAGATCCTCATTTGGGATGAAATCCTGGCCCCAAAAGTCAATGGAAGAGCTCCCATTTACTATAACGTGCCAGGGTTTCTTGGTGTAAGGTGGCATCGCTCTATTGAAGTTAATTGGGATACATCAGTTTGCACTGGCGATCTGGTCCTCAGTAACTATGGTGATGAATGCTATAGGAATAGCATAGATAGATACTTATGACTTCAGTGGGACTCTGTATAAGTACAAAGATCTGTCCATGCAGAGCACCCTGCAAGATTGCGGCCTTAATCAGGAGTGGCTCCAGGCATGCTGGGGGCAGCATGTCGCGGGGGCGCTCTGCCGGTCGCCAGGAGGGTGGCAGGCAGGTTGCCTTCAGCAGCATGTCTGCGGAGGGTCCGCTGGTCCCACGGCTCCACCAAAGCTGCAGGACCAGCGGACCCTCCGCAGACATGCTGCTGAAGGCAACCTGCCTGCCACCCTCCTGGCGACCGGCAAAGCGCCCCCGCGGCATGACGCCGGCTTGGGGCGGCGAAATGTGTAGAGCTGCCCCTGGCCTTAATTAGTATCTTAAATTAGAGGAAATTCTTTAGATTGGATCATACTTGAAAAGGAAACATATATATATAAAGAAATTTACCTGGACAGTACATTTCTGGCTTTCCATTGCGGTTACTGAAGATATTCATATGACTAAGCTCCAATTCAGCAAAATATAGTTAATTGCTTTGATGAATCAGGGCCTTGTTCTGTGCCTTCTCCCTTACCATCAACTCTTCTTCTGCCTGATCCAGCAATGAACTGCTCCCTAGTAGATAAGACATAAAACTGGCCGTCAGAAGACCTGGGTTCTTCTACTGACTAATTGGGTAATGTTGGGTGAGTCACATAATCCTTGAGTGTCTCAATGTACATGTCTTTAAAAATAAGCAGGTAACAGAACTTATTTGCAAAGCACTTCGAAATCTGTGGTTAAAGAGCCCTCCACAAGTACAGAGCAATACATTATTTTATTATTATTCTATTCTTCTGATACCATATGGCTGCAAAGAGAAAATGAGCCGTTGGGGGGCATGTTCTCAAAAAATAATGAAAATCTTTTGAAAATGTAATGAATGTATGTTTAAATCACACGAGAAATATTCCTGGTAACTTTTCACTTTGTAGTAATTTAACAAAGCAAATAAAGGTTTTATATATTGCTTCAGTTTATATTTGGTACACCTGCCATTTTTCTGAAAGTCCATTTCAGATTATTGCTTCTGACTTTTTGTAGTTTGCAATGTTTGACCTCATTTCTCCTGTGGATCTTCACAGCATGATGGACACATGGGTTAATACATCTCATGCATCAGAAATACACAGGCATACATATCATAGTGTGGAGGAGGAATTGCTATGCCAATGGGAATTTCAAACAGTCACAGATATCCTTTATTTAATGGCAAGATATAGATGTGACGTAGGTAGTATTTATTTATTCTGCATCATGGAAAAATACTTTAAAAATAAATATTCCACCTTATTCCTTGGGAATTTTTCCCTTCCAGAAGTTTCAGAGTAGATTTTAAATATGAGGTAGCGTGGAAAAGCTACTCCCAGTGAACGTATATTTATGAAGATGTCAGTAATACCAATGGAAGATAACAACAAGAAGGAAGAAAGAAGCCTGTCTTATGTAATGGATGCTGAGGGGACAAAACCAGGAAACAAGTCCTTCTTTCCCTAACACCAAAGCCCCATTCTCTTCTCACTGGGCCTTTTACTATCAAGAGACCAGGTTCCAATGCACACACCTGGACCTGGAAAGAATCTATTACACCCTGCCCCTTGGATATATTCCTTAGCACTGATTTAAACCTGTTTTGTGACAATTGGTAAGTGAAACTGCTTCTTAAATGTATTTATTATTATGCTTTTCATTTTCTTTTGTTCTATCTTATTATATGATTCCATTTATATTCTTGAATTTATGTGCATCTAAACTGATGGCAGAGAAAAAGGATACCATCCCTGGCTTCACAGGAGAAGGGCAAGAAGAAGAGCTAAGAGTCTATGGACAATCAGATAAGGGGTGTGTGTGTGTGTGTGTGTGTGTGTGTGTGTGTGTATAATGCTATGAAACTAAATTCCATTTTTTACATTGTACCAAAGTGACAGTTGTCCGTTATCCTTGTAGCTGAAAGAACCAAGAGTTTCCTTGCCACTGAGGCAAAAAATGACCAATAAAACCTTTTAAAGCGGCCGTTCCAGTATTTTTTTCATGTTGGTGACAAATGTAAAACTGGAACATTTGCACATTGTCCGGAACAGCTAAAGTCCCTCCTGCTTCTCAAGCCATTGAAAATCCTGAACACTGAGATTTGCACTTTAGCTAAAGAGCACTGGCTAGGAATGAGTGAAAAGAAAATTGAAGATGATACACTTTTTTTTTCTCAGGCTGCCCTAACAGGTTGCTCTAGCAACAGTTGGCATTGTATTTTCATCCAATGCTTCATGATTTCAGGATTGGTGAGTTATTTAATGAGTGACTTAGCACCATCGGATGCTGTACCAGCTGTGGGCATCTTACCATTATCACAGTGTGATCCAACCAAGGCCAACAATGTAGCTGCAGATATTTTTTTTACCAACAACTGTGGTCACTCTTTAATGATACTCTGGGATGAAATGTCATCACAATACTGGGTGATTTTTCCTGCATGTAGGAAAATAAAATTACATCAGGTCACATAAACTGAGGAAGTTTGGTACTGGGCAGAAGAACAGGAGTGTGCAGCAACTGCTGGAATTTGCAGCTGCCAACAACATGGTGATCTCTGACTGGCTCTTCCGTCAGTCAGAGATTCACAAGCAGACCTGATGCAGCCCAGATGGCTTCACCAGGACTGTTATTAATCATGTCCTCCTTAACAATCATTGGCGATTAACACTGAATGTACAAGTTTACAGAAGTGCTGAACCATCAGCTTTTGCTGACAAAAGTGCACCTCTGACTTCAATGACAGATAGTTAATGAGCTGAAATTAATCTTATTCAGCCAAAAGCTCTTATTACCACCAAGCTATCAGACAGCTTTCTGTTCTGAACCACATATGGCTATTGAAGCATTATGGAGTGAAGTCTCACTCCCCTGTCAATGATATTGTTTCAGGTCATCAATGCTGATCTCTGCCAGCTTAATGATGGTGCCCCAGCCCTTCAAATGACATCTGTGGATCAGGGAATAAATGCCCACAGCTGATGGAGCTAAATAAAAGCAAGGCTACCATTTGAGTCTTCAAAGACACATTTGTGGAGAACAAAAGCAAAGGCTCAGTGGGTTCAACTTTGGAATGAAGTTTACCATTAGCTGATCTCCACATTCCCTATTCAACTTTGCGGTGTTTGAAAGGGAATATGGCACCAGCTTCTCCAGTAAAGAATTGGTCTGGCAGCATCAGCCAGAGTCTGCAGAATCAGTTGCATTGATGGGAAGACCGTGTCATGATGCTCTTCAATTGTCCATCACCTGCAGTCCCTCTTCCACTTGAAGAGGGGAAGAAAGTCACAGTAGTGCCACCTTCCTTCAGCCAAGAAGGTATCTGGACCACAGTCCATAAGCTGAAGTCTGGGAAGGCACCAGGGATTTGTAACATTATCCCTGAGATGCTGAGGACAAATGACAGTATTATTGTACCACCATTCTGCTTTGAGATCTTGAATATGTGAATAACATTGTCTTGTTGACTCAGTTTAGTCAATCACTGCAACTGGTGGCTGATCTGGGCTGGCAAGAAGCAGCATGCATTGAACTGGTTATTAATCCAGATAAAACTAAGTCCCTGGCCATTACCATCGAACAGCCTCCAGCTCCAGTTTACAACCAGGTCATGTCCGGGTGGGACCTCAAGTATGTAGTAGCCTCAAATATTTGGCCTGTCATAGACAGTGCTGGAGGTTGCTCAAAAGATGTAGATGCTTGTGTAACAACAGCTGCTGCTGCCATGTTTCATGCCTGTTCTGGGCCTGACAGCCTCCGTGGATCCATTGTAATATCATGCTTGCTACAAAGCTGTGGATTTATAGAACCACATTCATACCAATTCTGTTGTATGGAAGTGAGGAAGGCCAAAGAACACTGGACTAACATTTTCAATTCTCTTCATATCCATCTGCTTTTCCATAGTAAGTGGTAGGACAAGATTGGAAAAGAGGATATTCTAAACTGAATCCAGCAAACACCTCCATCAGCACTGGTTTGGTTTTGGCTGCTTTCTTGGTATAGGCATATAAGAATGGAAGATCAACAAATTCCAAAGTGTGTGCGTCAAGGAATGCTGTCTCGGAGCCAGTGATCATGTAGGTGCCAAAAACTTTGGTGGCAGGACAAGATTGCCAATGATGGACATAAATGGAAAATACAGTCATACCACCTTAGTATCCTTACCAGAGAGAAATCAGGCTGGCACTTGATTTGCAAGGAGGCCACATCCTTTTGTGATTTGTCATGATGATGATGATGTATTATTGTATCCCTAAAATTGATTATGGAGAAAAGTGTTAAGTCTTGAAATTAAAACAAGGATAAATACATTTATTTGTGAACAACAAATTAGATTTTTCCATTAAAAAGTTTGAAATATATAAATAGAACTGCAGCTTTCTAATCATTTCAAGTGGTCTTGTACATTCAGTGGTCTTATTCCATGACTGTGGCAACTATATTTCTGAATATTGATTTGTGTGTGTGAATAAGACACAGCTGGAGTCTGGAGCAATATTTCTGTTATTGAGAAACCGAATCATTTAACAGATACCATTTAACAGCCCTCATTACACCCCTGCAGTATCAATTGAAATCATTGGGGTTACATATTTGTATGTCAAGTATCAGAGGGGTAACCATGTTAGTCTGGATCTGTAAAAGCAGCAAAGAGTCCTGTGGCACCTTATAGACTAACAGACATATTGGCACATGAGCTTTCGTGGGTGAATACCCACTTCATCAGATGCATGGATGGGTATTCACTGACAATAGCTTATGCTCCAATATGTCTGTAAGGTGCCACAGGACTCCATGTTTGTACGTGAGGGCTGAATTTGGTCACACGTAACCAATGGCTGAGAAATTTGAAGCAGTCTGGAAAAGCTTAAAATTACCAAGAGATTTTATTTTATTTCATAACACTTTGTTGTGAGAAGGGAGAGAATATTGGTATCTTCCTCTTTACTCAAGTTCCCCCTAGTTTCATACAATCTCTTCAACATTTGTGCACGTTTTCCCTTGGTTACTCAACGGTCTTGGCGAGTGTAGTCTAAAGTTTAGAACTCTGTTGCAATGTGACAAAGCCCATGCTAAAGGACAGCATAGTGTCATGGTACTCCATTGAGCACTCCTAAGAGCATTGCTCTTCAGCCAGGTACGACATCTCGGAGTCCCCAGGAAGTATAGCCACTCTTGACTCTCATAAAGGAGAGTGCAGTATGCTTTCTTCAGGACTGGCATTATATGGTTTCCTCCCCCTTCCTGCACAGTTTGAAGAGGCACTAACTGTCTCCAGCCCAATGATTGGGTAAGAGTGTGCATTGCCGATCTGCCCTGTGTAAGAAATGGTATGGAGGTACACCATGCCAAGTGCATTGCATGAAAATAATTATGCTTCCAAGACAAACCACATACCTCTTCCCCACTTCAGTCCAGCATTAGCATTGCCAATAGTGCATAAAAGGAAAGTGAAACAGCACTAAAGAAAATATTCTCAATAAATAAAAACTTTAACAACAAAATTGTGGTATAAATAATATACCAAAAAATCATGACCAGCAGGAATTCATAGTTTCCCCATTCACTCATTAAAAGAACAGTCACCATCAGGAGCGGTGCCAGGGTTTCTGGCGCCCTAGGCAGAAAACGGGGGCGGAATTTTGTGTGCTCCCTGTGGGGCGCGTGGGAGCTTCCAGTTCTGCTCCCATCGCGCTGCTGAAGAAGGACCCTCCGCCGAAATGCTGCAGGCGACAGCAGCAGTCATTGAGCTGCTCTGTTGCCTGCCGCTGTTTTCTGTGGCACGTCAACAGAAGGTCCTTCTTTGGCTGCACGACAGGAGTGGAACCAGAAGCTCCCGTGGGGAACACACAAAATGTCATCCCCCGAATCCTAGCGCCCTAGGCGGCCGCCTAGGGTCACCTAATGGAAGCTCCGGCCCTGGTCACCATCACTCAACTCAGATGAGGTTTTCCTGTATCTGTATAAAAATATGGAGAGACACAGAAAGAAATGAACAGTGTATCATGATAAAGTGTGGAGAGGAAATCTGATTTATGGGACTAAAGTGCAATCGGCTTTACCCTATTGCCTGAGAGATAAACAGGAAATGAGAGCCAGGAAAATAAAGGTGATGGGCAATATTGCAAAAGCAGAAATAATTGTAGCTCTTTTCTGAAGGTAACTATTATCTTCCTTGTTAGCACTGCAACAGGCACCTTCTGCCTTTTGTTAGTTATGATTCTTTCTGATGTGGCCTAATGGAGTCCTGAGGAATTTTAAAAATGTAATTGTGTCAGTAACTGAGCCAAAAATAATCCCATTGAAGATAAATGGTAAAATTCCTATTAACTTCAGTATAACCACTGTTAACCTCAAATTTCTACTTTGCTCAGTCTCTGCTGGACACGGCAAAGATTGGGGAGCCATCAAGGAGTGCAGTTCCATGTATGGGAGGTTGTTCCATGTTCTGTGTGCTGGATAATAACATGGGAGGGCTCCATTCTTATACACTAAACTGGCTCTTTATTAAAGCAACTATTCACAGAGCTGCTTTATCTGCACTTTAGCATTCCTAGCTATGACTTCCTGATGCCTCTTCATCCTAAAATCCCTGTTCCTCTTTCTAAGTTCCATGCAGGTTGCTTACAGGGCAGCCAGAATCATTTTAGACCCCAGCATGGTTTAGATCAAACTGAGAGCTGTTCTAAAATACAAATTGGCTCCAACAGCCCCCAAGCGTGTGCCTGGGGCAGCAAGCTACAGGGAGCACCCTGCCAGTCCCTGTGAGGGTCGCAGTCAGGCAACCTTTGGTGGCATGCTGTGGGAGGTCCGCCAGTCCCACGGATTTGGCAGCAATTTGGCAGCGGGTATGCTGAAGCTGCAGGACCGGCGGACCTCCCACAGGCATGCCGCCGAAGGCAGCCTGCCTGCTGTGCTTGAGGCGGCAAAAAGGCTAGAGCCTCCCCTGTTTCCACTGCAGATTGCTGAAGTTCAGTGACCTGTAGCCACACCTCTTCCAGCCTCTGGCACACCCTCTGCACTAGGAGATGAGAGATGCCTGTAGGAAGACTATGCATCACCTTGCCATTTAGGGATCTCCTACAATACCAGAGAATTCCACAGCTGACCAATTATTTGGTCTCTTTGCACTGGCAGAGGTGTGCAAATGGATCATGGAGGGGCTCAGGATTGACCCCTGTGTTTATAATTGTAGCAGTTAATTGACTTCTGTGGGTCTAATAGTGTAACTAAGATAACCACGAGTGTCCTTTAGCTGTTGTAAGCAAAATATTCACTAGGTTTTGCGCATGTCAGTGCGGATTAAGTTCTGTTTTCACTTTCCCCTCATGCAAACTCCAACTGAAACCAGTGGGTTTACACAGGGTGTGAGTCTGGGAAGATTGTGGTCCCTAAAGAAACACTGTCATCTGAAATTTAGCTGAAAATGTAGATACTGTAAAGCAAAATAGAAATAGTTCTAATTTTGAAAAAGAGACCAGTCTCATAAAAACACATGTTTAAAACAAATAAACATTCCCCTTTCTTTGTGTGAAATCTCAGTAGGGCAGAGCTAGGAACAGGAACCCAACTATGACCAAAGATGAAACTGACTTCACTGATTTTCGTTGGTCAAGGTAAACAAAAAAGGAACAAAGGGCCAGATGTCAAGCCTTTATCAATGTAGAGAAGACTAGGAAAATCAAAAGGAGTTGGGTGCCTAATTCACATTGGCATGTTTGAAAATCCCAATAGGCACCTCTCTGCATCTGTAGGTGCCTAAATACCTTTGTCAATCTGCACTACCAATCCCACTTTTGCATTTCTCACAGAGACATTTGCTCAGTCGTACATCAAACAGCTGGCAGTGACCTTGATCAGTCTCCCATGGGTTTCTTTAACTACTGTGACTTGTTCTATCTGCAGTGAGGTTAAAAATGGTCAGGCTGAGAATTTGGGTTCAGACTGAAAAGTTCACAGATGAATGCCACTCTGTTTATGTTTGTGCATATAACACCACTACCCTGCACAGACTGCATGCTGGCTTGGTTTCTCATTCATTCGGAGGTGCTTTGTGTCACTCCATTTTACACAGCTTCAAACTCACACCAGGCTTCACAACCTCACTGCTACCAATCCTGTTCATAGGATCAGTGCTGGGACTCCCTTTAGAGCCTATCAACACTTAAATTGAAGGAAGGAAGATTTGCTGCAGAGAAATATAAAGCCCATCCCGAAGAGGCCAACTGTGCTGTTTTCACAGCACTCAAACCACTGCTAGCAAAAGGAGCAAAGTGTTGCTCCTAGGAGTTCCAGCTGAGACTCCAGCATGGCAGGGAGGAGCAATGGGCTACTCTTTTTTATCCTTTCTAATTCTGAAATGAAAATAGAAGAGCTATGCCTTAATTTTGCAGTTGCCCCAGAATAATTGCTAATGAAATGTAGAAATAAGATGTTCAAATCCAATTAATTTCCTTCTCCCAAGCTAGCTTACCAAGACAAGCCTGCAAGCTGAGTTTGATGAATCAGGACTCGTAGGCTGCCATTGGTTCCATATCCCCAGTGACAGCGAGCCTGTTTTTAATTAGCCTTTGTAGGTGTAGAAGAGCAGCACGTATTTCAGTGGTGCATGTTTTTTTCCTGACACAACAAATGCTGGCACCATCTTTCGGAATGAGAACTAGTGTTGTTGTGAACTTCCTGGTAAGAATTATTTGTACATAGCTGATTCCCATTCCTAAACCAAACAGGAAAATAAACCCACTTAAAATATTGTTAAGCTAAGGAGATTTTAAGTTAAGGATTCCACAGTGTCCTTACCAATCTGAGCCCTGCCCTATGCATTCTCATCATTATGGCCCAGGTTGGGAGTAGTTTCTGTGAAAGCATACGATCCGGGAGGAAGCATCTCACATGCTTGTGTGGCTGCACAGGAGTTGTTCATAGCAGAACTTTTAAGAAGGGGGCAGGGTCCTGGCCCACGAAGTAGAGCTGACACACCAAGGGGAGCAATTCATTCCACTGACCTCCTCTTCGATGGAGCAAACTGCATTCTCCCTGTGCACAAAGAATAGCACCAAAGAGATCATGCTGCCCTAGGTGCTGTGGCTTAAAAGTCACAGTCTAGCTGTGTAACAGCTAATGCCCTTCTGCACTGGTGTCTCAGAACACTGGGGAATCTTTCATGCCTAGGACCACACTCTGGTCCCTTGTGCCAAGTGCGAGTTAACGTTATGTGAAGGATACCTCCACAGGCGTCGAGGGAAGAGGATTCTTCTCTACCCCATGAGAGCACCACAGCCGCAACTACATTCCAGTAGTAATGGTGGCCACTGGCCCAGATTCCCCCTGTATGGGTTGTTCTGCACAGCCCCCACCTTCCAAACAGCCACAGAGGCAGGTGCTGCAGAGCAGGATTCTGTGGCATGCAGGTAGAGTTCTGTTCTGCTTCTCCCTCCAAGCACAACCAAACCACAATGGTTAGCACTAAGGGCCTACTGTGCTCATGGAGGGAAGGCGGGATTTAGCTCCCATTGTGTCATGACCCATTCTTCCCACAGCAGGCTTCAGTTATATATTATATGGTGGCCTGAACGTAGAATTTCTTCAAGAGCTATTAGTTTGCCTCTGTTGCTTAACATTAATGGAGGGTCATTTGCAAAGGAAATATCTGCCAATAGTAAACTCAGGGCCTAATGCACCACTGCATTCCTCCAGTTTTACTCTAGTGTGACTGAATTCATTGGAACTATACTCGCATAAAACTGGAGTAACTCAGCGGTGAGTCATCCTAGTCAGCCTCTCATAGTTTATCCTAGGAATGAACAATTATCCCTGTTACCTAGGTCTTAATACAATTAGCGCTGATGAAGATGCAGCGTGAATACCGAATTGACATATTGAAAACAAAAAGAATTGTATTTTCTCCCTCATATATGAAAGTATTATTAAAAATAAATGCACTGTTTCCCTGAGTGGAATAATATTTTCATTCATTTTTGAAGACAGATTTGTAAAGGATTAAACAGCATAAAAAGAAAGCAGTAATTCTCATTTATCCCCAAGTTTTTATATTCTTACTGATTTCTTCATAACTCTTTTGTATATAAAAGCAAATTTAGAGTTACATTTCACCCCATCAGTATCAAGTTCCCTTTTCAGGTAGCAATTCCATGCCAAGTAGTGACATCATGACCAGCCATATGCAACCTGTAGGATCCAAGTATTAATGATAAAAGGCCATTTGCAGCATACTTAGACAGAACTTCAGTAAAGAGCATTAATATTCAGTGTCATGCATACAACAGTTGAATTGAGCTTGAAAACATATCATGCAGCTACTCTTCATGTGAAAGATTCAGACTTTCTCAAGAAAATTATTAGGGATGCTTTTTCCATAGAAAGGCAAGACTAAATTAATTAGCTGATAGTCAGGGGGAAAAAAAAGAAAATAATTGGGGTTGGGGGCGGTTTAAGAGCAAGGCTATTATTTTGGGCCAGATTCTACTACCTTCCATTGCAGGCCTTACTTTGAGTATTCCTACTGAATTGTCTCCTAAGGCAGAGTCTTAGTTCAGTCACCTCTGTAGATCTCAACTATCCTAATATCACAAAAAGAGAGATTATGTTCTTTCTCATAAATTCCATGACCTGTGTTAAGTTCAGTGGTCTGTGTTATACAGGAGGTCAGACTAAATTATCACAATGGTCTATGAATGTCTTTCAGGTAGCCAAGCCCCAAATCATTCTTTGTCAAAACATTTGATATTCCATCTACATCTAGAGAATCCTGTGGCACCTTATACACTAACAGACGTTTTTGGAGCATGAGCTTTCGTGGGTGAATACCCACTTCGTCGGATGCAATTAGTGAAGTTTGCCAGGGGCAGGTAATATAATGCTAGCAAGTCATGCTAGAGATAATGAGGTTAGTTCGAATCAGGGAGGATAAGGCCCTGTTTCTATTGCAGCTGAGGTGTAAACCAAGATAGGAGAAACTGGGTCCTGTAGCTGGAAGCCATTCACAGTCTTTGTTCAATCCTGAGCTGAGGTGTCATTATTGCAGATGAACTGAAGCCAGCAAGTTTCTTTGAAGATCTAGTCCTGAAGTTTGATTTTGCTGCAGGATGGCCACCTTAAGGTCTGCGAAGCGTGTGGCCAGGAGGTTGAAGTCGTCTCCTACAGGTTTTTTAGTTCCAATCCTAATATCTGATTTGTGTCCCATTAATCCCTTTTCCGTAGAGACTGTCCAGTTTGGCCGACGTACATAGCAGAGGGGCCATTGGCTGGCATATGATGCGATATTACATGTCGGACGTGCAGGGAATGTAACCGGTAGATGTGGGGATCTGTTAGTGTCCCTGTGATGGTGTCGCTGGTGTAGATATGTGGCAAGAGTGAACATGAGGTGGTTGCATGACTTGGTCTGAGCTGGATTACTATGGCTGCGGGTGCAGTTGCTGGTGAGAATAACGTTCAGGTGTGGCACGGTTGTCTGTGGTGGAGGATGCAGCCCATACACCGCCTCCACAGGCACTGTAGAATATAGAGGTACGACAGCTAACTGTCCCAAGGATGGGTTGTAAGATCCCTGAATGAATGCGATTGAGATGGTTTTAGCTGGGGCTGGTATGATGGCCAGTGGAAGTCCCTTGGGTTCTTCTTGGGTATTGTCCTGCAAGTAGGAGGCTCTGATTACACGCTGCTTCTGTGATCTGTTTCCTTTATTCCTCGGCAGGTATTGAGTTTTGAGAAGGTTAGTGAGAATTTGTAGGTGTTGGTCCTGTCTGAGAGTTAAGCAGATACTATGTAACCTCAGGCTTGGCTGTAGAACAGATGGATCGTGTGATGTGCCCGGGATGGAAACTGGAGGCATGAAGTAGGCAAGAGCAGTCGGTAAGGTTTTTGATATAGGTGGTTAATGTGACTATCACTTATTGCACTGTGGTGTCTAGAAAGTGGACTCCGTGTAGATTGGTCCAGGCTGATTGGCCAGCATGATGGATCCATGGTGGGTGAAAAATGTGGGAGGAAGTAATCGTGGTGGACATTTTTCCAGAGTACTGCCCACATATCTAGCCAACTCTGCCACATATCTACACCCAGCAGACACATCACAAGATCTAACCAGATCAACCACACCAATCACCGGTCATCACTTTGCATGCCACCATGTAAATACGCCATCATTGCCACAATGCCCCTACTGCATGTACATCGGCCAGAACGAACCAGTCTCTATGGATAATAGGAAATAAATGTGAACAAATTCTAGCTTGATTAATGGCAATATACCGAGAGCCCTCCACAAACTTGCCATCCTGCACAAAAAACTTCCCCATCTCCAAAAACGTCTGTTAGTCTATAAGGTGCCACAGGATTCTCTGCTGCTTTTACAGATCCAGACTAACACGGCTACCCCTCTGATACTTGACATCTACATCTAATGAGAAACCAGTACGGATCCAATAGCGCTGCAGTCGTAACATCCTAATCACTTTCTCCATAAATGTAACTCTAAATGATCTTATGTTGTAGCCCCATGTAAATAAATTGTAGTGTCTAATCATAAAGTGATAAAGGCATGGAGAACTCTAGCAACTTCTGAGAGAAAGGCTGCACCTTTCCTGCCAGGTCTAGGTGAAAACAGCAGTCTCGACCACAGCTGCCACTTGAACATTCAAAAGCCACTGTGGCGCTAACACAATCTCCAGACTGCAAACTTCAGCAATAAACAGAGGGCACAGACCTTCAATCAACAGTGTTGATTTAATTTACCATTTTATCTGATTGCTTATCCAAACCTCTGAGCGTTACCACAGTCTTCTCTGAATTGTTCCTAAGCCAGCTAGCTCTCATTCATCAGCACTTGCATTCTGATAACTATACTAATCAGCATGAATTACTAGACCAGGATAACCTGCTTTTAGTATCAGCTGCCTATCCCATGTCACCAGTCTTCTCATTCTTACACATTTCTGCCATCTACAAAAGAGAACCGTTACTACAAATTTTCCATTGTGTGTCTTTTCTCACTTGCTCTATTTTTAACAGGTCCACTAAACTCACATAACCAGAACTTTGGCAGTGATGTGAAGTCTGTTTTCTACATCATCCATCCTGGCACTCTTATCAAACACTAGAGAAATTATATTTATTTTAACCTTTGTATGGACTGAGTAGTGAGTCCCTGCAAGGCTGCAACTCTTAAGTGGAGTGGAGTGATTGTTGAATGGACTCTGACACTAATCAAGTTCTCTGTGCTTTATTGAGATGTTTACTCACCTATCCCTTTCTTTTTGATTAATCTCAAGAGAACTGAGCAATGTGGAGTTCTTTATCTCTCCCAGTAGCTAAGAGACTTGAAGGAAGCAAGTATCTTATTTCAGACATGTATATAAGTGACAGGAATATCTAATTATTGTTATTACTGGAGGTGACCTTGGACTTCTTTTAACTCTGCAGCCTACTTGCTATTCTAAAAAGCAGAATACCAAGTAGATTATATATCATTTGCCCTGAACAACACATGCATGACAAAATCAGAGTTGCCCATCACATCATGCTTAAATGTTAGGTTAATTAGCACAAATGCTAACAATTGACCTGGGAATGAAGGTGGTGCTGAGTGCATTCTATGGGTTAGATTGTCTTTCATAAACTTTCATCTGATCTTTCAAAGCAAAACCCTTACAGGAAGGGGGCCTTTAATGACTCTGAATTATTTTATGATTCTGCAACTACAAAAATAATACAATTAAAAATGTTACATTGAGGCATAAATGTCAAGAATCAGATAAATCACAACAAACCTGATGTTCCTTGATGAGCTATTTAAGCTAAAGCAGTGGTTCTTAAACTAGGGCCGCCGCTTGTTCAGGGAAAGCCCCTAGCAGGCCAGGCTGGTTTGTTTACCTGTTGCGTCCGCAAGTTCAGCCAATCGCAGCTCCCACTGGCCGCGGTTTGCCGCTCCAGGCCAATGGGGGCTGTGGGAAGTGGTGGCCGCCCAACACTTCCCGCAGCCCCCATTGGCCTGGAGTAATGAGCTAAAGGACAATGTTAGCACAAGATCAAAAGGGTATAAACTGGCCAACAATAAATTTAAGCTAGAAATTAGAAGATTTCTAACCATCAGGAGAATGAGGTTCTGGAACAGCCTTTCAACAGGAAGAGTGGGGCCCCTTTTAAAATGGAGCTTGATAAATTTATTAATGGGATTATATGACGGTGTAGTCAGCAGTAGCAGGGATTGGATTTGATGGCCCAGGATGCCCATACCAGTCCTATGTTCCTTGCCAAGATTTCTTTCAATGAGTGTCTGTGACGGGGTAGATTAGGTTCAGAAGTCCCCTGTTGGACACCTCAGGGTCCTACCACAACCATCCCAAGAAAGAAGCAATGGAGCTAAGTCCTCCGAGCAGCCTAGAGAGGCTGCAAAGAGCTCCCAATCATAGAGGCTACAGGGTGGCAATATAAAAGGAGCAGCAGAGCTAGAGACAGGAGATTTTTAAGGACAAGTTAGAAGAACACCTGGTCTAGATTATACTTAGTCCTGCCATGAGTGCAGGGGACTGGTCTAGATGACCCAGGATTAGGGCTCTTAAGGTCCCTTCCAGTCCTCTGAGTCTATGACGCTTTGGGAGTCGTGCTAGAAGAGCTAAATGTTAGACTGCTAAAACTTATCAGTACAAGAAATGTTAAGCAAGGAATATTATTTTTAGCTATGTCCTAAAATGCAGGAACAGATGCTTAAGTTAGCAAAATTTGATGGACTTACCAAAAAGATCTAAGCAAATAACAGATGTCTGAAATATATCAGAAAATGTGCTAAAAATACAATGTATCTGTAATTGAGGAAATAATAGAACCAAGCTGTAAAAATGGGGGCTGTAAGAATGTCAATTTGTGTACCATTTTCAGAACCACGACTGGGATCATCTTGTCATCACTGGGGGAGCTGGTTCTCCAGATTTTGGTAACTATGAGGCCTATATCTGTTAGGCACTGTTCTGATCTCTAACTTTCTAATACATTCAGTCACTCTGACTTAACCAAGTTCTCTCTAATTAGTTGATCATTTCAAACCATATTACATTTTGGTTATTGATTAATTATTGATGATCAAGTCTTGATCATTGATTATTGGAACCCTGGTCTTCATGAGTGAGTGGTTTAACCACTGGGCTAAAGGTTATAAGGTTGGGGCACCCCCACCAGTGTTTTGTGCGAAGACCTCTTAGGCAGCTTCTGAGTGCAGCCACTGGATTGGGCCCCACAAGCGAGATGTGGGGGAGGGGGGATGCCTAGTATGAGGATCCCACCGGAATTAGGCAGGAGTTAGCCACCTAGGCTTCAGGATTGAGGTGGTTTTGTGCATGCCCACTTACAGCTTTTCAGGTGCCATGGAGACCTTAACACAGAAATCTGAGTGCCTAGGGACTTCAGGCACCTAAAGGTTAAGTGGTAGCTGAGTTGGGGTTTAGAGACCTAAATTTTGGATTTAGGTGCCTACATGGAAGTTAGACACCTAACTCTCTTTATGGAACTAGCACGTAGTGAGATGTTCAGAAGTGTTTAGGCACCTATGGGAATTAGGCACCTGGGTGCCTTTTGAAAACCTGTACCTTTAGGAGCCTAAATACCTTTACACATACGTCCCTTAGCAATTTAATTCCTATTCTACTTTCAATGAGATTTAGGGTAAGTTCCTAAGTAATTTTTGAAAATGAGACTTAGGATCCTACACCATGTAAGTACTTTTGAAAATTGTATCCTTTTAAAATTTTATATACTATATCCCTGAGCTACGCAGAATGCAGTGTACCTCTGAGCTGTGTCCATTTTGTTTTTTTAATTTTATATTTTAAAAAAGTATATTAAAACATCCATCTTAGTCTGAGAGCCTGTGTGCCATATTTCTGACTGGAACATGTTTTAATGGGTGAGTCATAAACTTCTGAAATAGGTACTGACATATAAGCAGGTATGATGGATTCTGATAGCTGGTTTTTTTTGAGTCACATTGCTTAGCATAACATTACTTTGGAAAAGTCCTTTACTGCGTATTTGTCCAAAATATGGATACTTGGAATTTACGGATACTTTCCTAGAATAATAATCTAATAACCAGAAAAAATTATAAGGCAGCTCAGTAGTTGAAACCCAACCACATTCCCTTTTAATGCTAAATAAGAATGTCTGAGAAAATATTGCCTTCAAACTGAATGCAGATAATAAATCACATACAGCTACTGCAGCAGTCAGTACAACTATGCAATGGGGCAGATCTTCAGCTAGTTTACATCAGGAGAGCTCTACTGAAGTCAATGGAACTGCACTGACTGACCCCCGATCTAATATGTTTGTTTCTCATTAAAACAAACTGAGGCAAATTTGAAACTTTTGACTTAATCTGGCCCACAGAAATGGCTTAATATAAAAATAATATTGTCTGGCTCATTGTCACAGAGCAGTTTCTCTAAAATTGTTTGAACTTAAATTGTGTGCGCGCCCAGAGTGATCACAAATAAACAGAGAGAGAATTAGAAGTGAGAGGTTTTATTCTGTGCAGTCAGCGCTTGTTCTAATACTCTTAGAACTAGATTATTCAAAGCTGGCCCAGGGAGGTAGAAACGCCAGATCTCCAGGTCAGCCTGACCCCTGAACGCAGTAGGGAATGGCTCTGAGGGAGGGAAGGCAGGAAATCAATGAGACTTTCTTCAGCTGTGTCCAAAGCTGTGACCAAAGTTTGCCCCATTCATCCAAACTACTGAGAAGGTATGAAAAATCTGTCTAGTATCATATGGTGTTATGCTATTTGTGTGTAGTCCTCATGGATTTTGATAATAACATAATAATAATAATTAATGGTTAGTTCTTGAATAGTGGTTTTTATTCAGAGGTGATCAGGTGGTATGGAAAGTCATGTCTGAGAAGTGTCAAATATATATGAGCAAGTGCCCTTGTATTAACAGAGGAACAGATAAAATGTAACTTGCAGTTTAATGCAATATCTTATGTCTGAGTCCTGCAAGATGATCCACATGAGCAGACCCCCATAAAATCTCTGAATGGAGCTCTGCTATGGATCTTCTGGCAGGATCAGGGCTATAGATCTTGAGAGCACCACAAAATCCAGCCTCTGGCTTGTCTTGCTAAAATCTGATTGTACAGATATGTGTAAGAGAAGATATATATGAATTACCCATGTAGGGCTGTTCCAGTCAGTTTCTGTCTCCCCTGCATTATTTCAGTTATGTATTGTAGCTGGAAATGTCTCCAAGAAATTTGTGGGTTTTAGATAGCAGAATGTTTTATGATTATTAATATTAATAATGATAATGATAATATTATTGCTGTAATTTTTTTGTGGTTTCACCTAGAAGCCAGGGCCTAATTGTGCTAGGCTCTTTACAAACTCATAACAAGGAAATAGTCCCTGTCCCCAAAAGCTTATACTCTAAGGGCAGATCTACACTTAAAATGCTGCAGCAGCACAGCTGCACCAGTGAAGTTGTGCCACTGTAGCGTTTCAGTGAAGATACTAGTACGCAAAGGGGAGAGCTCCACTCATCGGTGTAATTAATTCACTGCCACAAGAGGCAGTAGCTGTGTTGACAGGAGAAGATCTCCCATCAACACGGAACTGTCTACACCAGGAGTTAGGTTGGTATAACTGTGTCTCTTGGGGGTGTGGATTTTTCATACCCTTGAGCAACATAGTAATACCGATGTCAGTTTGTAATGTAGGCCTGGCCAAGTAACTTGAGTGTAACATGTGACAGAGCCACATTAAATTACTTTTGTTAATTAATTGTGCAAGTCAAAGTTATCAGGCATATAAATGGTGGAAAAGTTGTTCTTTAATTTTTTGCAGTTTCAGTATAACTGTTACAGTAACATAAACACTTTACAGAGACCTTGTTTGGAGCAGGCGTGGTTCTTCATAGCTCAGACAAATCTGTGTGGATACAGTGCTTCTATATTTGTCAACATTCCTTAATAACATGGCAAATGACTTGGTAACTGTGTCTGACGATATAATGTAAATTCTTCAGCATTCATTTTTTTTTCTTTCACATTAATAGAACTGATAAGAACTAAGAAAAACGCTGCTTGTGACTGTAGCTGTTACACACAAATTCCATGACGCCACTTGTACACAAATGAAAGATGCTGTACTGTTTTGTTCATCACAAGCAAAAACTGATTTGCTCCATGTTTTGAATAATGTTCATTAAACATGATCCATCTTGATGGATTGCCAGGTTTAAACCACTCAAGCCAACCTTTTTGAATTTATTCTCAAATTAATGAGATGTGATCGACCGTAATCAAACTCATCCCTCATGCATAGCCTGATAGATTCCTTAAACCTATTGCATATCTAGTGACTAAGTGCCTCAAAGAAGCCATAAATTGATATGGGTATGTGGAAATTAACTTGTCAGATAGGTACAGAATTTAATTTAGAAAGCTACAAACTTTAATTGTTTGGGATAGGGGAAATAAATATAAAGAAAATGAAGCTTGGGAAGTGTTGCATCATGGGAAATAAATACAGTTAGTTTCCATGAAATTTACACTGTGCTTATGTGTGAGTTAGATCTTACATGTGAAGAGAAAATTATGTCAATGACTGATTTTGGTCAAATTACTCTACAAGTGTGGACATATACCTGATGGAAAAATACAACTACAGCTGCCATTCACAGTGCAATGAACTTGAGATTCATTACCATTTCAGATGGGAAATACAAAATTGTTGATTTGGCAGTGGCTGACCAGAAAACATCAGGCAGCATCTACCAATCATTTCTTCCTCTCCCAAACCCCAGCCATTGCCAATTGACTCATCAGCACTACTAAGTGGAATGGCCTTACTCAGTCTAGTGTTTAATGTGGGACAGGAGCACCCTGCGCATGACCGTTCAATACTCACACAGCAGATACTGTGCCTTAAGGCGGCACTCTCAGATAATTACCATGATTCATAATAGCTGCTAGATACAACGTGTGTCTGAAGGTGCCAAGCTGGTGCCTTCCAACACTTGAGGGACTGCTTGGCTGTCACTGGCCAGATGTAAGATATGCTCGTCTTGGTCCCTCTGTCTGCAAGATAGCGATGAGTTCACCACACAAGTTCACTGACATTTTAGACCTTGGCATAGTTACTTTATGTCAGGTAAAATGCCAACAAGATTCAACAGCAATCTTTGCAAAGCTCTGTGTGCCTGTCAGCCAAGGCAATGCTCAAGCGGATGAGCAATCAATAAGAAATGAATGGAGAAAGGTTGGCCCCCAGCTGAAAGGCTATATTCAGCACATGCTAAGGGCTGAGGCATGGCACATATTGACCAAGACTTGTGAAAAACAATGTGAGACGCAGTTAAGCACCATAATGAGCACATTTGCCAATACAAAAAACAGGATTTTATTCTTTTCATACAAAACATTTGTATTACATCCTACTCCTCTGTCTGCACGCTTTGTCAAAGCTACTCAGCCGCACCGGAGAAAATTATGAACTGCCTCGTCAGCCCGTGTAGGGAGTTCAAAAAGAAATGATAAAAATAAAGTCAGCCCTGCAAGTTAATTCTGTCAGCTCTGCATTTTCCTAAGCCTTGAAATTCACACCCAGATATTGAAAAGCAAGTAAATGTGTAACACGACTACCACTCTGAAGTAAATGTGTGTACTTTATAGCAAGCAAAGACAGTTTCAAGGAGTGATAAAAACAGCCTTTTTAGGAAGGAGGAGCAGGCTGAGTCCTCCAGAGAGAGATAATATGTACAGTACTCTGCTTGTGGGACAGAAAAAAATGGCTCCTTTGATGCTAAAGAGGCACATAAAGCCTAAACCCGCCTCACAGCCCAAATAATCAGGCTGTGCCCTGGGGAGCTCGACAGAAGTCAATGGGAAGGAATCTGCTCCTTCAGCTACAGAATGGCAGCTGTCACTCCACAGTGACTACTGCAGTCTTGGTGTTCTGGCTCCTGTGCTTCCCTGCCACAAGCCAGTGGATTCCGGCAGACACCATAGCAACAGCCTAGCCCATCGCATCCTCAAAACTCCCTTGCATGTTGGGATGCAAGGAGCCCCTCTGTATACAAACAAAATTCTCCTCATACCCAGTGGCAATTAGATATGATTTGTAGAGAACTTGAAATCTTGAACTCTAAAGGCAACTGGCCTTGTCCTGCTCAATACTCTCAGTTGACTGTGCTTTATTGACACTAACCCATTTAGGGAAAGATACAGAGTTGCTCCACACCATTGGAACTTTGGCAGGTAGGCAAAAAATGGTAGACAACTGGACTTGTCAGGTTTCCCTCCATAACCTCTGAGACAATGGCCATGACCCCATTTCAGGTTTCTAGTAGCAATGGCCTTATGCAGGGCTTGTGCTCAAGTGAGTGCAAGGATTGCAGTTATGCTTACCTCTCCTTGGTGAGAGAATCCTCACACCTTCCTTTTTGGAAAAGTGGCACAGGAACTGGGCACAGTCTGGCCCTTACTAAATACCTCATGTTTCTTGCTTCTCTAAGAGCAGTGGAAAGTACAGCAACACTGCATATGCCTTTAGAGGCCCTCATCAGCATCCATGGGACATTAATCAGGAGAAACTCTCACTAACTCCAATAGCAGTTCATCCTCAGTAGACAGTGAATAAGAGCTCTAGGTGTGATCTACACTAGCAAATTAGGTCAGTTTAACTATATCAGTGAAGGATGTGAAAAATCCACACCCCTGAATGGCGTTATTAAGCCAACCTACATCCCCATATAGTTAGTGCTAAGTCGATGGAAGAATTCTTCTGTCAACCTAGCTGCTGCCTCTCAGACAGGTGGAAGATCTATGCCAATAGGAAAACCTTTCCTCTCAGAGTAGGTAGTGTCTACGCTGGAGCACACAGCTGTGCTGCTGTTGCGTTCTAAGTGTAGACACACCTGTAAATATGGTCCATCCCCTGTATACATTTTGGGGGATTATTATTTATAAAGTCAAACAGAAGAGCTGTTTATAGCTTGTAATGATTTGAATAAATGTAAAAGAAAACAGCTGAATTAGACATTTTGGCGAACTCAGTTGTTTATCTCCTCTGCACAGAACTTGTAAACAGCTTTTTCTAAAAAGCCCAGACTTCAATTCTAAAACTCATAGGCTGAAAATGTTTTGAAGTGTGGTTTTACCAGATCATGCTTTCTTGAATTTTGCTGTTAGCGCCTGATTTTTATCAGTTATGAGATACCTTGACTCCATTTTTCTGGTTTATCAATATGTTATAGCCCTGTCAATGACATTCACTGAAGAAATCTAGCGAATGCTAGGAAAGGTTGTCTTGAAGCTTAGCACTGATGGTTTGTTTGCCTGCTTGGATATAGTTTGTAAGCCATTGTCTGCCCAGATCTGCAGTTTACTACTCTCCAATTTCTCTGACAGGTAAGCTGCAAGGTGCTGCAGTTTTTTCACCAGTACATGCTTGGTTGTAACTACTTCTGGATGCTTTGCGAAGGCATATATCTTCACACTTTAATTGTGGTGGCAGTATTTGCTGAAGAGCAGCGTTTGCACTGGTATTACCTCTTGGGCTGGGGTATGTATTTTATCATTCATATCTTCTTGGTCACGTCTTTCCAATGTTTATGGCACTTTTATACACTAGGGACCCGATCTTGCCGCCACTTGCACACATTACTAGCTTTATTCATGGGTGTGTATTAGGATCTAAGTTTGATCTATTGGGATCCTAAATTTGAACTGGATTTAATTTATTTGCACAGGACATTGTGTTCTCATTGTAATTAATACACATGTCTGTGAAAGTTAACAGAAGTTGGTATCCTTGATTATGGTAGTCTTGGAAGAAATGGCCAAGTGTTGAACATGTAATTTTCTAACCCCAGACATATAAGGTAATATAGCTAAGTATCTCAGAGCAATGTACAGATAAGTAAGTAAACATCCTCAACAACCTGTTACTGACATTACAAATCCATGTGCTGCAGAGAACAGATGCAACAACAATGTAAATCGCATGTACACAAGCTAGGGAGCAGTGTCTAGAATTCTGCTCCTTCAGCTCCAGATATGCAGGCCTCTATTGTGTCTGCAAAAGATGTCCCTTGGTTTGGAGTAATAATAGCGGTAGCCCTCATTCTCTTCTGTTGTTTGGCCAGTAAAAGGCAACGCATGCACATACACAGAGCCAGTTCCTCACAGTGGAATGCAGACTCTTTCACTTTAAAATTATTTGCTGTAAATCCAGCCCAGGTAAGTGGTGACAGAAGGCCCTTACCATCAATACTTTCTTTAGCTGGCTACAGATAATGAATTTCTGGTCTCATTCCAATTCCCAGTGAATGAGTGCCCAGCCCATATCACAAAACTCACGAACACATCTGGGAAGCAGCTCAGCGATCTTTGTCCTGCTTCTCATTTATATCCATTTCAAGATTCTTTCCCCAGGTCTATCTATTTCAAACCCAAGCTGCAGCTGACAGAATTTACCCTGTGCTGTCCAGCACTCCCTCTGCAGATTTCATGTCTACTGAGCTTCTTTTCATTTATGGTAGGAAGAAACCAAACCTCAACAGGAAAAAAAAAATTATGTGCTTAGATATAAACTAGATGGGACAAAAATGAGAACTGGCTTGAACCTGCATCTTTTGCTTAATTCCTCCCTAACCATTTCTCCCATGACAGGTTGATTTAGTTGGGGTTGGTCCTGCTTTGAGCAGGGGGTTGGAATAGATGACCTCCTGAGGTCTCTTCCAACCCTAATCTTCTATGATTCTATAATTCCTTTATAGAAAGCAACAGCAGAATGCAATGTTTCGCCCCTTTCACTGGGAGGGATCACTTCTTAAGAATGTGGCAACTTCCTCATCTCCTGAGCTATATGGGCCTCAGTACTCCATGGATCACTACTGATCAGAGACCTTAAGAATTAAACAGAACTTAAAAGCTTCTCCCAGTTTAAGCCCCAGAGAACATCTCTTCCTATAAATTCCAGATTAGATAGAAATCGTCTCTCCCTTTCTTGTGAGATTAGCAATGTTCATGGGAAGAGAGGGATTTTACATACTCTAGGATTTAAAAATGCATGGATCATTAAGAGCCCTAAACAGCGGGAAGTTTTTTGTCCCTGGACAACTTCATAATTGGGGAAAGATATGTGCATCGTCTCTGTCAGTTGAATAGTTCAGCCTGCGCCAGAGCAAATACATTGTGAAGGCTCCACAGTTCAGAGTTCAGATTTATTGTGGTAGATCAGAGCCAAACAGGAGAACAGTGAAACAGATACATTTCTTTTGGGGTCATATTTAAATTTTTTCATTTCTGCACATTAAAAGGGAGTAGCCACTTAGAAAATCCGAAGGCTGGCTGGAAGTTCTAGGGCATGGCTGCACTATAAAACATGCCACCATGGCACTGGCCCTCAGGGCTGCCCAGAGGATTCAGGGTGGCGGGGCCCCCACTTCGGCGGTAATTCAGCAGCAGGGGGTCCTTCCGCTCTGGGATCCACTGCCGAAGTGCCCCGAAGACCCGCGGTGGGGCCCCCCTGCCGCTGAATTGCCACCGAAGACCCAGCACTTCAGCAGCGGGTTCTGCTTTGGTGGTAATTTGGCAGTGGGGGGTAGTTCCACCCCGGAGCAGAAGGACCCCCCACCGCCAAATTGCCACTGAAGACCTGGAGCAGAAGAAGCTCTGGGGGCCCCGGCCCCGTGACAGTTTTCTGGGACCCCCGAAGTGAGTGAAGGACCCTGCTCCAGGGGCCCCGAAAAGCTCTCGTGGGGGCCTGGGAAAATTACCCCACTTGCCCCCCCTCTGGGTGGCCCTGCTGGCCCTTAGTTCACAGAGTAAAATGTTGTGTAAATTCTCATTTCATGGCTAGTGAATGTGACTCATCTGTGTTTGAAAACACTATATATGTACAACACTATATAAATATAATAATAATTTTATTTCAGCTCTGTCAATTTCAGCACTAGGTGAGCTGGCTTTATTTACCAGACCCACTAAAGCAATGGTAAAACATAGCTTTTAAAGAAAAGAAAATATCTGAGAAGTTTCCCATGCTTCCCCATGCTGAGGTAATTAAAATAATTGGATCAGTTCTGTATGCTGACCTTGAGGCAACTGTGTATTTCTAGCATGATTTGTTGGAGCAATATTCCCTTCTGAGGTCCCTTTCTTTACTTAATATTATTTCAGTGTTTTAGTAAATTACCCCTAAGTCACTGGTCAGGAGAAATAGTTTCAAATGCACTCAGTTACACTGTGTTTTGCTGTTTCAAACAGCGTGAACTGCATTTAATTCAATGGGGGATCATTGGTTAGGGCTGTGCTGAAACAGATTCTTTCACAATGTAACTAGAAGTGCACTCAAGCCAAACTCAAATTTGTACCGTAGCAGGAACAGGCCTTGCTTGTAGGGATTTGTCATATTTATCACTGGTTGGCTACTTTCAGATGCTTCCTAGAGGCTACAATTTGTGATTTTTCACACAGCCCAATATAGGGGACAGCACATAGCCACACCACTCTGAGGAATGACCGAGAGGTGTGCCTGGGGCCTAAGGATGCACCATCTCCTGCAGGGCTTCTTAGTCAGCCCAAGGGTGTACAGTCTGTTTCATGTATAAGGATGGTACAAATTACCCGTTTTCTTTCTGGTGCCCCAGCCCAGCTCCATGCCCAGGTCTGGGAAAAGAGAGAGTTGAATCATGGTCTCATCTCCTTCTGTCCCTCTCCGTGTGTTTTGCTTCCTGGAAGAAGTAAAGTCCAAGCAGTCTTTATTCACTGCTTCTGGTTCACCGCTCCAAACTCTGTGGAACTGCACAAGGGCAGATCACAATTAGGCCTAAATTTGGACAGTAACATTGGAAATTAAAGCTAGATGAATATGAGCTTGCTGAACTGTAATTTACTAATGAAAACTTTCCACTGTGACCTTAAGATGTACATTTGAATGTGTAGAGCCAAATTCTCTGTGCATATGCACCTAACAAAATAATAACATTCCACTCTCACTGTGTGTAGCACCACCCCTATAAAACCAGGGGTTTACCTGAACATGTCAATTTTGGTATTACTAAGTGGCTCCATAGAAATGGAATCTGGAGCTATGTTTTTCCTGCTTCTTCGTGTGCATCATTGTCATTAAAAAGATTCTGCAACTGGAACATCACTAATTATGTTGTTAGTGATGCATGAAACAGAACAAGATCCAGTTTGCTCTTCAGTAGCTGCATTGACTCTGCAGTCCTAACTGTAATGAAAAATTATTTTGGCAGCTGAGTAAGTAGATATCTCTTGAAGACCCCCAGAGAGCTAATACAGTGACCAAAATGGCATCATATTGACATAGTCACTTTTCTGGCCCTGAGCATTCTTTGAAGGTGAACTGAACAAAGCTTAGCTTGCCAAAGCCTGAGTTCAGGTCTCTGTGTTTCTCCTAAAAGCACTGATAAGGTCACTGACACCCAAAGCAAGCAATCCAAAGAGCTACTTTCCTCCCACTATAGAAAGGAATAAAACTGTTTGTCAACTGGTTCACTTTGAAATGTGTTAATTTTAGGGCTGTCGATTAACTGCAGGTAAATTACACGATTAACTGAAAAAAATTAATTGGTGATTAAAAAAATAATCACAATTAATCACAGTTTTAATCACACTGTTAAACAATAGAATGACAACTGACATTTATGAACTGTTTTTGGATGTTTTTCTACATTTTCAAATATATTGGTTTCAATTACAATACAGAATACAAAGTGTACAGTGCTCACTTTATATTACTTTCAATTACAAATATTTGCACATAAAAATGACAAACAGTATTTTTCAATTCACCTCATACAAGTACTGTAGTGCAATCGCTTTAGTGTGAAAGTGCAACTTACAAATGTAGATTTTTTTTCACATAACTGCACTCAATAACCAAATAATGTAAAATTTTAGAGCCTACAAGTCCACTCAGTCCATAATACTCTGACCTAGTTAAACGCTTGATGACTCGTTCACTACTTCTTGGGTACTAGTGGGGTGCCAGTGTAACTCAGAGGCAAGCACTGATGGTGATTCAGTTGCTAGCCCCCTAATAACTAGTACAGATGGATTCCAATAACCATGCAGACACTTAGCTAAAGAGAGAATTTCCCCAGGGATAGCAAGAAAAGCAAAGGTTGCAAATATCCTCGATATGGAGGCTTAAACACTTACAACACAAAGTAAACAATAGCAGTTCTTATTTGGGCCGCTGGGGCAGTCCAGGAGAGAGTTCAGAGTCTTCAGACTTAGTGCCTGGAGTGCCCTCTTCAGCCCAGTCTTCTATTCAAAGCAAGTAGGAACTTGCAGGTTTCCAAGCCAGGATCCCTTAGCGGTATCTCTTTCATTGAGGCCCCTCTGTTCTGGCTTCCTTCCCAGTCTCTGCTGCTTCCTCACAAGTCCCACACAGACCTGCACCCAGCAGTCACACCGGAGCTACACAGTTCCTGGTGGTTTCTCCATGCAACCAGCTTCCTTGCTGCTCCTGGCTTGACATGCCATTGCCATTATCCCAAGAACCAGTACTCATCCCAGGTCAGGGTCTTTCCATGTTTCTGGGCCTCCTCCACACACATGGTCAAGGGAAGGGGTTGTGCAGCACTGTTAGATAAGGTCGTTTCCTGCTTACCAGGTTCATCACAGTTTCCGAAGTAAAATAATGTATAAATTAATGCTATCATTTTAGCACAACCTCCCTTTCATGGTTCTTAGCCTGTTGGGATGGGAAGTAACATGCAAGCAAAGGGAAAGGCTTGATTACTGAATCGTCATGCTGTTAATGGCATGGATGTCCAGAGATTCAAGGGTTTGGATGCAGGATTCTCAAGAACACCCCCCGAGCACACACACACACACACACACGCACACACAGATGACTGGAAAACATCAAGCCTGCTCCTTCGGTCTAGGAAGAGAATAGAGCATGGCTGGTTTCCATGCTTCAGCCCAGTACAAGTGGTTCCCTTATGCGGGATTGGCATAACAAGAAAAATAGGCCCCCTACAACAGTCTGTCAGTGCGGTATCCTCCCCTTTCATGTCAAAAGAGGACTTACGTGAGCTGATATGGGGATAGGAGGAGTCGGGATTTCTACCATACCCTCCCTACTAATGATAGACATGTGGAGTAGGGCTATCTGAATGTACAGTGGCTGGGAATCAATAGGATTAGCAGAGTAAACACTCCAAGATCTCATCCACTTGTAAGACTCCTGGCTCCACTCTATACATTTTCTGGGGCCTGAGCCTCAGCTTCAGTGAAAGCAGCCTGGTTGCTGTACTGTCATTTATTGCATGCAGAATAAGTTACTGCTGCTCTGTTCAGTGGGGATTTGCATACTAAGGAACTCTTATTTCCAAAGGGAATATTTCACATGGAACTGCATGCTCTCTCTTTCCCCTCCCCGGTGTATCTGGCCATTCCCCCTTTCCCTGCAGATATTTCAACATATCTGGAGTGACTGACAGCAGCTTTGAGCTGAGATGGTAGCATGACACTTCTCCATGGCCACTTTTGACAGCAGTATCACAATTATTCCCCCCTGTATCTCACAACCAAGAAAGCCATATGACCTGAAGTCAGGTGGAATTATAATTCTTTTGGCAAAGCTTTGAATTCCCATTTATATGTGATTTTTAAAAAGAAGAAATGTTATTTTTAGTGTCATGTGAACTGCATGCCAAAAAATATGAAGGCTAATATATACCTTTAATCATTGTAGGGTTTCCTTTAGTGCCAGCATCTATTCATGCTGTTGCAAGAGCCAAATACTTCAATGACAAGTGAGTATTGTATGTATTTTAAAGGTACTTAGCACATTTTATAGCTATGTATAAAAATGTGTTTGAGTTAATGATATATTCTCCCCCCAGCTGCTGGATGAGTGTTGACACTCACTTGCTCTATATTGTTCATGGACCCATAACGGCGGCTTTATTGGTAAGAATGTTATTTGTTATTATGTTAACAGTTGAGTTACTCTTCCCAGAAATGACGCAAAAGTGCATTGTATAGAAGATTCTGTATCTTAAATAGGTTGCCAAGGTTTTCAAAGGTAGCAAGTGATTTTGGATGCCCCACCTGAGACCCCTTAAAAGGACTTGATTTTCAGAGGGGGGTGCTCAGCACTTTCTGAAAATCAAGCCCCTTCAAGGTGTCTCAGGTTGGGCAATCTAAAAACAGAGACATCCAAAATCATTCATTCCTTTTGAAAACTATGGCCAAGCTATTTAAACTACCGACTCTTCTATTCTGTGCAGTTAACCTTACTTATGCTAAATGTGCTGCATTATATGTGGTATGAATGAAATAACTATGTTTCAGATTAGCCTAGGCAGGGTGCTGAGACCAAGTCAATAATTCAGCGTTGGTTTTCATAAATTCAGAGGCAGAAGGGAATATTGTGATCATCTTGTCTAACCTCTTGCATAACACAAGCCACAGAACTTCCCCAAAATAATTCCTGTTTGAACTAGAGCATAGCTTTTACAAAAATATCCAGTCTTGATTTTAAAATTACTTTTCCCTAGAAACATGACAGATCTTTACCAGATAGAAAATTACCAGTAATGGAGAATCCACCACTATCCTTGGTAAATTGTTCCAGTGATGAATTACCCTTTTTTGTTGGATGCTCTGATAAAAAGGAAGAGAGATAGGGAGCTAAACTAGAAAGAAGCTGTGGGGGATAAGAACCTGAACAGAATGCTTGAGTAGGGGAAGCACAGAGCACGAGACGGCAAATCAAGGAAGTTGCAGCTAGGAATCCCAGGGTTGCTTTTTTGGTTTTTTTTTCCCCACTCATTCTGTCTTGCCACCCTAGGCACCTACCTACAAGTTCTGCCAATATAGTAAAACCAACCCCATAACTTCCATTAATGTTCATAGAACATGAGTGTATGCATCAGGGAACCCATTAGTTCCACTGTCCTATTACTCAAGATACTCAAACTGGTATAACAGACCTGAAGACCCTGAAATTTTGGGAAAGTTTTTATTCAAACCAAACATTAGTCCTATCTCCATTTGTCAGTCAGATGCACTGTGTCAGCATCCCAACAGATTCAGCTGTCATTGGCTTGGGGTCTGATATCTACTTGCAGATTATACACATTATTTTTCTGAGAGATCAAATGAGATGGTGATGAGCATTGGTGTGGTAACAAATTTTCCTGCCTTGAATAAGAATACTCAGAGAGCTCCTCCTCTTTACAATCACTCACAGCCAATGTTCCCTCTAATTTTTTATATCCATGTGAATTTTGTTATGTGCACCACTATGGAGGTGACATGTGACAGGGGTGGGCCCAAAGGATTCGGAGTGGGGGCTCCGAGCTGAGGCAGAGGGTTAGGATGCAGGGGGGTGAGGGCTGGGGCTGAGGGCTCTAGGGTGGGGCCAGGAATGAGAGGTTCAGGGTATGGGAGGGGGCTCCGGGGTGGGGTAAAGGGGGGTGAGGGCTCCAGCTGGGGGTGCGGGCTGTGGAGTGGGGCCAGGGATGAGGAGTTTGGGGTGCAGGCTGACCTGAGAGTGGGGCCAGAGGACTCCCCACAGCCCTCTCCGAGCCGGCAGCACCTCCCAGGGAGAGGTGCTTCTCTCCGCCAACGGCAGCTCCAGGGACAGGGGAGAGGTGCCTCTCCTCGCAGCAGTCCTGCATGCCCCCAACTTGCTCCCCTCTCCCCAAACCCCTGTGGCTGCGCGCCTGCATGGCCCTTTTGTCACGGTCTCACAGGGATCATGCTCTCTTCCAGCTCTGTACAGTCCCTGGGAGGAACCCCATTCAGTGCGACAGCCCTTCTCAGGGGGCCACTCTCTCTCGAGGGTTAAGCCATAGGCCCCTCCGCCTCCTGGAATCGCACCTCTCTGAACTCCTGTCTCTTGCTGTGGGCACCCTCAGGGAGTCCATTCACTCTGTATCCCCTGAGTCCTCCACCCCCAGAGGGAATAATGCAACCCTGATCTCTAGACCGGAGTGACTCTCAGCCAGAGTAAAACAGAAGAATTTATTGAGCATCTGAACCCAGCACAGGAAACTCACCAGGTCCTCAGGCCTAGCATCCCTCAGCACAGTACATCTAGGTCTCTCCTGCATCCAGTTGAGCTCTGGCTGCTCTCTCTTGCCAGTCCAGCAGCCTCCTCCTTCCAGCCGACGCATCCTATATCACTGTCCCCAACAGCTCCTCCCCGTACTCTGTCTTTCATCCCAGGTAAACAGGTTGCTGGGGCCCTTTCTCCTCCATCCTATGTTCCCCATGTGGCTGGAACTGGTTGGTCAGGTAACCGGGGTCCTCTCTCCTCAGCCCATTGTCCTTCCACTGGCCAGAGCTGGCTGTCTTCCAAGCTGGGCTTGGTCACCAAGTCACCAGTCGCTAGAATCCCTCAACTCCAGGCCATTGTCCAGGATCCCAGGTGCTAGGTGAGGTCACACCTGGTCCTGTGCAACAACAAACCCTCTCCCACCATCTTGTTAAACATGCAGCACACAGGGAAACTGAGGTGTGCACACACACTATTCATGTAAATCACTAGAAAATTCCTCAACTTCATCACACCTTTATAGCCTGCTGTGCGGCCATGCAGCTTAGAGGGAATTTAGCTCACAGCACCAGATTTATTAAAGCAGCCTAAAAAAATTTCTGCTGTCATAATGCTGAGGTGTGACAGAGGGCACATAAGACTTTTCAGATTTTTAATACTCTTCTCCGGTGCTGTATATTTCAGACACCCTAAGAAAAAGATCTATCTTGTTTCTAGGGAAAAGTTAATCTTTTTCTTTAAAATAGAGCTAATCCAGGCATGAGAAGGTGCTTAATGTGAAAAGACAGAGTTTAAATCGCCTCTCGTGGGTGTGCAGGGGGTCAGTGGTTTATGGGAGCCCCACCATCCCAGATAATGCCTCCCCACCACCACCCCAATCCACAAGGGAGGGTGATCTTTAAGGGAGCTACCACCTTTTATTTCCTTACCCATCCAGAAAAAGCTCCTCTGCCTTTGAGTTTGTAGGGGCTGCGTTATAACAGCTGGTTTAAGACTGTGCTATGCATAGTGTGGATGTGTCATGGAAACACAATATCTGCTCTTTGTCCATCAGAAACAGAGCATGGCAGGGAGGTTCAAAGGAGCCACATCTTTTTATCTTGGTAGACATTTTTCTTAATCAGTTGCCTGAAGGAATTCTGAAAGTGAAGATTAGGTGATCTGAGTCAGTGAAGTCTGGCGGAAGCCTGGAGAATAAGTGGCAACTGGGGACACAAAAATCATTTATTATTCCTCGTTAAGCAAAGCACAAATGTAAAACATTTGAGGTATTTCCCAGTAGTTACAATACTAAAGCTTTTCTGATCATGGCTTTTCACGGTGGAAGGCCCAGATACCCTCTCTCGTCTATTTATGGAGTTACAACTATTTTAATATAGCTCTGAGTAATATAGCAAAATCATTTCAGTGTTTTCAAAAATCTGAAAAGAGCCTATTACAGAGCAGAATCTGTCACTGCTATGTACATGATATCATGCCATCAATGTGAAAGTACATGCACTAGCTGTACTAGAGAAATGGAAAGTCCACATTCTGCTTATACTCAGGCTGTACCATTTCCTTAGGGACCAGATGGCC
Organism: Chelonoidis abingdonii; assembly: GCF_003597395.2. Lineage (NCBI taxonomy): Eukaryota > Metazoa > Chordata > Testudines > Testudinidae > Chelonoidis > Chelonoidis abingdonii. The sequence goes on along the minus strand of NC_133770.1, from coordinate 49,947,157 downwards.
TGATTTCCAGAGGCGATAAGCATGCACAGCTCCCATTGGCTTTAGCAGGAGTTCATTTGAATATCTGAGCACAAAAGTGAGTGCTGAGCCCTTCTGAAAATTCTGTCCTTAATGCCCCAAACCAGCAAAGTACGTAAGCGCATGCTTAACTTTAAGCACGAGTAGTACCATGGTATTCAGTGGGCATACTTTTAGTGCTTTGCCGGATTGGAGCCAGAGAACTCAGCACCTTACAGGACTGAGCCTTTATTGCCTAAAAAGGGATTTAGGGGGCATATCTTCCGTTGATGTAAATCTGGCAGTAGGTGTGTTAAGGCACCCAAGGTTACATAGTTTGGTCTGTATGTCAATCACAATGAGCTGTTGTTATGAGCTCTGACAGGGCCATGAAGCTGTGTTTTGTTGTCATGCTGGGTTTTGTATTTTAATTTGAGTGTTTTACCAATAAAGACTCTGTTTTTTCAGGTAAATTTTTTCTTTTTGCTTAACATTGTCCGAGTTCTGGTGACAAAGCTAAGAGATACTCATCGGGCTGAGTCCAACATGTACATGAAAGCTGTCAGAGCCACACTAATCCTCGTGCCCTTACTAGGAATTCAGTTTGTCATTATTCCCTGGAGACCAGAAAGCAGACTTGCTGGAGAAATATATGATTACATCATGCATATACTAATGCATTACCAGGTATGGAATATCGTAGCAAGTTAGGTTTACATGTATTTGCCAGTAGGGTTAATTTTAGCAGAGGATTCTTTTGCCAAATGCTTTGTCTCTGAAAGTAATCATGACTGCTTGGGGTTTTTTTCTTTTTCTCCAACATTTTCACATCATATATTACCTTCTTCTGTGGCTCTATTATTAGTGTGCAAACAGTCATCAGTAACTGGGGAAAATGCTTCAAGAATTACAGAATAGTGATGTTTCTGCACTGACTAGAGAAAATTGAGATCTCAGAGGGCTTTAAATGTTGTTCAAAGCCCTGCTAATGCAAATGTGCTCAGACAGCCTTTCCGAAAACACTGCAGAGGGAATGATATTAAAATTAACTGTATGTGGAAATCACTGTGTCAAGGAAGAGATGTCTGTACACAGTGGAAGAAAGGATCAAGATGATTAAGGCTCAGTTAATTGTTAATTCACAATTTTAAGCTGTTTAAATTAAAATACATCTCCAACATTTTGATTTTATAAGCATTTTGAAAGAACAGCATCAATATTTCAAAAGGGCTGCCTGCAATTTTTTTTCTTTTGTACAGTAATTTATAATTTTCAATTGCTTGACTGTCTACTCTGGCGTCAATGCATGCTGTCCATCATTCACCAAAGGTGGCAGACTTCAAAAAATTGCACTTGTGATGTGAATATTAGACACGTGGAAAGTGAACAAACATCCCATTGGCCTCTACTGTTTTTTCATGAAGAGGCTCATGATGAAGAATTATTTGAAAGTTATAGATCAGTGAGCCAGTGTGCAAAACAATTCCCCTCCCTCCCAAGGGAAAAGGAATAACATAATAATTCAACTGATATCTGTGTATCAATTACCTTAACATATTAGACTGTATTTTCAGCTGCATGTACATTGATTATCTACCTCTCAAAATGCCTGAAAACCAATGTACCTGGGAAACCACAAATTTGCCTGCATATACAGCAATTGCATGAGCAAAAGTCATCTATAGCAAGTACGTGTGTATTTGAGTAGCTGTGGAACGTACACTGCTCTTCTATGCCTTACTTATCAATTATAGTTCCCAGGAAAACTGCTCATTCACAACTTAAATGTATTTGGTGGAAAATGAAATTATTTTGTGTAAAATAAGCTACTTGAAAAAAAACTATGTTGGATTTTTGCTAATAATGACACTCAATTATTTGTGCAAGTAAACCACTAAATGAAAAACTAAAAATAAATTCAAGGGGCCTATATTTCCTAGGTAGAAAAGTTTTCAGCAGAAGCTGTTTCCACTCATTTCTTATAAATAAATTTGATTCATTATTTAGGAGGTGCTTATTTCAGCATGGCCAAGTGCCTGGTTAGCCGGGACAGCCAGGCCTGATTCTTAAAAGCTCCATCTTTATATCATAGATCCCATCAGACATAGTGAGAAGGTGTGTATCTTTTCCTGTCGTGGGCACCTCTGTGTATTGTCATGTCTGTGGTCTCTAGGGATACAAGTGTGCCTTTCCAAACATCGTAACTGGGTGTCAGGCTAATGATACAGCTATCTCCACTTACAGAAAGGCAATGTGACCGTTGGGATAATCATTTTATTTATAAAGCACCTACCAGTGCCAGCAGGGCTGTCAGGAAACACAGAGAATTAATACAAAATCCTAATAACAAACAGTAGGAATTAGAACATACCACAGGCAATGGAAAAAACAAACAAAATCCTAAACAGAGGTATCACTGAAAAAAAAGAGTAATCCTTCCACATCATTAGAAGGGAAAACACAGCTGGAAGAGAAGTGCCCTCAAACACGGTTGTAAAGTGGGGAGGGTTAAGGTGAGGCAGAGGTCCAAGGAAGGCAAATTCTACCTCCTATGGGCTTCCACAGCCACAGATCAGTCCCCAAGCAAGTAAAATGGGTCTCATCTGCCTGACTCCAAGAGACGGGAACCCACTTGTGGATTACAAGCAGAGATAGTCACTTCCGTGCAGCCCAAACTTAAGCACATATCCAAGAGCAGGGCAGACTTTGGCACACTCATCTCTGGTCAGTATCTCCCATTGGTTAGTTTAGTCAGCTCCTTGTCTACTTTACTGGCTTTCTGGATCATATTCTAAGGCGCCTGTCTCTCCCCATTCATTGTATAGGGATCCTAAGGGCCAAACTTGGCTTTGTGGATCTCAGGGTGGTTCCTGAGATTTTCTAGGAACCTAAAAGTTAGGCACCATGATGCTCAGTGTTGCAACCCCCCCATTCACACAGGCACTTGTCATGGAAAAACTTTTATCTTTCAAGGGTGGGTGAGTTAACACCTCTGAAAGACAGAAGTTTTGTCCTTCAATTGCAAGTGTAGACATAGCTTCACCCTTCATGGATCCCACCCTATGTTCTCTAATCTTGTTCAGAGAAGTTCTATGTGACATGTCAGTTTATTATTCCATATATCCCAGCATTCCTACCAACAGCCACCTGGTCACTGACCGCAAAAACAGAAAACTTTATCTAGCATCTCTTAGTGTAAACAAATCCTGGGATGTCTGGCCAGAACTCTTAAAGTTGGTTGGTACAAAGCACTGGGAATATGAGTTACCTCATAATTCTCAGTGTTTCCAATAGCAGTGGTATATGGTCATAATGTACTACATAGCAATATGTAACAACATATGTTATTTCATGAGTGCCCTGCAGTTATCTTATTATGTGATCCTTAGCTGGGTATCAAAATTCAGATTTTTTTTTTGGTAGTTTTATTGTGAGTTAGAGTTTTGGATCATTTTCAGAGCATTTCTTTCACAGGTATTTCTTATAACAATCACATATTCAGAATAGTCTCATATATGATCTCTGCATGCTCATTTTCTTCTAGCACTGTTGATGTAATTAGTAGTTATTTCTTTGTATGGTTTGTAACTTTTATGTTCAGCTCTGAATTGTTTAAATACTTGTTTTCCTGGCATCTTCTCATAGATAGTATGACAGATCTGGGGTTTGTTTGTTTTTCAATAACCATTGCAGCAGTATGTGACAACTGTGATTTGACATACTCAAGAGCGGTGCCAGGGTTTTTGGCGCCCTAGGCGGGGATCCTTCCGCGCCTCCGGTTGTTGGCGGCAATTCTGCGGCAGGGGGGTCCTTCTGCACTCCCGGTCTTCGAGACACTTCAGAGGCGGGTCCCGGAGCAAGTGAAGGACCCGCCGAAGAATTGCCACTGAAGACCTGGAGTGCGGAAGGACCCCCTGCCGCTGAATTGCCACTGAGGGCTGCAAAATGCTGCCCTCCCAAATCCTGGTGCCCTAGGCGACCGCCTACGTCACCTAAATGGAAGCACCGGCCCTGGACATAGGGAGCAAACTTTCCACTCGCAACAGGTACAAGCACAGACTGCAATGCTGCAGTCTATTGTCAAAATAGGATGACTGAAGATCATGAATGACAGAGTATTTGTTCCCATAATAAACTGCACTTTTTTCACAGGGTATTATTCCCATCTGGACAACAATACAGTGAGATGTTCCCTGCTAGGTTTCCCACACTAAAGGTGAATTTGAATAATAGGAGCCACTCTTGCTCTAAACTGTTCTTTTTTCTTTATAAGATTATCCTCCACACTCATCATTTTAAGCAGAAGTGGTCTATTTCCCCAACATTCTTCTTCACTGCAAACATATGCTATTCTTTATCTGAGCTATGATAGGTTATTTGTTCATCTCTCAAATGCAGTGCCTCAGTATTGTCACATCATGTTTGTTACTATACATATGCCAAAATCCTCCTAGCAGATCTGTGGAGTTGATCTATAAGTTATAAAAAGGAAACCTTTTTTTTTATTTTCCTCCAATTGTGGCACTGAAAAATGGTGTAGGCTGGTGGACTCAATTACCAGCCTGGGAAAATAATCAGCACTGCGAAGTTCAGTTCATGGTCTTTACCTCAGGGACCTGTTTATTCTCCAATACAAAAAAAGGAAACTTGGAGCAACAAGATAATGTAATAACCCTATTCTCAATAACCCTATTTGATTGTGGTTTCTGGCAGCTTAATGGACTAGACATCCACCCCAATAGGAAGTGGGCTACAGGGCTCCCACGCCCTTCACGGTCTTCTGCTGTAGTCACAGAAGAGTTTATTCCTGGCCCTCTCCTGATCACAGGCTCCCTTAGGGAGCTGGGGCCTTCATGTATATTCTCTAGCTGGTAATCAGACCCAATAACCTGATGCTGCCAAGCTGTGCTAGCACCTCCCTGCTAGTCTTCTCTACAGGGCTGGCTGCTTTCCCAACCCCTCTGAACCTTAAATCCATGTTACAAATGGCTTCTCTGATCCAGATATGAATATCTGCTGTTTCTGCACCACAGTGGTTCAAAGAGATCTCTCAAATGGAAATTTAGAGCCCCCCTCACCATCACCAATACAAGTTGTATAGTTTCAAAATATGTGGAACTGAAGATTACATAAAACAGAAGAGGTACTTTCCCCTTAAGAGGAGTATTTAAAGCATAGCAGCTATCTCAGAAGCAGAAGCTCTAGCTAGAAGGATGGACACATCTATCCAACTAAACACAGACATCCACTAATGTACGTGTCACAAAGCAAAGATTTGAATTCCAGAACATCAAGTTAATTATGGATTTTCCTTAGACGGCATAATTTTCAAAAGCCTGTAAAATCACACTGGCAGTTTAAGGAAGACAACCTGCTCCCATATATCTCATACAAAATTACAGAATGTTGCACACAGTTTGCTTTCACCAGCACTCAGCGCTCAGAAGTCTCTTATGAGCATGAAGAAATTTCTCCACAGTGGCCCAAAGAGATGGACTTACATGGGAGAGCAAGCGGCATCCCATAAAGGAATGAAGTGGTGTGCACCAGGGAGTTCGGGTGTGAATTCTGCCCTCCCACTGTGCTTGCACTCATGCAACCAAATCCCACACTGCCTCTTACTGCTGTCTATCTGAGATCCAGCTACAGGTCTGCCTGGCCCTGATTCAGCAAGGTACATCAGTATGTGCCTAACTTTAAGCACCTGAATAATCCTGCTGCTGTCAGTGGTGATATTCACGATGCCAAAAGCTACTAGTGTGCTTAAATACCTTACTGAATCAGAGCTCCTGAAAGTTGGAGTTAGCCCATCATAAGAAATAAGATTAATTCAACATTTTATATCAGCTTCTGAGCAAATGCACAGTATTTAAGCGCTTGCCTTGTCAAATAAGGACACAGCTCACAAGAGGTCACAGGCCTCAATTACATGATGTTTGCTCTGTATTTTCTAAGAGCAGGTTTGATTTTTTTCGAGAGAGAGAGACTGCCTGGAGCTTGTAAATTTAACTCCTGCTGACAAGTGGAAGAATTGCTTTCTGCAGAACAAAATTAACCATTTAAAATACCATGCTGCTTTACTCCATTTTACAATATATGCATTCATACACACCCAGGTTTAAAAGGACAGCACTACTAGTGTTTTGTGCCAAAGCAGACAGAAGGTTTTCATCCTGCCATGGAAAGCTAGAGCTATGGAGCTACTCCTGATAGGATGAATGCTTCTTTCATTTCCTGTTCTTTTTTACTTGGGTTGCTGGTCATTTTAAACTCTCTTGGTGTATTTCAGCCACTAAAAATGGCAAAAATGTCTTCTGCACCTTGGCTATTTCTAGAGCACCATTTTTGTATGACATATTCCTGCATAAAAGGGGCAGTCGTGGAGGCTCCAGCTGTGAGAGAATCGGATAGTGAGCACCCAAGCACTCAGCGTCAGCCATTTCTCAGCAGGAGACCTGCCATATTCACTCCTCACCCTGACCATCTCCCTCAACGTGGCCAGTAGCAGAGACTTTACAGATGTTTTCTCTGCACCATACCACATATAAGTCTCTTATCTTTTTATGCCTCTCTATTCCATAAAAGCAGCAAAGAGTCCTGTGGCACCTTGTAGACTAACAGACGTATTGGAGCATGAGCTTTCGTGAGTGAATACCCACTTTGTCGGATGCATGTCCGAAGTGGGTATTCACCCATGAAAGCTCATGCTCCAAAACGTCTGTTAGTCTATAAGGGGCCACAGGACTCTTTGCTGCTTTTACAGATCCAGACTAACACGGCTACCCCTCTGATGCTCTCTATTCCATGCGAATCATAGGGCCTTCACCACTGCCCTCCATCTTTGCTGCTGCAGTCTTAAGCTATGTCTTCACTCATCGCCAGCTATCCCTCGATACAAAGATGATGTCTGCCAGGGAGAAAAAAGTCATTGATGAGACTTATGATGGCTGAGGAATCTAATCCATGCGCTACATTTTTTTCCATGTAGATGACAGGTAGTTGCTTGGAGAGAGCACAATTGTTGGCCAGGATGCCGTACACTTTCCTTCCTGCCCTGCTGTTTCGCAGCTTCTTGAGCAAGGCGATTCTCTTCAAAACAGGCTGAGGCTCGATGTATGATGCAATGCCATTGCAGTCTATTGCCAGGCAGCTTTTCCAATTCACGGGATCAATGCCTCCCTTCTAAAGATTTACTTTCAGGGTTTCCTTGTAGTGTTTTCTCTGTCCCGTGCAAGCCCTCTTACCATGACTAAGTTGAGAAAAGTAATGCTGTCTACACTGGGGGTTAAATCAGCTTAACTACATCACTCAGGGATATGGAGTACTCCTCAGCTATGTAGTGGGGTTGACTTAACTTTTTAGTGTAGACCTGCCCAGGGGCAGTCCTAGACCCAATGATGCCCAGGTGAGGAGCATTTTCCATGCTCCCCTCTCGCCATTTGTTAAACTTTTGAATACATTATTTTTATTACATTTATAGCCCATTTTAGTACTTGGATGTACAATATGCATGCATGATTGACCATCATCGACTGAAGATATGTTTTAATGAGGCTGAGCTTCGAAAAGTTGCACACACCACTCACGACTGTGACTGGCAGCGTGAGCAGAATACTCAAAGCTATCCACATTAGAAAAAGTATCCTTCAGCACCGCATCATGGATGAATTGGAGAACTTGGAGTGAAGTGTGCTTCCTGTGTTGCAAAATGTGATGGGTTGTCCAATTTGATATAGAGGTCTTTATCATTGACATCCAAACATTCCCCATGTGTCACCTCCAGTGAAGGTCCATACAATTTTTCAAAAGTATTTTGCTGTCCACCAGCAGCATACTAAGGTCATACAGAAAAAAAACAACCCAGGTCATTTTGTGGTGCTTCATTTGTCCAAACCTTTCCTAGATGGATACTCGAGCAGTGTCAATGAGTGAGCAAAAAACCTCTTTTTTGAATTTTTCTTCTGAGCTTCCCATCACCTCATCTCTGCCCTTATAACAAAACTATCTCTTCCAATGAATATGAGTTTCCTAGAAGACAGGCTCAACTCTTCAGTTGTTCTCCATTTCTTTGGCAGCAGTGATGGCATCTGTCGGGAGTGCAGCCCATTATTATGGCATAGTACTTCACTTTGCCAAGCCACATCAATATGTTTTGAATTATTTTGCTGCAGTCATGGTCCATAGTGTCTTTGCAAAGTACTAGATGTAGGTGTTCAAGCATGACATCATTGTATTTCCCAAGGAGCTCTACCAAACCAAGGAAATGTTCAGTGAACAAATTATCCGATGAGCCCCAGAAAGTCAAATTATTCTTTGCAAGGAAGAGGGTAATTGAGATCAAATGCTCAAGCACATTCCTCCAGTTCTGGGTTTCTACATTAATAGTGTGCAGGTTTTCTGCGTCTATGCATTTACTCAGCTTGAGCCTGGATTCGAACTCCATTCATTCATTCATTTGGAATAGGCCATAAAATGGCCCATTCATTTGGAATAGGCCATAAAATGGCCGGGTTACTTTCCATGTTGCTTCAGAGCATCAGCTAAGTTATGCCAGTAATTGTACCTGGAAAGCATATGCAAAGATTTGGCATTCTTGTCAAATATTTTGCAACAAAAACAGAACAATTTGTCAGCTGATTTCGAGTAAACTAGCCAACACCAATTCAGTTTCTCACCATTCTCAAGCACACTTTCACAGTCTGACTTTGAGAAGTGTTGCTTCTGCTCATTTTTTGGAAACATATTATCCTCAATTTTGCTTGGCCAGTTCAAAATTGTACGATCAATATTGGCAGAGTGTAGGATGGCCAACCATAAAGCAGGACCTGATATATCAATTTGTGGTGTGCCATTTTTCTCATTGCTGTTTCTGTCATCATGTGAGGCTGACTCTTCTTTATCATTTCTCTCCTTCTCGTGTAAACCATATTTTTATCTGTCATTAGTCTCCTTTTCATGTAAGTCACATACTTCTTTATCATCACCTCCTTTATGCTGCCATCATTTTCCTCACATTTCCATCCTTATCTTCAGGTATATCTGTTAATTCCTTAGCAATAGGACTTCCATCATCTACACTTGACTCCTCAATTTCTTCAGTACTGGGACAATCGCTACTACCTAAAGCAGGGATCGGCAACCTTTGGCATGCGGCACGCCAGGGTAAGCCCCCTGGTGGGCCAGGCCAGTTTGTTTACCTGCCGAGTCTGCAGGTTCAGCCGATCGTGGCTCCCACTGGCCGTTGTTCTCCGCTCCAGGCCAGTGGGGCTGCAGGCAGTGGCAGCCAGCACATCCCTCGGCCCGCACCGCTTCCCATAGCCCCTATTGGCTTTGACATGGTGAACTGCAGCCAGTGGGAGCTGCGATTGACCAAACCAGCGGATGCAGCAGGTAAACAAATCAGTCCGGCCTGCCAGGGGGCTTACGCGCTAAAGGTTGCCAATCCCTGACCTAAAGCCTCGTCTCTGTTGTGCTGTTTCAGATTGCCCTTTGCTGCAAATTAGATTGCAATGGAGCTTTTCATTTCCTATGCTGAGCTCCTGAAGGCTTCTTCAGGGGCATCTTTTATTTTCTACAGGGGAAAACAGACAGTATTAGGGAGAGCAAAAGTCTATGTTCCACAGTCTTAGAAAGTCATCAAACATTACGTGTTAAGCATGGCAAAAGAAGTAACAGTATTTATGTTATATTGTTGCATAGATATGAGTTCAATAAATATTTCTGGTGTCTCATTAAAAATGTCCTTTGTTAGTCACTACTTACAGTCTTCAAGTCTTAAAACACAAGTACACTTATGCAATTACACAATAAAACAAGATTCACAATATCTCAGCTTCACTTCACTTCATTCTTATAACTCACTAACTCTCTGGCGATTCCTCACCCCTTAAAAACTCGCAAGGGCACAGCTGACAACATTTTAGGAAGTTCAAGAAAAATGTAGTTCTCAGAAAGTCTGGAAGGCTCCATGAGATTCTACAAAAGTCCAGAATATTCTAGAAGGTTAGTGAAAAATTAATCCACATACAGAATATCTGAAACATTTTCCTTCAAATATTCTATTTTCTCTTTTGTTGCTAACAACATAAACAGCACCCCAAGCCTGGCACCCCAAGCCCAGCACCCCAGGCAGTCATCTGGGTTGCCTGCGCCTAAATCTGGCCCTGAACCTGGCCTTAGCTTCTTTCTATGTCATTTTGATCTTTCATTTCTCCTTCTATTGTGTGTTTCCATGGTCTACCTCATCTCCTCTTGCCCTGAGTGTTCCAGTCTAATGTCTGTCTTGTTATGTTACTTGAGTCTGTCCTCTGTGTTGTCCTAATAATCTTCATTTTCATTCCATAATTTCCTGTCCTATTGGTTTCTGCTGTGTCTTCCTTCAGAGTTCTTCATTTGTGATTTTTTTTTCTGGCCATCTGGTCATTAGGATTTGTCTAAGGCAGCTGTTTATGAAAATGTAGAGTTCAGATAATAAGGTCTTAATAAGTCTCCAAGTTTCAGCACCATATAGTAAAATCAACTTTACAGTGATGTTAAATATTCAATGTTTAGTTTAGAGGGCAAGATTTCTGTTTCTCCAGAACTTTTAGAGTTACGTGGGCTTGAACAGTACTTGTGATTAATTGGGAAGGGTAATACAGAGACAACCCAGAGTAGGATACTTCACATCTCAGTTTCCATTTCCTTAAAGCGCAGTTCCAGTCTGCATGCAGGCGCAAACTTGCTCAATTTGGTGACAAATAAATGTTTACTGCTCTTTTCTACTGTCTGCGCTGCGGGACCTGTGTGTGTGCACCAGATTCTGTTCTGGCTCATACCTGCATCCTCACCAAAATGGTTCATTGAATTTCAGTTTCAAGACCAACTATCCAACCCTCACTGTCTTTGAATGCTGCCATTTCTTAAACAATACAATCCCACTGAAGGCAATAGGGTTACACAGGTGTAATTGAGGGCATGGAGGTGCATGCAGCTTATAATGGCACCAATGGCGTCGAGGGGTCAGGCCCACACTCAGAAGAGGCTCCAGCACTGAGACTCTGGCCCCGCCCCTGCTCAGCCTCTTCCCCCACAAGGCTCTGCCCACCACTCACGCCTCTCCACCCCGTCATCCCCTGCTCACTCCTCTCCACCTCCTCACCCCATGCAAGCAGTGGGTGGGGCCTTGGGGGGAAGAGGTCGAGTGCAGGCGCAATGGGGGATGGGGCCATGGTCCGGGGACCAAGGCCAACAAAAGATTAATCCAGTCTTGGGTGAAGAGGTATAACTGAGGGCAGCATCAAACTTGCAAAATCATTATTGCTGGTGATGAGGCACAATCCTGAAGGCAGGCAATTTGGCTGCCAAAACTCAGGCTGAGCTTGCAGGCCTAGCAGTTAGCAAGTATCTCTTTATTGGTAAAATTAGCACATTTAATATGGAGTCATTGAGATACAATCCATGTTAAACCCCATGGAGCTATTTTTTACAAGTCACCTTTCAGAATGTAACTCCACTGTAAGACGCTGTAGTGAAGTGAAAACCAAACCAAATAATTGTCAAGCAAAGAATGTCCTCAGACCAATATTGCCATCCAAACGGAAAAAATCTAGCCATCAATTCAAGAAGACACACAAATGTCCCAAGGCTGGTAAATTTGAACATACACTAGGGCAAGGTTCAACAGAAGGCTGCGGTTCAGGTGATCTTGGTAGAGTTTCAGTAGTTAAATAAAAAAAATTTCAGAAGCAGTAACTAGACATGTTAATCCTAAAATAAATGTGTTAATCCTAAAATAACGTCAGTCCTGACGTACGCTCTCCACTCCAAAATCAATGTTATCACATATATCAGTCAAAATATAGCAGGAGAGCTTAATTACTGCATACTGTGGGTAGAAGAGGCAGAGAGAGGGCTGTTTGATGGAGGATGAGTGACTTCAGCTTCAGCAAAGATTGCAGAAGCTCGAGCAGAAACTAATGGTATCAGAAAAGAACACGGGAGATACAGAAAAGAGAAATTTAAGGAGTAATCTGCACATTGTGATCCTCAAGGAAGGAATCAATGGCCCCCACCAATGACATTCTTGGAAATGCAGCTCCCTGCTGTTTAAAGCTAGAGGTACAAACACAGCGATCTTAAAATCAATTGTACCCTAAATCCCCTGGCTCAGAAAACACAAGGCTAATATCTAATAATACTTTGGCTCTGCAGTTTCACAGTTAAAGAGAAAGTACATGCAGAGCTGTGAACACTGGTGGAGCAAAAATAAAAATGGAAAAGATTTTTCAGCATAAGTACAGAAGGAAAGCATGCCATCTATTTAGGTAAAGATAAAGACATCCCAGAGAGTGAAAGTATGTTTACACAGCCCACAGGAGCAAGCCTCCCAGCCCAGGTTGGCAGACTTGGGCTAAGGGGCATCCACTAGTGCTCTAAAAATAACTGTGTAATCAGTGTTTCAAAGTTGCCGCTTAGGCTCTGAAGCCCACCCTCATCCTCAGGCTTGCTTCCATGGGCCATGTAGCCATCCCTTAACAGTCTTGCAGTATCAGGCAGAGCTAGTGGTATATATAGGAGCTGGGATACTCATATTTCACAACCCCAATGAAGTAGCAACTTTTATACAACAGAAAGTGTCTGAGGCTCTAATGTTGAAGAACAGGCAAGTCACTCTCTAGTATTTACTATCACTAAAAGCAACTAGCAGTGTCATCTATTTTTTTCAGCTTAATGTTAGAAACCTATGCTATATGAGTATTCTTGATCTAATCCTAGTAGTGTGTATTAGTCTAAATCTCATTAATTCACTGATTTCCTCCTATTCTGGAAAAGGAAGCTGGAAATATGTCTTCTGCAATGCCCCCTCACTCCTTGTAAAACTCTCCTGTGCCGTGATGCATCTGAAAAACAAAACAATGTTTTAGGCTGCTGGTGTGGTGTGACCACTGCTGATCATGCCAACCAGGAGTATGTCATTGCTCCTTGTGTTGTCCCCATCGGCTTGTTGTATCCACTTGTTGTCTCTTGTCATATTTACATTGTAAGCTCTTTGGGGCAGGCACTACCTTTTGTTTCTGTGTTTGTGCAGAATCTATCACAATAGGGCCCTGATCCCTGCCTGCGGCCCTTAGGTGCTACTGCAATACAGATCAATAAATAGTCATGCTTTCAAAGAAGGTTGGCAACTGGCCCAAATTGATGCAGATAAGGCTGACCACAATTTCCATAAGGGGCAGAACAAGTATTAGTCTGGCCACTTCTCCCTAAAACTCAGCTCCTAGAATTGTTGTAATAGGGGAAGGAGCAACAAGTGCTTCAATGACGATTAAAAAGAAAGTGGAAAGTGAGTAAACTTCAATACTTGCAAACTAGGGGCCTCAGGCTAGGATCTTGAGAGGATTTGGGGTGGGTTTGTGCAGGGGTGCTGGAACAATTTCTGTAGTGGGGGTGCTGAGAGCCCTGAACCTAACTGTAAATCCTGTATATAATGGAATTCACTTCAAGCCAGGGGGTGCAGAAGCACCCCTAATTCCAGCACCTATGGGTTTGAGATGTATCTTTTGGCATACATCCCAATCATAAACAGTCCTGCACACCTCTTCCCCCCTCTATTTATGTGCTCTTGTATCTTATCCTACTCTCACCTGAAGCCAAGAGCAGAGGAAGAGGGTGGGCATATAATAAGGGATTTGTCCACTAGATTACAGTGCCTGTCATGATATTAGGCTGTTCTTCCTTGCAAGCACAGATCACACTGGGTATGTACACACAGTACTGGGGAGTGAGTGGGTGTGAGCCTCCCAGCCCAGGTTGACAGACTTGGACTAGCGGGGCTCACACTAGTCTCTGAAAATAGTTGTATAGACAGCACTTTGAACTTGTTGGTCATGCCCACCTTCCGCAACCCCCAGGCTTCAGAGCCTGCACTCCAGCCCAAGTCGCAATTTCAAAGCACTGTCTATACAGCAGTTTATAGAGCACTAGCATGAGCCCCATTCACCCAATTCTGTCGATCTGGCCCGGGAGGCTCTCTCTCAAATGCTGTGTAAACATATCCACAGCTGTTCAGCAGATGTACTGGCTCAGTCTGCAGCCAGCCAGCTGGCATTGAGCTTGTAGCACCTCTACTGCCCTTATCAGTAGTCCAAGTGGCCCTCTTTTGACAGCAGTGAACTGACCTGGTCTTTCCAGAAATCAAGCTACATTTTTTCCAGATGCTGAACACCAGCCCTTACTGGCGGTGAGGGGACTGTGAATAACCTGTGATCTTTTTGGTTTTGTTATGGCCACAAGGATGGTATGTCCAAACTGTAATGCTTCATACTATGAATTCTGTTACTGTAGCTTTCACTCTGGATTAATCAGTCATCTCACAGTCTCCATTTCCACATTCTCCATGTTTTCCACATAATATAGAGAAAACAACTCCCAAGCTGAGAACAGAGATGCCTTTTTTGAAGTGTTTTCTTTATTCCAAAACCATAGATTAACAACTTCTTGAACATTCATTATCCCTTCAAAGAAATTGCCCTCAAAGTTGCAGGGCCATGCTGAGGGTGGGGGCAAGTGGGGTAATTTGTCCCAGACCTTGGACCCCACAGGGGCCCCGCAAGCCCTGGCCTGGCAGCCGTCCGGGTCTTTGGCAGCATTTCAGCAGCAGGGGGCCCTTCAGTCGCTCTGGGTCTTCCACGGCATTTTGGCAGCGGGAGACCCTTCAGTGCTGCCGAAGACGCGGAGTGACGGAAGGGCACCTCCGCAGCCGAAGACCCAGACCGCTGCCAGGTGAGTACAAGCGCCGCAGCTCCCCCGCTTTGCCCAAGACCCCCTGAATCCTCTGGGTGGCCCTGCAAAGTTGCGTCTGATTTTGGCAAAGCTTGTTTCTGATTTCACTATGGAAGATTTGAAGTAAAAAAACAATACATAGAATAGATACCACATATATGTTCAATATCTAACTATAAGAGTGCCATGAGAATTAAGCCTTAACACAGCCTTATTACAGTATTAGGATAGTTTATCTATTGTTACACCATGCATACTGTGCTACTCAGATAATGAGTGTTACCAGTTCATGCTAACACAAGAGCAGAGGAATTTAAAAAGCACTTTGGCAAAGCTAATGGAGAGAGATTCCGATGCCCTCTTCTGAAATATCTTGGGGAGGGAAAAAATTGACAGTACTGAAAACAGGAACGTGAAGCCAATGTAGAAAGAGATTTTTTTTTCTGGTAGGCTAAGAAATGCATCTTTGAAAAATGCTTGGTTGTATAAATGGAAAGCTATCTAAACTTTAAAGCAGGATTAAGCTTCCACTCAGAATAATGCACAGTCAGCTACAGTCAGCTACAACCGAGTTTTTCAGAATCACGGGAAACTTTTGTTTCTTTAAATTACAGTAAGTGAGCATTCGTTTTCATTCGTATGGATTGTATTTTCTTAAATAGTATCTATGGTGTGTTTGCCATAGAGGGGAACACATCATAAAGTGTTTTACTGCTGTAGCTGTGTCATACCGAAGGGCCAAATCCAGTAGCGCAAAAGGAACTTTAAAGCTGGCTTGACTGTCCCATTGAGGTTGGCTGGAGAAAAGGGGATGATGCAAAGCATAAAAGTAACTCACCAGTTCCCAGTTGCTGGGCCATAGGCAGTTGGGCAAAAATGGCCACAATTTAGAGCAACCCTGGAAGGCACATCAACTCCTGGAAGGCAAGATCAAGGAGCAGCAAAGGGGGGGAAGGGGAGAATGCTAGCCACTACGTTGCAATTTCTCCCCAAAATTTCCCCCTAAAATTATTTTATTACTGTTTAAGGAATATTTTAAGTGATCTAAAATGAATGCACTTGACATTAAATGTGGCTATGTAATGCTATTAATAAGATCTAATATACCTTTTAGAACACAGTACAGAAATCTTTTAAGAAAAATTATTTTCTACTTAAGTGGCTCTGCATTGCAGAACCTAAGTGTGAGAAATTGCTCTTCTTTATTTTATGCATCCTCATCACGTGTTCCTGACCTGACACTGTTTCATTTTGCTGTAGCACTAATGAAATATCCCTCTTGACTCCTATTGTGTTACTTAGATTAATTTTAAACAGTGATGGTCAAGTTAGGACCAATGTTCTCTCTTTTTTATTTTTTCTCTATCCTCTTGCTCACCCCATTCTCTCTCCTCTTTCTTTCCCATCCACTGATGCTTCCATCCACCCATGTAGGCATATGCGGCCTCTCATTCCCAGGCTCACTTCTCCAAACACACATTCCAGTTAAGAGCTCCTGGGCATAGGCACTGACTTTGTGGGTGCTCCAGGGCTGGAGCACTGATGGAAAAAAATTAGCGGGTGCTTAGCACCCACAAGCAGCCAGCTTCCTCCCTCCCTCCTCAGCACCTCCTGCCCACCGGTAGCCCTGCCGCTCAACTCCTCCCTGTCCCTCCCAGCACCTCCCACCCGCCACGATCAGCTGTTCCACGGCATGCAGGAGGCATCTTGGAGGAGGGGACAGGAAGAGGCAAAGTGGGGTCAGGAAGAGGTGGGGTGGGAATAGGATCTTGGGAGAAGCAGTGGAGAGGGTGGGGCCTGGAGCAGAGCAGGAGTTGTGCACCTCAGGGGAAGGAGGAAGCCGACACCTGTGCTCCTGGGGCACTCCATTCCTGCTGAAAAAAGAACATGTGACACCTGGCCTGTACTGGTCCCCTCGCATCCCTCTTCCGAAAGAAAAGCAGTAGCATCTAGGTCACTCAACTTCCCCCCTTTCTTTCTCAAGATTCCATACCAATGAGCCGCTCTGCTCCTAAGCTTGCCCCCTTACCTTGGATTAGTATCTGCCCTTTTAATGACCGTTTTCTAGCACTCCCTGACAGGAAGCAACTGTAATGCTTAAAGGCAAAAATATGTGAACTGGAATGGCTGGTAATGACAGTAGACCATGACAACATAGGCATGAGTAAAACATGGTGGAAAGGCAAAAACCAATGGGATACTGTAATACCTGACTATAAACTATATAGGATGGTCTTTTGAGATTGTGGAGGTAGGGGTGTAGCATAATCCCTTCATCTCATGACTCTGAGCCTTAAATTAACAATAATGCACAAACATGGAAACATTCTAACCTATTTTCTTTTTGTTCTTCTTAGGGCTTACTTGTTGCAACTATATTTTGCTTCTTCAATGGAGAGGTAAGCATGTGAAGTTCATCAACTGTATTGAACCAAATTCAGCCTCTTAAAATAGTTGGACTGTTGTTCACAGTTAACATAACTGGAGCACCATAAATCTGTATTTTAAATGCACATATGATGCAGTGCTTTACATTTTCACTGCACTGTAGAAATGCTATTTTTTCCTTACAATGTCACTGGAAGGTGCTTGAGTTAGGACTATGATTTTTACAGAGAAGATGGTGGGAAATGAAGTCCAGAGGATGAGGTTCTCACTCTTTACCCTCTCAGTTTAATCTAAGTCAGAGGAAAGAAAAAAATAGGTTGCATTCTATATCAGCCTCCTTCACTTACCCAAATTCTGCCTTCAATCCAGAATAGCTGGATGATTGAATAAAATAATCAGCAGTGAAATAGTCAATGGTGCTAATATGTGAATTTTGAGCATTAGGCACCATTATCGGCACCCTGTTGAGATGAATGGAAGTCATGCAAATCTCCCAGAGCTTTTATTTCTATCTATATCCATAAACCTAGAAACTATTTTTTAATCATGGCTTTTATACTGCAGAAAGTAATTGAGTTCCCAGAGAAATGCTGTCATGAAGGACCACAATGTTCTGTCTCAGTCCAACCCTTAATCCAGGGGTAGGGGAGCTGGTTTTCAGTGGCACTCACACTGCCCAGGTCCTGGCCACCAGTCCGGGGGGCTCTGCATTCTAATTTAATTTTAAATGAAGATTCTTAAAGATTTTAAAAATCTTATTTACTTTACATACAACTATAGTTTAGCTATGTATTATAGACTTATAGAAAGAGACCTTCTAAAAACGTTAAAATGTATTAGTAGCACACAAAACCTTAAATTAAAGCGATTAAATGAAGACTCGGCACAGCGCTTCTGAAAGGTTGCTAACCCCTGCCTTAACCTTAAAAATTAACTTGCTTTTCTAATTAAACTGAGCGATACAAACTCTTTGCATCATATAGTCAGAGAAGCAGTTCTGTATCATTACGATGTGCCATTTCATTCACTCATTTGAGGATCAGCATTGACCTCTCTTAAGGTTTATGAAATCATAATTGATAAATAAAAACCCTTGAGTGAAAGTTCTTTCCCACTATCTTACAGCTGAATCAATATGTTATGTGCCTATTATTGCTTTTAGGTCTATTTCACTATAATACTGGTATTATAAATATAAATAGCTTGGTAAGAGACATCAAGAGCTGCTTTAATATCTACAACAAGCCACTTTCTGAAAGGCAGTGTAGCAGAAAAATACTTTTGAAACATATTGGGAGCATTACCATGGAACTCTGCTGACATTAAAACAAGGTATCTCTTGTAAAAATTGGATGCACTTGAAGAGGTCAGTTTTCAGCATTGTACGCAACTTCCTTCAACAAAAATCAAGACTCAGTATGTTACCCCATAAAGCTACACACATCTGTACATACATTAATGACTAATATGGCTGGTATAATAACATGGATCATAATTAACTGGATAATCAGTGGGAATAATTACACAATATTGGCCATGCTTTTAACTAGGCCTCCAACTGCAGGTGCACATAACTGTGGGAATAACTTTGTGTTTAAATTTAGGGCTATCGAACTATAGAAATGTAGGGCTCAATGGGGCTTCAATAGGTCATTTAGTCCCGATCATTTAGACACCGAGGCAGGATTAAGTATACTAGATTATCCCTAATATAAATCCTGGATAGAGTCCCAAAATCAAAGACATACAATCTAAATGGATTAAGGTCTAGATCCACCAAAGAACTTTGGTGCCTATCTCCAACATTTAGGCACCACTGAGATCCTCAACCCCCCTGCTCAGCCACTGCCTAAAACTAGTAGGCACCCAAAGTCACTAGGGTTGCAATCCACAAAGGTACTTTGGTGCCCAAGCCCTGTTTTTAGGTACCACTGTGATCCACAAAACTCCAACTTGCCTGCTGCCTAACCCTGCGTGCATCTAAATTCATTTGGTGTGAAAGATTTGTAGTAAAGATTCCCTAAGCACCTATGATTCTGAGCATGCACACTGCTCCCTTACTCTAGAGTGATTCACAAACCAGGGAAGATAGGCGTTCGTCCAACTAACTCACATGTGGAAAATCAATCCAGTAGGCAAGCTCAGAGCCTGCCTACCAGATCGGGTCCCTCAGGCAAGTTCACACAAAACAGCTGAGGGTGGAGTAAGGAGGAGGACTTCTTTTATAATCTGTAGGCTAGCAGCTAGGACAGTAACCCTCAATATGGGAGACCCTGGTATGAGTCCCCCTTTCTCCTGCAAGGGAGAAGGGATTTGATCGGGGATTGGGTATATCTCAGGTAAGTGCCCTAGTCACTGAGCTATATAGTCATTCTATCTCTTCACTCACCCAATTAACATTTAATTATACAATTATTTAAATAAAGTGAAACAACTTCAATAGGAAAGATGGACAGAGACCCACACTAGAACATTGCATAGCCCTGTGGTTAGGGTACTCATTTCAAATCCCTTCTACCACTGGAGTGGGAATTCCCACTTCCTAGGGAGTACCCTATCTGCTGGGTTAACGATTACAAAGGAGATCCTACACACACACACACACAAACACACAGCTGTTTTGTTTTGGGCTTCGCATGCAACATAGGCACCTAACACCGTGAGAGGGGCCGGGCGTAGCACACACCCCTCAGGTCAGCATCACCAGAGTTTAGCTTAGGTGCTGGTGTTGTAGACCGCAATCTAAGTTGCCTGTCTCTCTCCATTGACAGCAGAGGGACCCCAGACACCTAACTGAGACTTTGTTGATCACAGCATAGGTGATTTTCTAGGTGCTTAAAAGTTAGGTGCTGCAATGTACTACAATACCTAAATCCCTTTGTGGCTCTCACCCAAGGTGCCTAAATTTCTGCCAGTGAGCATGTAGGCAGCTGCCTCAGGCGAGGTGCAGGGGTGCCTATCTCACACCAAAGACCCAGAAGGATGCTGAAAGTAGGTGTTCCCCTGCCTATATAGCTTGCTAGGCAGGTCCAGTAGGTGTACTCAGCACACACAAACACTCCCAAACAAACAGAGGTTTGGGCAGCCCAACCCCGCCCTTGCCTTTTAACCCACTGATTAGAGCTGGGCTGGATGTGGAAGACCCAGGTTCAATTTCCCCCTTGGCCAAATGTGAAGAAGGAATTTGAACTAAGTTTCCTCCCCCGCCCCCCCCCACCCCAGGAAAATGCCCTGACCCCCAGACTGTGGGGGTACTCTGGAGCAGAGTTCTCTCAATCTCTCCTGTTGAAGCTGTTCCATTGTGTATGAATAATTAGTCACTGGGGCAGGGTAACTGTAATCTGGGTCTGCTCCCTCCCAGGTGAATGCCTTGACCAGTGGGCTATTCTCTCTCTGGGCCAATGCATATTTAATGATTTATACGCAGTGGAACTGTGGTAATCAGCTTATTCCTGGTTTCCAAATATAACAATGAAGTTGTGTCCTGTGTGTCCTTATAAAAAATTACAATGTGGTCATAGATAATACATTGCAAAGTGTTACTCATAAATTAGATAAGACATTAGCTGACAGAGTATCAGTTATTATATGGTTTACTAATTTATGCATAATGTGGTGTTAAGCAGAAAATCAAAGGCCAAGTTTCAGAAACGTTACTAAGTATGAAATATACATAACAATTTTCTTATTTTCTTACAATATGTACATAAAATTAGGAATTAGAATTAATACATTCGTAGTAAGGGATTATACCATATTCATTTCACTACTCAAAATTCTTAATACTTATTCAGGTCACTCAGTTCCTCCAGCCCATGTATAATTTAGTGTTTGCAATTGTAATGTAGACACTATTAGCTTCTACAAGAGTTCCATTGCAATTCAGGTCCAATAAAATTATCTATTATTTAAAATGAAGTGCTTTGAAAAAAGCCGAACATTCAGAATACTTACATTCTTTGGAAATGTTAAAGTTTCCCTTTGGCTTCCCTGTTGCTAATTTAAGGCAAGTCAATTACTGTACCAATATCTTCATCAGATCCAGATTCTGGACATTACAAGGTTCAGCGGGTGTTTGGATCTGGCATTCTGTGTTGGCCCATTCAGCCCACTATTTTGATTTGGAGAAGAGTGATGCTTCATGCATTCTTCCAACACACAGCTAAACTGCCGGTGGTAGGAGACCTCCATAGCTGTTAGTGAGTTCCCCAAAGGACGGAGATCTCTGTCCTCTTTGATGACTCCACACCTGACATCTCCAGGACCAGCTTCATAATACTGCTGTTCGTTGAGAGTTGCTTCCTCAGTGTTCAGCCACTTTAAAAATCTTCATCATCTGACTGATTGTTACTCAGCCAGAAGATTCAAATCACTGCGAGGATATCAGGGGACACAGTGAACGCTCAGAATACACACTCATTGGATCCCTTGTCACTATACTCTTATTGATGTATATGGGGGTCATCAGAGGAGTAGTCACATACTGTCTCCTAGTGACTGAGTATCCTCTTCTGAACTGCCAACTTGGAATGAAATAGGAGGCAGCTCCATGGCTCTAGCACATCTAGCAGACCTGGACATCACAGAGGCATGTTTGGACTAAATAAAGCCTAAAATTAGATAAGAAGTAGGGCCTGAGGTTGAAAAGTGGCTTCCAATTTTGCATGTACAGTGTTGCTCCCATAAATAATTGCATGTGCATTCTATAACTCGGGTGTCTAACTACATGATTGCATCTGTAGATATGATGATGGTCTAATGCAGGGGTGGCCAACCTGTGACTCCGGAGCCACATGCAGCTCTTCAGAGGTTAATACGCAGCTCCTTACATAGGTGCTGACTCCGAGGCTGGAGCTACAGATGCTAACTTTCCAGTGTGCTGTGGGGTGCTTACTGCTCAACCCCCTGCTCTGCCCCAGGTCCTGCCACCACTCCACCCCTTCCCCCGAGCCTGCCATACCCTCCCCACCAGAGCCTCCTGTGCACTGCAACACAGCTGATTGCAGCAGGCAGGAGGCATGGGGAGAGAGTGGGAGGTGCTGATTGGTGGGGCTGCCGGTGGGCAGGAGGCACTGGGGGCTGGAGCAGGGTAGCGAATGGGGGGCTGCTGACATATTATTGTGGCTCTTTGGCAATGTTCATTGGTAAATTCTGGCTCCTTCTCAGGCTCAGGTTAGCCACCCCTAGTCTAATGAATCCATGATGAAATGGCTCATATATATCAACAGTGAGAGATGTGCTTAGAAATCTTATCATTTGCACTTACCTTTGCAAACAGCCCATCAGTTAAAAAAGTTACAAGTTAATATTTAGCAATGTCACACAATGTGTGCATACAGCAGTTGTAAGATTCATGAACCCATTTATAGTCGTCAGTAATTTGAAAATAATTATGGGCATATTTTATAGCACATATACCCAAGGCTATCTGCTAGTACGTGCAAATCAGGAAGCTGTTGGTAGATATCCAAGTAGCATAAAATGTGCTCACAGTTGTCTAGTCCAAGTGACTGGGCTAATGTGGGTGAAGTGTGGCAGAAAAGAGGAGTCTGGAAAGGTGAAATCCATCCCCAGGAGTCAAGGCTACAATGCAGCCCCCATAGAGTGCCTTTCTCCCGGATGTGGATTTCACCCATAATTGGTAGGTTTTGAGTTATAAAAATAAACACCACCCATAAAAGAATGTCAGAATAGGGGCACTTATATTAAGAAAGGGGCGATTTTACACTCATCCAGTCTAACTTCACAGCCATTAGGACCAGCCTTTAGTGATATAATAGACTGAGCTCAAGGCTAGGAGCCAGGAACTACAGTGCTCTCAGCCCAGCTCTGCTAAGAAATCCCTGTGCAGCATTTGGCAAATCACCTACTTTCTCTACTTCAGTTTCCATCTGTGAAATCGGGATAATAGCAATTAGTTCCCTGCCTCACTCTGAGGATTAGTTAGCTCTGTACATGGCTGTCGAAGCACTAAGTAAACTTATTATAGCAGCAGTGGATGAAGATGATTTTCTACAAACAAGACAAAAGACAAACTCAGTGGGTAGGATGACAGGTTTAACACCTGGAAGTGAGAGGCTGTCTCCACAAAGGCCAGTGCTGCGGTCCTTCCTCTGCCAAAATTCTTATTGATTTCAATGGGAACTTTGCCTGAGAACGGATAGCAGCACTCAGGGCTGGCTCCAGGCACCAGCGGAGGAGACACGTGCCTGGGGCGACAAATGGTAAGGGGCAGCATTCCGTCCATTCTTGGGGCAGCACAATCTGGGCATCTTTTTTTTTTTCCTTTGCTTCGGCAGTTCGGGCAGCAGTCCGAGCGGGTTTTTTTCTCTTCTTTTCTTCCCTTTTTTTTTTGCTTGGGACAGCAAAAATGGTAGAGCCAGCCCTGGCAGCACTGGACCCACAGTGTTCTATAGAGATTCAGTTAAGTGACCTTATTAATCTTCAGACATTTTCTCTTTCTGGAAAGGTAGTGTCTATACCTCACTTCCCTTTTGTCCTCAATCACTTTCTTCCAAATTCCAGTTCTTCTTTCAGGTGCAAAAGGGAAGAGAGGGGGGTTGAATGCCATAATCTTGATAAAGAGGAGAGATACTGCCCCTGGTTAGCATAAGTGGCAGCACTAGGCACCTCAAAAAAGGGATTTGAAAGGGACAGCCTGAGATCTACCCCACTGGTCCTTGGAGTTGGCCTGGCATTGAAAGGACCATCTGCTACCCTCTCCCAAAGGTAGGCACTCCAGCATGTGTTACCTCCTGGGTTTCTGGAGAATTCTGGCTGAGTCAACCAGAATTCCTCTTGGGGGTCATGCTGCAGCTTGAATCGAAAGAACAGCATAGATTAAAGCAATAGTCAGGTCCTCAGGCTTGGTGAGAGACCATTTCCAAACCTGTATATCCAAATACTGGCAGGTCACTAGAACGCAGAGTGATATTTCATGGAAAAACATACTATGACAGAGGTAAGGACGTAGCATTAATGTGACAGAAGTTCCATTCCTCAATGATTTATTTTGTACTATTCAGTCATTCACTTCAAGGCAGAAGCAGATGATCTCTGTCCAAAACCAATGCTCCCAAGATTTATTAGCCTTTCACATCAGTATTTGCAGCAAGCCACACATTCACTTCCTCACTGCAAATTATTTTCCTCCATTCCATAAAAGCCCAGCCTACAGCACTGCCCACCAAGACACTGAATAAGAAGCCACTGACCATTACTGATGTCTTAACTAACAGGAAAAGAAGAAAGTGAATGTGTAAATTATGGGGATGATTTTTCTCAGTTCCCTAAGCTGAGAGCTGCCCTCCCCCCATGACTGCAGAACGTTATTCTTGTGAAGGGACAACAGCAGCACTGCGGTACCTCTCTCCAACAATAACACTATACAGATGGTCTGAGCTTTCTGCATTGGCCTGCTCAGTAGACCATACTTCCAGTTCTGAGGTTATTTCTAGACTGGAAGGTTGGCCAAGAAAATGGAAAATCTGTTTGAAAATATAGCCATGTATCTTTTTTGCCAAAGAGGTGTGAATGGCTGGCAGAGAACAGAAAACATTTTAAAGAGCTGAAGAATCAAGTAAACCCAAACTTCCTCCTTATTTTAGACTTTGGTTTATTTCATGCATCATTGTGATGTGACACCCAGTTGATAATCTCTTTGATTATTAACATAATAATATAGTGCACATGATTTTTAAAAGCACAGTCATGTAACTAACAAATTTCAAATCTGCATATGAATAGTTTTAATTAGCAGAGGATATGATCATTTGAGATCAGTTCACTATTCCTTGGCATTAGCACAGAAATACAGTTTAACTCAATTTGTGAGTGCAGCAGAATCTCATAAACCAAAGGTTCAGTGAAGAATTAAAAACACATATACTTTAACCTTATGCATTCGGTACTACATGGAGCTCATTCATTTTAATTCATGGCACTTTTAACCCTGGGTTGACTTGGGAGAAGAATGCCTGCACTCTTCCAAACTCTCCACAATCAAAGCTTTACCCCCTGATGAGATTAAAATGAGCTGCTACTCACAGTAGATTGTGCAGCTCTTCATACTATGATCAGGCCTCTCTCCTTTGTCATATTCTTCCCTAACCTGCATTTGTCCTGGTGCAGTCTCAGACCACAGCACAAGTAAAAGCAGCTTGAGAGTGCATGAGGGGCTCACCCACCCTCTGCAGCAGCATTCCCTCCCACCCTGGACCCACAGGGGTCTTTTCACTGGTCCTGGGATCCTCATGGAGAATGAAGGGGGAAGACATAGGTGGGCCAGGCAGAAGACCAAGGGACACATCGTCTCCTCCTTCCAGCTACTTGGAGCTTACTCAGAAAGGGTAAACCCCAAATCATCTTTTCTGCAGAGCACACTCCAATAGCGTCCAGGGCAGCGATGCTCACAGTGCAGCCCCAATGGAATTAAGAATCCTATGGCACCTTATAGACTAACAGACGTTTTGGAGCATGAGCTTTTGTGGGTGAATACCCACTTCGTCAGATGCATCTGACGAAGTGGGTATTCACCTATGAAAGCTCATGCTCCAAAACGTCTGTTAGTCTATAAGGTGCCACAGGATTCTTTGCTGCTTTTACAGATCCAGACTAACACGACTACCCCTCTGATACTTGACCCAATGGAGTTGTGTTCCAAGGTAGGTAAGGGGGGAAAAGGGCTGCTGGTGGCTAGAGCCAGTGTAGGGAAACAAGGTTTCTGCACAGGTTGCCCTGGCCTCGCGCTGATCCAACAGGTTTCAAGGACTGCCCTCCAGGCCTTTCCCCACGGGTGGGTGGGAAACCCTATCTCCTCCTGCTCCACAGAATGATGTGGGGAAATTCTCTGAATGAATCCTTGCAAAGATTGCTTCCCCTGGTCCCTTCCTGTGGGTTTCACTGATGTGAGCCACTATATTTACACCCAATATGAACCACTGCAAGGGTGAAAGCTGCTCATTAAGTAACTGAAATTCATACAGGACTTACCAACAATTCTGTACTATAGCTTTGCCACTGTATTAGCAATGCCTTGTCACATTAGATCATACCGGAGCTCCTTTTCACTAATTGAATTTCTGCAATGGCATGATACGAAAACCTCATGAATGCAGCTCGTTCCCCTCAGTATTACCATAATAAACTTTGGTCATGCCCCTTACAAGTCAGGATGCACAGTGGTTTCCAGTATAACTTTAGGCTTTTTTTGTGCTTGGCCTATAGCACAAATACTTTCAGACATTCTTGAGTTATGGGAGAGTAAATAAAAACAACACTTCTCCAGCTAAAAACAATTCTAACCACATTGTCTTCAACTGGACTACAGCAAATAGATGAGATGGCTAACGTTTTTGTTATGTGTTAAGGGCCCTGCACATGCTTGCTTACTCACACGAGTAGTCCATCCTGTTGAAGTCAGTGCAACTACTTGCATGAGGAAGGATTTTTAGGATCACTTGGCTTGGCCCTTGCCTTAAAAATACAAAGTTGCAAGCAACTGAAATATCCCTTTCTAGCATAGTGACATAACCCACTGTATGCTCTGTAAGCATCTCAGAGTTTTAGCAATGCCTAATGAAGCCTCACTTTTATATGACATGACAGTAGCTTCTCTCCATCCCACCAGAGAGACACAGAGGCTGCTGCTGCTGCTGCCATTTGTGTGAGGATGACATTTTACTGTCTATGACCTAATAAAATGCATTAGAATTCGGGCATTACCAGGGATCTGAAAAACACTAAAATGTTACTACCCAAGTCAAAGGTTCAGCCCATCTTAGGGCTCGTCTGGGTGTTTAGACACAGCCCTGAGCAAAGGCTGGTAGTTAATCTGTACCACCCTGGAGCACTGTGACACAGGGGTACATCCGTATGTCTCAGTGCCTCACCTTCTTGCTCCCAGCATATTTAGTTACATCACGTTGTTGCAGTAAATTACTACCCACCCCAACATTCTGGCTTTGTCTGTTCCCCCATTATTTTCCACACACCTGCTTTGGGGAGGGAGCAAGCAGACGAGTACCCCATTCGCTCCTTCGTGCCTGGACCCAAGGCCTGGGAATGGCCAGTGAGGATGTTAAGGAGGTTTGGTATTCCTCTGCATGGTTATATAGGCCGCGTCACAATTGGGCCCCCAGCTCTGAAATACTGTCTGAGGAAATTGCTTTCTCCTCCTCCCCGTGATGGTGTATGTACGAAGGATGGAAACCACCACCAGGTAGTGGGCCAGCACCAAGGTCTGTGCATCACTTCAGTTTTACTATTCCTAGCTAGTTTAGCAGGGGCAAAATGTCCTGAGTGTACACCACTTAAGCTATACTGCTGAAGTTTTACTTAAGCATTGTGCGCTGGCTTTCTGCACTGAGGACATTTCACCCACAATAAAATTATTCTTGAATACTTTTCAACCAGTTCTAACCTCAAAGCAAGGTGGAGACAAGATTAAAATAAACATTTGGTGAAAAGTCATGGCACTGGGTTAATATTGCAAAGTAGAATTTCCAGCATAATCAAAAAAGGGAAGGGAGCCAGCTTGTGCCTTGTGATGCCAGTTCAAATCCCAGCCAACTCCACCGACTAATTATAATGATAAAACTATTGCTTGGCTTCCCTTGCAGGTACAGGGCGCTCTAAAAAGGCAATGGATGCAGTATAAGACCCAATGGGGGCAAAGACGACGCGAGCACTGCTCTACGCGATCTACCTCCTACACAGCAACATCTATCACCGAGGTCCCCGTTTATCTGTATCATCATGATTCCACCAACGACCAGTTAAATGGAAAATATATAGATGACTCTGAACTCGTTGCATTAAAATCTGGAGAGACATCTGACTAGTTCAGAGGAAAACAAGACAAACAGGTCATTTTGCATTCTGTTCATGGCAGGGTGGGGCGAAGGGAAGGAGTGCAGACTTGAGTGCCACTGTGAGAGAGTGCTAAACAGGACACATCATATGCAAACTATAGAAGCATCAGCTTCGGCCAGCGATGGCCCAGTGAGAGTCTGCCTTAGAGAGGTGGATATAGTATTTGATACTACTACAGCATGCTGCTTTTAGAAACGGGACTGAGGATGGAACTATTCAATGAAACATTTGGATTTTCCACAGTTCCTTCTATTGGCCATATGGCACACAGATTCAATAGTCGTAACAATTCAAGGTATCCCATAGCAGATATAGAAGAACGGATTAGTTCATAGAAAGGAGTGTTCAGTTTCCACACTGGACTAACTACGCGAAAGATTGGAATTGTTCAGTATTTGTTGCTTTAAATTCATTTCTTTCACCCTAGACTTTAAACGATCATCTCTCATTAGGTGTAACAGGCTTGGAATCGTTGTTGTTTTCATTTTGATCGTCTCTGCTGCTTTCCTGAAAATGGTCGCACTTGGGTGGGAGGGGAGAAACCCATCATTCCAGGGTATTCAAATCCTTAGCTCAAAGGGATTTCATACAGAATTACCCTCCTGACATCAGGTATATAATAGAAATGAAGGTAAACTATTTATTGTATTAAAAACATTCAACACTAGTAGGCATAAGCATCGTTAGAGAAACAAAACACTTCTTTGGGAGCCTCATGAAAGTCCTGGAGAGATCTCAAAAATACTTTTTGTTTGAGCTGTGCTAGTTGTTCGATAATATTCATTAATAGGAAAACTGTAGCCATAATACTCCGCCCAGCAATCTGATAAGTAAGGAACAATTTTGCACTATGAATAAACTGTGAAATGTGTTTGGAAATTAAGATTTTTGTTAATTGCTGTTGACACTCTGAGCCTCCAGTTGGTGAACATTTGCCTGTCTAATGACAAATGTGTGCTGGCAGTAAAGGAGGCCAGTGGAGGGGATGAGGAACTAGTTTATACCAGGGTCACAGCCGAAGAAATATTCATTATTAGAAAGTCAATATTTTATGTAATTATTAAACACTAAAGGTCTTTTTATGATTGTTAAATGAGTCTTACAGCCAAGGAATAACTTATTTATAGCTGTATGGCTATGTCAAATGACAGTTACACACCATTGGGCTGAGTAAAATAGCTACAATTTCTTTTCAAAGGTGAATGTAAAAGTTCTTGTAATTGGATAGGACCAGTGCCTGGGCAGCTCTGAGTAGAGTTTGTCAAACATTTTTGACAAACTCTCTTATACCAAACTTTTCTTTTATTTTTTGCAAAAAAAAATGTAGAGTCAGTGACATCAAAACATTCCATGAATTGTGTCAATTTCTTTGAATTGTTTCAGTTAAAAAAAACCTAAAATATTTTTAAAATCATGTTTCATTTTGACATTTTCTAAATTAAATATTTAAATTATTTTATTCAAAAAGATTATGTAGAAATTTCCTTTTAATTTTTTTTTTAAATGCTCAATTGAAATAAAAACAATAAAATGTTTCAGGTTGAACAAAATATTTTGTTTGACCTGAATCTTACATCTTTCTAACTTTTGATTCAGTGAAAAAAAAAATTAAATCTATTTTTTGCCCCCAGAATTGCAAATGAACCAAAAAACCTATTGTTCACCCAGTTCTAGTTCTAGGTGCTTGCAAGTCCTAGGACTTTTTGCCTATAGAATTTATCTTGTATATAAAGTTCCCAAGTATCTCTGAAAGAATGTCCAGTGAAATGTATCACTATCTCTCCTCTGGTTTTCATGTAGTTGGGTAATTTTAAAGCCAACAACTAGTATTTGTACAATGAGGTCTTGACTTTTTTATTAGGTTAACCAATAAACCTTTAAAAATAGGCCAGAAAGAGGCCATCCATTCTGTTTGCCTCCACCTCTATCTATTGTGTGATCCATATATATTTGACAGCACAATTCTACCACCCTCAGGCACAAGGAATGAAGAACAGAAGGGAGACAGTCACATCAGTCACATACCTCTGATACCACAGACCTACCTACTCCTGTCTTTGATGTCTCAATATCAGCATTCAGCCATGTGTTGTTTGAAGGTTGATTTAGCACTTGTGTCACAATCCCACCTCTGGGATTCAAGGAGGAGACGCGATAGGGAAACAAGGGAGAACCACAGAAGTAGGGAGTGGAAAGGAGAAGGAAGAAGAGGAGGAGGAAATACTATCTCTGATGTCACAATTCCACTAACCAGTGACTTTTGCAGAGGCACCAGCTAGTTAAAAATATATTTTAAACTCCCTTTCTTCTTTATTTACTTGCGGAGATTCCATCCAAGGATTTGTTTTTTCCCCTGCAAGAATCAAAGACTCAGTTAAGGCATAAACAAGTAATTGTGCTCTACTCGTAGCGCTGCTTCGATTGCCTAAAGTATAATTAGTTCTGAGAGTCCTAATCTCAGAGTTTGCCAGGTAAGTAAAGGAGGGAAAATATTTCAAATCCAGCAGTTTGCTTTACAATGTCAATGCATTTGTAGCTCTTAAGTCTACAAATAGAGGGCCTAATCCTGCGGGAGGAATTCTGAGGAGAAAGAACTGCAGGATCAAGTTTGCATTCTGCTAGGGTGAAATTCATTCGTTAAGCTCATGCAAGGCCTGTGCAACACTTAACCACTGAGCGTCTGATCCACAGCTATTGAAGTCAACGAAGAGATTCCAATTGACTTAAATGGGCTTTGGATGAGGCCCTAAAGTATTTGAATGGGACTTAAATAGTGCAGACCTTGTGTGGGCCCACTGCACAGACATGAATTTCATGCTTGCTGATATGGGAGAGATTTTAAACATTCTGTGAAGGATTAAGCCCCAAAGCTTTTCTGTGACACCTGCAAAATTGACATGGAGGATTATTGGTTGTACCTAACTGTGCTAACCTCTGCATTCCAACACACATATCGGGACCACATCTTCCTATCAAATGGTCTTTCAAGAATGAGTTCACTGACAGTGGAATTCAGAGTTTATTTAATCCAGCGATGTATTTGGGGAGAAAATATAGTCCTGTCCATTCACCCAGTGAAAAAAGCTTGGCTGGAGACCACTGAACATGTTTGCTTTGCTGACTGTACAAAAGAAGGTATTTTTTTTGGACAAGAGTGTTTTGTGTATTGCTAATTCTACTTTTGCTAGTAAGCTATGATGGGCAATGGAGGACTTAATAGTCAAAGAAAACAAGGCAGCTTTACTATGAATTTTATATTTCTGAACATTTTTGATGCATATTGTACTTTCCAGTAGGGCTCCAGCAGGTGTACTTAATTTCTAACTACAGGAAATAGATAATTGTAATAGAAATGTACATAATACGTAAGGTCTGATAAATGTTTGTGTAACTTATATGTACAAATTGTTTTTCAGAGTCTGTTATATTCATGTAAAGTACAATATTGACATTTTTCTAAGGGAACATCATGTTTTGGCTTCTTCATTCATTGATTCATTCTACTTCATGAACTCAGCTAGAGCAACAAACTTCAGGATCTTGGTTTTCTCTTCATGTGATGGAAATCTCACATTGTGGTGTGAACTAGAGTAGCTTGAGTGATGTCAGTGGAATTACAACAATTTTCATCAGCTGAGAATCTGGCTTACAGATCTATTTAATTTAATATTAGCTTCACATTGGGACTGCAAGTTAGAGCTGGTCAGAAAGTTTTCATCAAAACAAGGGGAACAGCCATGTTCATCAAAATTTAAAATGTTTTGGAAAATGTATGATTTTGATGAAATTTCATCAAAATAACAAAGGCAAAAGAAGGCATTTTGATAAGGTTGAAACATCCCATTCTGACACTTGCAGAATGGAAGATTTTGATTTTTTTAAATTTCCAAATGACTTTTTTCAATACTAGATTAATTGCAAGGTTTTTTTATATTAAAAGTTTAAAGGTCAAAATTAGAACCAAGTGTTTTGCTCTTGCCACAACTAAGCATTTAGAATTTTTTTATGTGGGAAACTTGGTTTATTTTTTTTGTTCCATTTTGGAATGGAAAAAAATATTAAAATCATGGAATTTCCTGTGGAACAGAAAATCCAGCTCTCCCACCCAAGTCTGTTTCATACGCATATTCTCTCCAGAGGTGTCTTCACACTCCATGTAGGCCACAGACATTATAACCATGCCAGCATCACCTAGGCCTGCACAGAAAGCAGCAATGGGTTCAAGCCAGAGTCCTATATACATAGATTCTCCAGTGGCCCCAGCACACCATACAAATGGTACAGAGGGGTTGCAGTTGATAATTGACTCACTAGACTGGAATAATTGCAGCAGTGTTGGAGGGGCTGTTTTTGATGTTGGGGTTTGAGGAGGAGAATTTCACCTCCAAGTGGCTCTTCCCTGTTCCTGCATACTGTCTGACTACTAAGGTGTTACAAAGTCGAAGTGAATTTCACCTCTGTGCTTTATAGACAGCACTGAAGTCTCCATGACAATGATGGTGAGAACACTTCTATGACCAAGCAATAGCAATTTCTTGGCATGGACAAATCCAGCTGTTAGAAATGTTTATTATTCTAGCACATTTCACAAGAACAGCTCCTTTTTCTCCTCCAGGCCCATGCATAACATATGTACTAGAGTGTCAAAAAGCTGGAAGGAAAATTTGAGTCAATGAGTTTAAAGAGTAGTTTCAGGGAAGACAAAACCTATACCAGGAACTTTAGTAGGACCCCTCTCCTCTGAAACCCCTCTTATAACAACTCGTTTCACTTAATGTTGGTCCTGGCAGAAGTATTTGTACAGCTAGTTTGTTTGAATAACTAAATCAAGCAGAAAAGTTCTCCTTGTTCTTCTTTATTAGGTACAGAAACTAAACAAAAATTCAAAAAATCATGGCATGGAATGCTAAGACTGGTTTTTCAATTGGTCCATTTAAATGCCTTAGAAATATATTTCAGTTAAAAAAAACGCAGCACAATTGGGAGAAATGGCTTGGTCCACCTTATAAAGTTAGCAGCAGCACTGCCTTAATTAAAGGTTTGCCAGCATTTCCACTGCAAACTCCCCATTTTTATATGTTTATAACTTGGCAATAAAACTTTGCGCTGGGATGGAACTTTGTTCTGGGATGCAAAAATCTCAGCGCATTCCTGTTCTTATTTTTTTCCCCTTAAAATATGAACAAAAAACAATGTTTGGCTCTTTTCAATTATATACATTCTAAAAACTAACAAAATAAAGATGTCCGTTTTCAGTCCTTTGCATTTTTGTAACTCAAATATGTCTTCGTGATACAGGCAAGCATGTGGGTTTGGCTATTGCTGACTCATAAAGAAATTTGTACACATATATGCATAGAACAGTAATTGACTCTAACCCAATTATAGTTTACCAAATTTAGGGCCAGATTTTGACTCTCTTTTCATGGGAAGGGGCGTAGAAGGCCTCACTCTTCTAATGGACTGTTCAGGGGCAGCCTGAATTCCAGCACTTGTGCTCTTTGGGCCCAATCCTAACCATCACATTGAAATCAATGGCAGTTTTGCTACTATCTACAATCACAGCAGCACCGGGACCTTTGAGTTCCAAGGTGCAGGAGGGACACAATTATGGCCACTGCAATATATTTACAAAATGGGGTGAGGATGTGGAGGCAAGACCTCCAAAGAAGCTGACAATCTGAGGCCATTACTGAGGGGAGCTCACATTCCACCTCCAAAAAAACAAAAAACAAACAAAAAAAAAGACGCATACAGCCACATTCTTGTGTGTCTATACAGGCAAAATATAATTCCCTTACCGTCCTAAGTTCATATCCACTGCCAGAAACACTGTGCTGTTCTCTGACTTTGCCAATTATTTGGCAGAGGTTGTAATTAAAAGTACCTTTAATATAAAAGTAAACATATTACATGTACTCCAGATATTTCTGTGCAGCATAGTATTGTACAGATACTTCCAGATAGACCCTTAATCTATATATAAGCACTTCTGGGTTGAATCTTCAGCCAGTACCTCTTTCAGGACCAGGGAAAAACCTTAAAAGGGAAAAATACCTCTCACCATTGAAAAATAAAGATTAGCATGTTCCCCTCAGTTTAGTACAGTGTAGCTGTGCATCAGAGTTTTAAACTGCCTGTTAAATTGTGCATGAAGTCTCAGGGTGGAGGGAGGATCTCGGTTCTGCAGTAAGATGTTTGATTACCTTTGCATGTCATTTGTGGATGTAGATTAGGTGCTTAAGTTTGAGAATGTTGCCCAGAACATGAATGTTGTCTCTTATTACAAGTTGAAAGGGGTAAAAAGACACTATCTCTAACAGGGCACAGATATATTATAGTTTGATAGATGGTTGCATTTGGTTATATTGTGTAACATCAGCCATGTGTGAGAGTGTAAGCTGAGTGTTACAAGACGCCACTGGCCATGCTTTACACAAACACCTTTTGAGAGAAAAGGTAAGTGAGGTAATATCTTTTATTGGACCCGCTTTTGCTGGTAGAAGGCACATTTTCTGAGCGACACAGCGCTCTTCTTCAGCTCTGGGGAAGAAAGCAGCGTGTCTGAGCTAAATATAAGTTAGGACGGAAAAAGTGATAAAAGATAAAGCCTCTTTTCACAAAGATATCACTCCGTTTCTGATCTTTCAATACTTGTCCTCAAGGGACGTCGATACAACACCTTCAAAAGACTTGCCTGGGAACTTAAATTCATAACTCTGCTAGACACCAAAAGCCGTGGACTTAACAGGGACACTGGTTTTCCAGGGCTTTGTGACCCATTGCAATTTGTAACACTGCCACCAGCTACCCTTAACTGCCCACTTCAGTCCTTTATGCATAACAACTAACCCTCAATTGCCCACTTCATATCAAGTGACCACCTCATGCTGGCCCAAACTGTATTTATCTCAGGCTACTGCTACACTAGAGAGCTTACAGGCCTGTGCCACTGTAAGCTCTCTGTGTAGCTGTTCTAAGCCAACAGGAGAGACGGCTCTTGTCAGCTTAACTCCTCCAGCCCCGTTGAGTGGCTGTAGCTATGTTGGCAGGAGAAGCTCTCTCGATGACCTAGTGCACCCCTGAGCAACATAATTTATGTTGACTTAAACTGTAGTGTATCCATAGCCTCAGATATTCTGCTTCCTTCTCCAGACTGGAAGAAGAGCTCTGTGTAGCTCAAAACCTTGTACCTTCCACCAACAGAAGTTGGTCCAATAAAAAATATTACCTCACCCACCTTGTCTCTCTCATATCTAGGGACACTGCAAACACACACCTTTTGTGATCTGTTCTGCATTTTTCTCCTCCTTGTCTCTTTGCTCTTTCATCTGTGCATCAGCCAGAAATCATACACCTTTTCATGGAGATCATTTCTTCTGTACAGCCAGAATTTCCACATTTTATTGCCTACTGTTAATTCCACTTGTGCACTCCTGTCTGATGTATGTCAAGAGTACAAATTCTTTGGAGATTTATTTTAACACCTACTAGATAATAACAAGTTTTTCACACTAATATTTTAACAAATTACATTACAGTAGAACCTCAGAGTTATGAAGACGAGAGTTACAAACTGACCAGTCAACCATACACCTCATTTGGAACCAGAAGTACGCAACCAGGCAGCAGCAGAAACAAAACAAACAAAAAAAAGCAAGTATAGTACTATGTTAAGCATAAATTACTAAAAAAAAACCCAAAGTTTTTGAAAAAAGATTTGACAAGGTAAGGAAACTATTTCTGTGCTTGTTTCATTTAAATTAAAATGGCTAAAAGCAGCAGTTTTCTTCTACATAATTAAGTTTCAAAGTTGTAATAAGTCAATGTTTAGTTATGAACTTTTGCAAGAACAACCAAAACGTTTTGTTCAGAGTTATCAACATTTCAGCTTTGTGAACAACCTACATTCCCTTGGTGTTCATAATTCTTAGATTTTACTGTATATAAATTAAGGATGCTCATTTTCAACAAAGTTAGGGAAAAAGTATTGAGCACATAGTCCAAAAACATTCAGAAACAAAATAAATGATGTCTTCTATCTATCTGCAACTGATTTACTTTTTTTTTTTTTTTTAATTAAACCAGCATCCAAAAGTGGATTTGGAAGCAATTTTGAAGCAATTTACACTGCAGGGCACAAGCCACAACTATCCTATAAAAACTCTAGCTAGTATATACATATGGATGTACTCTTAATTATATAGGGCGTAATCCAGAGTTCCGTCAACATACACACAGTGCAAGATGAAAGTGGGGGAGAGATCAGGATGTGTATATGGTGTAAAACTCACCTTTACACATCTCCAACACTGGGCCTTGTGTGCACAGCTGGACCACCGTTAGAACATCCAGCCTGCATGGCAGCCGGTGTCCTTTCCGCTGGCAAGAGCTGTTCTAATGTTTCCAGGTCCCCTAGTGGTCACTCAGCTATATTCACTCCTTCTCAGGGAATCATGCTGCTAAGTTCAGCCAGTCCACTTCTCTCACTTCTGCCCCTACCCTGTAACCATGAAGAAATCGCAAGAAACCAGGCTAGAGAGCTTTGGAAGCAGAAGACATGCTCTGTTTATATGGTGAGGAATCTGCAGGATTCCTGAGACATTTCCACACAAGAGGCACTCTTTCCCCCTTCCAACTCTCCCTGCCAAGAGAAAAGCCCCATAAGGCAATCGTATAATCATAGAAGATTAGGGTTGGAAGAGACCTCAGGAGGTCATCTAGTCCAACCTCCTGTTCAAAGCAATACCAACACCAACTCAATCATCCCAGCCAGGGCTTTGTCAAGACAGGCCTTACAAACAAGTCTTGATGACAAGAACAAGGAGAGATTACAAACCCCATAAGTTACACT
Organism: Chelonoidis abingdonii; assembly: GCF_003597395.2. Taxonomy (NCBI): domain Eukaryota; kingdom Metazoa; phylum Chordata; order Testudines; family Testudinidae; genus Chelonoidis; species Chelonoidis abingdonii. Next base: position 49,910,283 of record NC_133770.1, on the reverse strand, counting down.
TCTTGGTACTTTTATTAACGCACTTCACCTGCAGGATTAGTCCTGTGCATGTAAGGTGAAATTTATACCTGTATAGACAGTGGCACAAGGCTGATGCACCAATTAAGTCCCGCATATGCCCTATTTTGAGGCTGTAAGTAGCACGTAAGGGGATAGGCCTTTATGGTGACCATCTGCACAAGGGTGGAATTCACCCATGATGGGTGGGTTTTTTTTAAACTAATGGTCACATTGCAGGCAGATAAGGTATGGACTCATGTTTCCTCCACAAAGTCAGTGAAGCAAGAGGTCGTCATCATTTTGAAAGGAGGATTGCTTAATTCCTGTGAACATAAGAAATATTATGAACATTGTGAATAGTCTGGATTACAGAAGCCATCTTCAATACAGACCGCCTCAGGGGAAAAAAAACAGAGATAAATCTGTCATGAATTTAACTATATAAAATGGAAGGGAGCCCAGCTTTGGGATGTTACAGAATGTTGCATGGGCAGGTGGAGCTGGCTCAGGACAGTAAAATACACAAAGTCATTGCAGAAAACTTTCTACTTATTGAATGATATTATTAAAAGGGCTTTTTTAGAGTGTGACCTCATATATTATGTTAAAGTACACAGCAAGCATTTAGACACCTACCTGGATTCTGCCTATGTAGTTATGGTAGTTCTCAGGATTAACTAGCCATCAAGTGACATGGGGATTTGTTCTGGCATATTCTGTGGATACAAACTGAGTACAAGACATAACATTTACATGCATGATATAAATTAGTATGTCTAACACATATATATGTATTTATTATATGGACTATATCCTAGGCTTCTCTTTCACAACTGGGGAGGAGGAACACGGTTTGTTCCTCCATTATATTATTCCTCCCTGATGAAGCCCCTCTGCATGGGTTCCATGGATGTTCAGAATGGTGGAGGAGGATAAGGAGTGGCTGCAGAGCTGCCACCATCCCTATGGGCCCATCACCGCCACCACCAGATGGGGGAAGGTGTAAGAAATCCCAATGAGGGAACCAAACTGTGTTTCCTATCCCCCAGGCAGAAGTAGCCCAGCAAAGGGAAAAAGTGGTACCAATTTTACTTTATAAAGAACTATTTTAAAGAGAGTTCTGATGTTCAGCCATAATGTTTGTTTATATTGAAGTATTTACCACTCAGAAACTTTCAGGGCAAAAACTAGAATGGCACCTGAGTTACTAACGATGATTTAGAGCAGGATGCAGCATTTAAATAAAGAAAAAGTTTCATCCCATATATATTTTGTGGTTATTACACATAACCTTTGGCAAGTGAGTCCCTCAGCCTAACTTACTGTCATGGTACATTAGCAGGAGACATTCACAAGTCAATGCCATGCTGAAATATGATTTTTACATGAAGTGGATGTTCACATACCCTAATTAGATTTCTTGAATAGACTTTGGAATTTCAGGTTGGCTAAAATATGACAGGATCATCAAAGGAAAATATTGTATAACTGAATTTATTACAATATGGCCAAAATACATCATTCGTAAAAAGAAATTGCTTGAAAGAGTGGCCCAAATTTCTTTGTTGGTAAAACTGAGTTACTGTCAATAAACTATAAATGCATTATTGATGTCAAACATTAATGCAGATACAATTCTAAGGAAATTGTTCCTTTGATTTATAAGACAGAAAGTCCATGGCTATGTTTTCATGTATTCGTTACTGTGTTTTTATACCATAAAAACCAATGATGATTTTCTATATTAGGAAATGTGTATTTCTGAATGTAATGTGTGTTGTTCTGTTGCGTTGTGCAGTGTATATAAATAGTTAAATTTAGCTGAAGCATGGAGTAAATAATTCACCAATAGATGACTATCTAGAATCACTCATTCCAAAGAAATTTTCTTTTCCTGAAGAACTTCAGGAATGTCCTGGCCCCACAAAAATCGTCAAAAGTCCCATTGACTTCAGTGGAGCTAGGATTTCACTCCTTACATCATACCTACTGTTCTATAAACATTAGCTACTAACAATGGGTCAAATGGGGGATTGCCACCACTACTCCCACCCAAACGTCCAACTCACCCACAGGCAGTGTTAACCAGTGGGTGCTGCCATCACGTTTTTATGACATCCCCAAAAGTACTCCTTTCAGAAAGAGTTATGTGAGAAAATGATGCAGTAGCCAAGCCTTTTTCTGATGGTGTTATAGCAGTGTGTTCAGGAAGGTTACAGGCATGACAGCCAAGACAGTAACACCTGCCAATTCAGAGGTATATTCAATATCCTGCTGCTCCAGTCCTCGGACCACCCTGGTGTCGAAAGGGGTCCATTCTAAGCGGAATGCATTCCACCTGTGTCACTCAGATGCCCTAATGTTTCTGTTCTCATTTTATTTTAGGTGTTGCACAAGAGTGTTTTTACATGTCATTTGTTCGGTGTTGAATTCTGTACTCAGAATATTTTGGCTTTGTGAGAGGCTTCTATTTTTGCAATAAAAACCAAATATGATTCATTTTAAAATTGTTGAAATGGGTTTTTCTTTAAGTCCCCAGCAAAGCTACGGGTTTCTAGAAATCAAAACTAACACAGGCTTGTCAGAGTTCTTGTGCATTGAGGGTATGTCTACACTACGAGATTATTCCTATTTTACATAAACCGGTTTTGTAAAACAGATTGTATAAAGTCGAGTGCACGCGGCCACACTAAGCACATTAATTCGGTGGTGTGTGTCCATATAATGAGGCTACCGTCGATTTCCAGAGTGTTGGACTGTGGGTAGCTATCCCATAGCTATTCCATAGTTCCCACAGTCTCCCCCGCCCCTTGGAATTCTGGGTTGAGATCCCAGTGCCTGATGGGGCAAAAAACATTGTCACGGGTGGTTCTGGGTACAGCCTCACCCTCCCTCCGTGAAATCAGCAGACAACCATTTCGCACCTTTTTCCCTGGATGAACTGTTCAGACGCCATAGCACAGCAAGCATGGACCCTGCTCAGATCAAGACCGCAATCGTGGACGTTGTAAACACCTCGCGCATTCTTGTGCAGTCTCGTGCTCGAACAGACCTCAAAGCCAGGAGAGGAGAGCGCGATGGCAGAGCGGCGACGAGAGCGATGAGGACAGGACGCAGGAATTCTCTTCAAAAACCGGCGGGCCCCTGCACTTTGAGATCCTGTGATAATGGCGCAGGTTCTAGCCTTGAACCGCTGATTTGCGGGCCCGGGAAACAAGCACACGACTGTGGACCGCATAGTTTGCAGGTGGATGATTCGCAGTTGCTGCAAACTTCTCGATCGCTCACATGGCACCTTCATGGAACCTTTGTGACTTGCTTGCCCCTGCCCTGAAACCAGAATCATCAAGAGAGAGCACCCCACAGTTGAGAAGCAATAGTGGCATAGCCCCGAGCTTGCAACGCCCAGACTAGCCACCGGCTCAGTGGCGAATCAATTTGGAGTGGAAAATCTACTGGGGGCGCTGGAATGCAAGCAAGCCAAAGCAGATCATTAAGCTGCTGCTACAAAAAGGTTGTGATCCGGGAAACTGCAGTCAAGTGGATTGCTTGCTGCAAATGGGACTTAACCTAACCTGTGGGAGTGATAGATGGAAACCACTATCCCTATCTTGGCACCAGGCAACCGAAAAACAGTCACGTAAACCGAAGGGGTATTCAAGCGGCTCGCAAGCTCGCGGACTATGGAGCAAATTCACTGTGTCGGACATAAATACATAGGACTCACCAACATCCATGAGTGATCAGTCCATGAAGGGATACCAACAGGAGAGTCAGGGCAATGCCATCACTATAATGCTGCATACTTCAGAACTCGCTACCTGTTTTAGCACTAAATCTCTTCAAGCGAAGGGAATTACTTTTCCCAGACCAGAAATACAATTAGGAGTTGAAATCCGTAGTTATACCTGGTGACCCACGCTTACACTCTCTGATGACCATAGGCTCATGAAGCCATACGCAGGCAGCCTGGACAGTGGACAGGAAGATGTTCATCTACAAGGCTTGACCAAGTGCAGCGTATGGTGGTAGAATGTGTCATTTAGGGCATTTAAAAAGGGCCGCGGCCGCACATTACTGACTTCGCTCAGACCTTCAGCCAAACCAATGTCCCCTTTGTTATTGCCGCTTGCTGGTAGCTTCCACAATCTGTAGAGTAGAGGGGGAGACTTTATGCGGTGAGGCCTGAGCAAATCATCTGCCGCTGATTAACGCGCAGCCAGACACCAGGCAAATTAGAATGACACACCAGGAAGGGTGTGCATCAGAAGAAGCTTTGAAACGAGTCATCATGGGCCAGTACACTGTGACGTTCGTTGTTTGTTTCCCCTTGATGAACCCCTGATGACGTCATCCTATAGATCAACCCGCCCCCCCGGATTACAGCTGCTTTAAGAAATAAAGTATATCGGGTTCAAAAAATCATGTATTCTTTACTTAAAAAGTCATTAAAAAAGAAGAGAGAGAACTGATAGGTATCCCAGATGTGTTTTGGAGGAGGATAGAGCGAAGGAAAAGGCCACTAGAATATCTCAAGTAATGAAGCCTTGTTGGGCGTCCATCGGGGGTGAAGTGGGCGGTGCAACGAAGCCTCCCACCATATCTCCACCGTCTGGTGAGGAGATATGGAAATGGTGAAAGGTGGTGAGGGTGTTACACAGGGCTTCAGCGGCAACTCTGTGACCACCGCTGCTGTTCCTGAATGCTCGCCACGCCTCGCAGGATGTCAGTTTGATCACTACAGCACCCCAGCGTTGCATCCCGCACCGCAATATCTTCCTGCCTACACATCTGATCTTCCTGGAGCACTTCTCATCTCGAGCGTACCTCCTGTCCATGTTTCACTGCATCTCCTGCTAATTTGAACCACGTCCTTCCACTCATTCAGATGAGCTTTTCATTGGCGGTTACTTCCATGATTTCGAGAACATTTAGTCTCGCATCTTTTTTTCCTCGCTTCATCTGAGATAGCCCTCGGGATGAGTAAGGACAGCTTGAAAAATTTGCAGCTGCAGAGGAGGTAAAAAAGGGAAAGAAGTAATTAAAAAGATTACATTTACAGAACAATGGTTATACTCATTCACAGTGAACACTATTCACCCTTACATAGCACATATGATTCACTGCAAGGTGCAATTTGCATCTTAATATGATCCTACGGCTCTGGTGTTAGAGATCTCAACAGACGCAGCAGCAGCAAATCAGCTGCATCGCCGATGGTAAGCATTGCTTTTCAGCTTTGCAGCCTCAATATACACACTGCCCCCGTTTTCCAAATATCCAGCAAAAGCCCGTTCAGATGCTGCTTCTCCTGTTAACATGCACAGCAGAACCAGCCCCCTTGGAAATTTTTTCAAATGTTTTTTCATTTCGTTTTTTGGAACGGAGTTCTGTTAGCACAGAATCTTCTCCCCATATAGCGATCAGATCCAGTACCTCCCATGCGGTCCATGTTGGAGCTCTTTTTCGATTCTCAGGAGACTGCATTGTTACCTGCGCGGATAAGCTCTGCGTGGTCACCTGTGCTGGTGAGCTCTCCACGCTGGCCAAACAGGAAATGAAATTCAAAAGTTTGTGGGGCTTTTCCTTTCTACCTGGCCAGTGCATCCGAGTTCAGATTGCTGTCCTGAGCGGTCACAGTGGTGCACTGTGGGATACCACCCGGAGGCCAATACCGTCAATTTGCAGCCACACTAACCCTAATCCGATATGGTAATACCAATTTCAGTGCTACTCCTCTCGTCGGGGAGGAGTACAGAAACCGGTTTAAAGAGCCCTTTATGCTGATATAAAGGGCCTCATTGTGTGGACGGGTGCAGCGTTAAATCGGTTTAACGCTGCTAAAATTGGTTTAAACACGTAGTGTAGACCAGGCCTGAGACTCGTCTACTTGACTAGTTAGCATGCAGCAAGCCAGGGTGTGAATCTCCAGCATACTAGCCTGCCACACACTAACTGGCCTTGTGGATCCTGCTACCGGGCACTAAAAGTTCTACTGTGCAATTTGACAAAGTGCACTTTGACTTTCAGCTGTTTCAGCAGTAAGTCAAAGTGCACTGCAGAACTTTAAGTGTGCAGTATTGGGTCCACACAGCCAGTTAGAGTGCAGCAAGCCAAGATGTTGTAGATTCACAGCCTGGCTTGCCATGCACTAAAACACCATGTAGACGAGCTGGCAGTCATAGAAAAATATCTTTTATCTATAGGCCACTCACTCCATCATAAAAAAAAGAATGAGGCGTACCTGTGGCACCTTAGAGACTAACAAATTGATTTGAGCATAAGCTTTCGTGAGTGATGAAGGCCATAGAAATGACTATAAATATATAAAATGAAAGGAAATGGTGCTTGTTACCAGTCTTTGACTTTTAACGTTAGTATTTCAGACTAAGGAATTTGTTCTGCTTCTTGGCGGCGGTATTTGCTCCTAGCAGCAGAGAATTCAGAGTAGTGGTCATCTAGCTAGTCTTTGTCTATGCGTATCAACTCTCTAATTTTCCAGACAGCCCTGATCTGAACTGCAGTGCAATTCAATGTTAACATGACCCAAGCTATGATTTATAAGCACAGATGGTAAGATTATAGGTAACCGGACTTTCTCCATTTGCAAACAGTCTACTGAAATACAAATTTTGCACAGCTTTTGCAGAGTTTTCCTCTTTTCCCCTGGACCTCCTCATGGCTACTCACTCAGTTTCAATCTTCTTGTCAGTCCCTGATCTGCATATAAACATTTGCAGGCAAATGGCTCTTTGGTGTAGCTGTATTAAACATATATCAAATAAATGCCCAAGCGATAGCTTTTGCTCAAGAGATATCAAGACAGCAGGAGAGTTGCATTCTGGGACTGATTAGCAGAAATCTGTGGAAGTTTGCACAAGACCTTTGTACACAATACAACAGGTACTAATTAAGAACCTAATTCTGTCCCCTCATACTTACATTGCATAGCATCTTACTCTGTAAGTTGTGCCATTGAACTCAGTAGCCTGATAATTTTATTTATAGTAAGCAATATCTTGCACCAGGAGTAGCCCCACCAATTTCAGTGGGACTTCCCATGGAGTAAGATGCCATTCGGCATGAGTAAGGATATCAGAATTTGTCCCAATATGACTATCCATGGACTAAGGTGCTATGCAGCAAGAGTGGCAGAATTGGGTCCATATTAAGCTACAACTCCTACCCTAATGGCTCCAAACCATTTAGTTTTAATTCTCTCCACAGCTTGAGTTGCTCCATATGCAGACAGGCTTGAAAAACCCCTACCACTTCATTGTGGGAAACACAGTTCTCTGACTTGTAGCTTTCTAATGTAATTTGTGACACTCTACCTCTGCCCCACAGCAGGGGCGGCAATCTCTTTTGATGCCAAAGTACAGGACAGTAAAAGCACTGACCCTCCTCTTTGGAGCCTGAGACACAGTGCTGAGGCCTAGGTCAGCACTCTGATCAAAGTGGCCTTGATTAGTTTCCCCAGCAACGGCTGATTGAGGAAATAGAGAAAAATAGCTAATCAGACAGAGAGGTTGGATGAATTAAGGACCTAATTGGCCAATTAGCTGAGTAGCTTGGTAAAAGGCAGGAAAAAAGTGTTAGTAGGGAGAGGGCTAGCTGTGCCTAAACTGAAGGAGATCCCAAGGAAGAGAGATCTCTGTTTCTCCCAGTCCTAGGGGCCTACTGAAGAGGGACTGAAAGCAATAGGTCATCAATATTAGAACCGTTGTGTTGCACTGTACAGATGTGGATGGAGGGGCCTTGAATAAATTATATGGAGGGGACACCAAAACAAGAGCAGTTTCTGGGGTGATCAAGGGTGGTAGGGAGAGGGAAACAAATGTATGCCCTGTTACAGATCCCAAGTCCAACCTGGCCATGTTAAGTATTGGCTGAGAAATGCAGCTTAGCCAGTGACCTAGTCCATGTTAAAAAGCTATTTGTTTGCATATTCCTATATTTTCCAGACTGGAAATTCCAAATTTGATCTAGCACTTGGGAAAATATGTCTGAAATCCTGAACAGTTTGCTGCTTATTGATCTGTACTTTCAAAAAAGCTTAATGGATTCCTTGGAAAAATGCATCTGGTTTGGTAAATGGTAAGCCACATTTCAAAGGGAGATAATTAGGAGCAGCTGAAATATTAAACCCTGGTTTTCATAACAGATAATGGAAATATTAACCACAGTATACAAAAGGCAACACTCCAATAGAATACTCAGAATAAGACTAGAATTAGAGCTGGGCATTACGGGATGCCAGATTGCCTAGCGGTAGTTCCAGGAGTGAAGCACGTGCCTTGACAGATGTTCCCCTTTTAGTTGATAACGGGAAAGACTTTCTGTATCTGAGACCATAAGGGTACATCTACACTGCATTTCCGAGCAAGCCTCTCAGCCTGGGTTGATAGATTCAGGTTAGCAAGGCTCCCCTCTAAAAATAGTTGTACAGACAGCACTTTGAAGTTGCAGCCCAGGCTGGCGCTCCAGCTCTGAAGCCTGGGAGTGGAGAAGAGAGGAGCGCTTCAGAGCCTGAGCACCAACCTGAACTGCAATGTCAAAGCACTGTCTATAACCCTATCTTTAGAGTGCTAGCGTGAGCCTCACTACCCCAAGTCTGCTGATCCGGGCCGGGAGGTTCAGTCCCCCTCATGCCAAAATGCTGCACAGACATACCCCAAGGTAACAGTAACTATGGCACTAATCCCATAACCTGTTATGTTAACACTTAATACGTAATCAGAGAGTGGATCAAGAATTCATGTCCAGGCAATAACTCTGATGGAAGTGAATCTTCAGTTAGGCCACTTCGCTGCTGCTGCTGCTATTTCCCTCAGATCTTCTTCTGTTTCCAAATTATTCCACTTGGTTTATGGGATTGGGGGAGGGAGCAGAACTTCTGGGGTGCACATGTCACTGTCATTTCCAGTGTAGGATTAGCTAGGGGAGTAGGATGTATGGCTCAGATATGGGTCACTGCCAGCTTTCTCTTCTTCCAGAAAATTGTGGCCCCCTTGTAAAGAGTCTGCTTATATTTAGGTTACATAATGTATTTCCCTATTTTCACTAAAGTGTCTGAGGCATCTTTCAGAACAGTTTCATATAGAGATCCTATACTTAGCCTCTGTTTGTCCCAGTCTAATATTTCAAACTCTTTCCTCCTTCTCATAAGTTGTATTCAGACCTGTGTGAAATTCATGGTGTCACAACTGAGTAATCAGGAAAGGTTCCAGCAGTGATTTATTTTCATGCTGGCAGAGAAATGCACTGACACAAAGACACAGTATGCTGTTAGTGGTATGGCATACGAGCATGTCTCCCCTCTAATGGGCGGCCTTCAGCAGTTATAACTGCCTGCAGCTCATGTGCAGGTAAAATGTTTCTCCATTAACTCAAGTGGCCTATAGTTGTGGGGCTGAAAGTCCCAGCTTTGATACTATTGATTTATCACTATATGTATGCAGCCACAAGTCATAACACTGCACTTTTTTCACTCTTAGCTTGGCCGGATCAGTGGTTGAACCATCCCCAGCAAAACGCAGAGTAGCTATTTCGCTGGCTAAAGACTTCTCTACCAATAAAGGGTCATACTCTGGCTCCACCCTCTCCTGCCCTTTTCCCACCACCAAAACACCCCCTACACCAGGTGGGAATGGGTGGTGTAGTCACCTATACAAGTGTTCTGGCAACGGGGCATTCCCCCTTACATCAGGGCGAAATTAGGTCCTAGAGCCTCGGTGACTGTTTGCTAATTGCTGCCATCTGTCCCTTCTCCCTGAATATTTTAGCCTCCTTGTAAAGAGTCTAATTATTTATACTGTTGAACATGATTTACATTGTCAAAAGAATAAACTTCGTTTTCTCAATATCACTTGTTCATAGTTAGCTCCTCTACATTACGGGGTCAGTCCTGCAAGGTGCTGAGAACTTTGGCGCAAGCCAGTGAAATAATGTAGCGTATATTTAACTTCAAGTATGTGAGAACTGCCCTTAAAGTGAATGCAACAACTCACATGATTAAGGTTTTAGGCACAAGCATAAATACTTCGTTGGATTGGTCCAGAGCACTCAGCATCTTACAGGGCTGAGCCTGCATGGCAGATGGGAGAATTCATTCCTGTTCTTCTTTGTTTTTAACAATACTCCAGATACCACTGTGATGGGTGCCACAGAAATATCTAAGATAGATTCTCTCTTTGTTAAATAGATTTCTTTCCCTTTATTTTGCTGTCAGATTATTTATTTTCCTGAGCCATGATCTAAGGCTTCTTTTCTATCATGAAGAATTGGCATTTCAAATTCAAGACCATTTTATTTCTCCATCAGGCTTATTTTTATGACTCCCGAAACATTCATATTTCTGTGCATGGAGCTTTGAAGTTAAATCATCTGTGCAAAACTCGCATGTGATCTGAACATTTCAGCACCTTGGTTTGTATATTGACATTTAAGTATCCAGACATCATTTAAAAGTCCTTCTTTGCGGTTACCAGTTCAGACTGCTGATTTATGATGCATTCAAAGGCTGGATCCAGCTCTGCCTTAGCCTTCGCAAATACCTTTGACAGAAGCTTGAGTCATGTCCCTTCACTGTCTCTTTCCCACAACTCAGCTATTATGTATTACTTATTATTTCTACTATCATAATGCCTAGGATCCCAGTCATAGACCCAGGCTCCACTGTGCTAGGTGCTGTACAAATACACAATGAAAAGATAGGTCCCTGCCTCACGCAGTTTACAATCTAAGTTGGGTTGTATAATTCTTTGGTCAAAGCTAGATTCTGCACATTTTGAAGCTCAAGGAAGCTCAGAGATTACCATTCAGCTTCTGTATATATTCACTGAGCCTCACTGATAAATCCAATTATAACAAATAGATAGAAACAAGAGAAAGTCCCCTACTTTCAGATTATAACATTCAAACACTATGTAAAGAAATTGTAGGTAGTAAACAGTTACAAGGAATACAAATTCACACAATTGACGGCATTTTAACCCTAGATGTATCTAACAGGGTTTTTTTTTAATAAATCTCTTACTGTTCACTTGGTGAGGTATCAAATTATTGAACTGACTAGTAGCTAACTTCCCCTACCCTGAAAAACTGCTACAAAACTATCTAGCATAATTTCCTTCATCAATACAAATTATTTAGGGCTGCCCCTTTCTGTAGTCATTAAGCAATGCAATTCATGTTCTCATTACCTTCATTCTTCCGGATGCTAAAAAAAAGCAGGTCCTGTTATGCAGGGCTTGTCTTTTGCCATTGCTGGCTCTGACTTAATTTTCCAACAGCCTGCAAAATCATCTTATCTGATTTCCTCTCCAGCAATTGTTCTGGTGTAATTTGGTCCTTGGAACAAATGAGAAACTAAGACAAAACAGTTACCTCACAGTCCAAACAAACCATATTTAAAGTCGGATTATGCAAAAATCACATAGCTGGAGTCAAATGTCAAATTGTGAGCTGTAAATAATTTGTATTGTCATTGGTCAATGCTGTTTCTGAGAGTGAAGGGAGCACATGTTCTCCTCTCTAGAAAAATTTGTCACTAAGTAAACCATTGTAAAAACTGTGGAGAAACTTTCTACTATGAGCACCAATTCTTCAGTAACATCTGCAACTTGGGGTATTATCTGTACATTGGTGTCCATTGTCCCCATGCAGTGAGACTCGACCTAGAAGTACTGAGGCGTGCAGCAACACCCTGTGGCTTGAAGTAATCATAGTAACTGAATGCATGGCTTCTGTCATACACAAGGTTACACTTTTGTTCAATGGCTTTCAGCACTCCCACTATAATAATTGTTCCAACTCCATTTATGTGCATGGAAATACGTTCTTTGTTCATATCCTCATGTAAGGGGATGGCTCCCTCTGAAGCAGCTGACATTGGCCACTGTCAGAAGACACGATACGAGGCTAGACAGACCATTGGTCTGACCCAGTATGCACAGGCGCCAACTCCATGGGTGCTCCGGGGCTGGAGCACCCATGGGGAAAAATTAGCTGGTCCTCTGCACCCACCAGCAGCCAAGCTCCCCCATCCTTGCCTCCTTCTCCCTAACCCAAGTGCACCAAGTCCCTGCTCCTTCCCCTCCCTCCCTGCGTTTCCCACTCCACAGCTACCTAACAGCTGTTTGGAGGTGCTTAGGACTTTCCAGGAGGAAGGAGGAGGAGCAGGGATGCGGTGCACTTGGGGTGGGAGATGGAGAAGAGGTGGGGCCGGGGCAGAGATTTGGGAGAAGGGGAGGGAATGGGAGTGGGAAGGGGGTGGGCTGGGGATGGGAAAAGGCAGGGTGGAGAGAGAACTTTGGCGAAGCGGTGGAATGGCGGTGTGAGCGAGAAGAGGCAGGGTAAGGGGCGGGGCCAGGGTGAGGGTGGAGCACCCACCAGGCAGAGGGGAAGTCGGTGCCTAAGCCAATATGCACATTCTTATGTTCTTAATTGTAAGGGATGCTCTTCAACACATTACTGCTTGTTCTGAAACACCATCACCACCATACATGGTGTCACAAGGATGCAGACATCGTTTTCCATCCCCCAGCCACGAGGCAGCCTGCCCCAGTCATACACCAATGGGGAAGCCCTGCTGAGCCAGACAGTGGGGTAGGGGTTGGGATCAATTCCAATCAGATGTTCCAGATGCAGTTTTCTGACACTGTTCTTGGAGCTGAGTGTAACATTAGGGACGCCATGGACTTCCCACATGCACCTGAGTTAATGCACATCAGAACTTATTTAGGCTCAAAGCTTTAAAGAGACCAAGGCTCCAGAGAGATGAATGTTTCCTGGTTCCTGTTGAGAAATCAGGCTCGAGAGCTGTGGAAGCACAAGAACTGCCCTGTTTATATGATCTGGTTTTTAAAGACTTTTCATTAACCATAGAATCATAGAAAATCAGGGTTGGAAGAGACCTCAGGAAGTCATCTAATCCAACCCCCTGCTCAAAGCAGCACCAATCCCCAACTAAATCATCCCAGCCAGGGCTTTGTCAAGCCAGGCCTTTTATTCTTGCTGATTGATTTCACACTCATACACACCAACAGATTCTCCACCTAGAAATATTATAAATGCTGGCAGTTTTGATCAGCATTCTTCTGTCAACCTTGTTACCGCCTCGCTAGGAGATGGATCAATGGCAGCGACAGAAAAACCCCTTCCATTGCAGTAGCAAGTGATCACATTATGGCAATACAGGAGCATTGCTGCAGTGCCGTAGCTGGTCCTCTGTAACCTCTGTAGTGTAGATTAGCCCTGAGGCATCTGCTTTAAGGAAGTAGTAGCTCACTTTTATTTAGTCTATAGTAGCAATTACCTGCTAAGTTAATTACATTATCAAATGTCATAGAATCATTGTAGCCCGTTCCCTGGATTTCAGAGCCATCTGTCTAATGCACCATACCCTTAGTATTGGGGCTCCAAAAACTGCTCTCTATGTTTAAAGGATAAAACAGCTGGGAAATACCTGCCATTGTTCTAAGATGCATTAGGGAGAAAAGTGTGCCCTACCTCGTAACAATTGCTAGTTAGTGAATAGTGTCTAAAGCATTCAGGTGGATGTCAGGTCACTGGAGGTTTATGAGTTGAAGAGGTTTACTTCATGTAAAGAGTTCCTAGACAACTGTGACTTCTTGCTTCTGGTGGTTACAAACTGCCAGGCCTCCCCTCTGACTTCCTCTCTCAGACTTCCGCCTTTGTGGGCAGCTCCATAATTCCTTGACCCTGGGGTAATGCTGTTTCCTAATGGTGTTTCCCAAACTCTTCAGTGTCTCTGATTCCCAGTAGTGTCTCAACTTCCTCCAGTCCAAGAATCTTTTCCTCCAGAAGAGCTACCATCTTGCACCTTATGGACAGGAAGTCACTTCTGGCTTCAGGCAGGAAAGAGAACATGGCATATCTATGGTGGGTTACCACCATTGTTCCATCACTAGCCACCTTGATATCACATGTAGTGCTGAACCTGGAAGACAGGCCTCTCACATTCCCTCCAAAACTATCCCATTAGCTGCCTCTATTTGTGGCTCTGGAGTCTGCCTAACAAGTGGCTTTTTATACCAAGTCTTCCCTGTTTAGCTCAGCTCCGCCCCTCCCAAGTAAAAGCCTTAACTTCCGGGCTATAAAATCAATCAGTCTCTCTCTCTCTCTCTGGCCCCACCCCTCCCCCTGGCAATTTCCACTGGCTAGTTTAGACAACTCCCTGTTCAACATGTTGGCTTTTGTGAATCCCATTCTTAGGCACCTAAGTCTCCCCCTGCAATAAATAGGGAGTCTGGGCACCTAACTCAGAAGTATGGATTCCAGAAGGAAGAAGGGCACCTAAAAGTCAGCTACTGCAATCCTGAGTCTAAGTCCCCTCTGTGGATCTAGCCCCAGATATAAATATTCTGAACACTGGGGAAATTTAGATTGGTTCCAAACGCATCAGCAGTACTGCAGTTCTTCTGGTTCAGATTGAAAGTCCAAAGGTAATAGGTTCTGAGTCCAAAACTGATGAAACAAACAAGCCAGATTCTCTGCTGTATCCCACACACACCGGATACAGTGAGGTGAGGGAATTGTAAGAGAAGGTTATAGTGTCCTGCTTCTTAGCCCTGATCCTAGCACAGTTTAGAGCAACCTGGCTGTGGGGGACTGCTCTCACTATCCCAGATGGCTATGGTACCTGAGCTGGCGATTTCTGGAATGCAAAGTACTTCAGCCACCCTCCCTCTTTGCCCTTAACGCTTCCAACACGCCCTGTGCTGCAAGCAGTTGTATGTGTAAGAATCAGAAACACCGGTTTGTATCCCAGCTGGGTTAGAATCCCTTTCTCCATGATGGGGAAATTCCCAGCTCAGGAATTAAGAGAGGTTTCCAATTGCTTACTGCCTTCTGAGCAAAAATACTGAGTGGACCAGAGAATGTCCCCCAAGGGCTGAAGAAATAAGAACTAGAAGCTAACAGACCTCCTGTATTAACTAGAGAGAGTTATAAATAAATTCTCTTTCCTGCTCATGCAGTTCGCTGCAGCTTTACAACATGTGAAATATATTTTAGCAGGCTGCCAGACAAAGGCAAAAACAGAAAAAAATAACTGTAAGATGCAATATCCGTGTACAATTTCTTCAAATTTCCACAGATCCCTTGGCTACATCAAGGGCAAATAGCCCTTCATACACCTGACAGGTTTGGTTTTTTTTTAATCATTGACATAGGCTTTCTTGATCATAACAGTCTGAATAGAATAAATGAGAGCTGGCGGATATGATCAGTTTGTAATAGCACACATAACAGAAACACCCATATGTGGATCTTTCACTGAAGTATGATTTCTTGTTTTCAACATCGTTACAGTTGCTTTTATATACATTAAAATAACTTTCTATCCAAGAGCAAGATCATCTCAACATCAGGGCTCTGTTGGTACTTTCAGCCTTCATTTCTTTGAATTACTCTTTGAAAATGCAGAGAAATTTTTGTCCCCTGTTATGAGTTTAAGAAAAACAAGAGTGCCCTCACTGATGGCCAGAATGGAGACAGTCCCAATAAAATAGATGAGCAGGCAAAGAAACAAAACATTTTATTTATGCTAGGTAGTTAGTTACCAAGAGGCTGAATGAAAGAGTTTAAGAATAAGTTTCTTATGATAAATGGTTTCCAGTATTGCCACACACAGCCCTTCAAAAATCGTGAGTTAACCCCAACACATCATGCTCATTATTTAAATGGCTAAATGTGGGGGTTCTTTTTCTTTCCTTTCTGGTTCGGGGACTCTTGGCTGCTCTCAGGTCATGTTTTAAAGCTTTTTTAAAAAAACATGAGGGTTAAAAATTCCGCCTTTTTTAAAATTAAATGAAAACTGGGATTCTTATGTAGCCACTTGACTCTGGGAGCTGGTTGCTTTAAGTAAAATTAGTGTGAGCCTGTGACAAAATCATAAGAGGTGGCAAAACTAGGGCTGCCAAGTTTCTACTCACACAAAACCAAACACCCCTCCTCTGAGGCCCTGACCCCCGCTCACTTCATCCCCCTCTCCCTCTGTCGCTCACTCTCCCCACTCTCACTCACTCGTTCATTTTCACTGGGCTGCCTCTGGGGTGTGGTGGGGCCAGGGATGAGGGATTTGGGGTGCAGGAGGGGCTCCAGGATGGTGGGGGTGGAATCGAGGAGTTTGGAGTATGGGAAGCGGCGCCGGGCTAAGGCAGGGGATTGGGGTGTGGGAGGTGTTACGGGCTATGAGATGGGGGTGCAGGTTCCAGGATGGGGCCAGAAATTAGAGGTTCAGGGTACGGGAGGAGGTTCTGGGCTGGGGCAGGGGGTTGGGATGTAGGGGGGATGAGGGGTCTGGCTGAGGGTGCAGACTCTGGAGTGGGGCTGGGGAATTAGGGATTTGGGGTGAAGGAGGGTGCTCCAGGCTGAGACAGATGGGTTTGGAGGGTGAGAGGGGGATCAGGGCTGGAGCAGGGGGTTGGGGTGCAGGAGGGGTCGGGGGTGCAGGCGCTGGATGCCACTTCCCTGAAGCAGCTCCCGGAAGCAGCAGCAAATACCTGTCTCTGGCTCCTACATGGAGGTGTGGCCAGGAAGCTCTACGCGCTACCCCGTCCATAGGCGCCATCCCTGCAGCTCCCATTGGCCATGGTTCCTGGCCAATAGGAGCTGCAGAGCCGGTGCTTGGGGCAGGGGAAGCATGTGAAGCCCCCTGACTGCCCCTATGTGTAGGAGCTGGAGGGGAGACATGCCACTGATTCCAGGAGCTGCACAGAGCCATAGTAGGCAGTGACCCTGCCTTAGACCTGCTGTGCCACCGACCAGACTTTTAATGGCCTGGTCAGTAGTGCTAACCGGAGCCGCCAGAGTTCCTTTTCAACTGGACATTCTGGTCGAAAACTGGACACCTGGCAACCCTAGGCAAAACTGGTTCTCCTTTGGCAGTTGCATGTACCTCCTGCTTCTGCTCCACCTCCTACTGCCCACAGAACAGTGGAAACAGCATTCCAAGGCTGTGCAATGAACTTTTCACGATCATAAAGTGATACTCTCCTGGAATTGTGCTCCGTGTAGGGAGGAGGGCAGCTGCAAAGGATTGTGGGATATGGTAGGCTGCATCATGGGCAGCAAGTGAAACATCCCCTCAGGGAGACTAGCTGCCTGGCCTACCTCTTCTGCCTGCAACTCCACCCACACTCCACCCCAGCTCCAACCCAGGCCTCACCCCCTCCCCCACTCTCTCCCTCCCTGCTGTTGGAGAAAAACAGAGTTCTCACTCTCAGGTTGGGTGCAGCAAGTTAGATACTTTATTATTGCTAGCAGTTGTATGGAGGGAGAGAGCTAAACAGGTCTCTCACCAGGTAAACAATTACAGCAAGCATTTATACCTTTGTTGCATACAATAATGAGCAACAGCTGCATTTTATTTATGCATAGATAAGTATGGAATGTAGACTATAGTCTAAATAGAAGTGAGAAAAATAAGATATCAGGATGACCTAACACAAGGTTGCAGCAACTTCTCACACAGTTCCTTCCCACTCGTCTCACACACTCCTCGCTTCTACAAATCTCGCATTATTAGGGTTACAGCTAGCCTGACTCTTGCTCACATAAAGAGATTGTTTGACTATGAAATCTCCTTCAAATCCCAGTCAGTTCTTTCTCTACTTCCACACCGCTCACCATGTGCATCCCTCTCCTTCCACCCATCTCCCCACTTGGCCCTCCCTGCTGCTGTTCACCAGTCATTCCCCCACCCCAGCTTTTCACTTGGTCTCCACGCCACCATTCACTGCATGCATCCTGTCGCTCCTCTCCTAGAGAGCAGGAACAGTGAGCAGGGTGAAAAGGAGGAACCAGTGAGCAGTGGCAGTGACTTCCAGAGACAGGGTTGGCAGGCAATGGTGGGTGGGGCAGAGAACGCTGCCGCTGAGCTTTTTTACACTCTAGAGAGATTACCGATGAACCCAGGAAGCTGAGCAGATACTGCCGCCTCAGCTGCCCCGGAACCTGCATGGCGCATAATAAATAAGCAAAAACTTCCTTGGCGGAAGCCCACTCCCAGCAAGGAAGGGAAGAGGCGGGGCCACCATGGCCCAGGTCTCTGGTGGTGGGGAGGTGGCAGCTGAGTTGGGGAGGCTATGCCTTCCTTGGCCTATTACACCTACTTCCCATGGGCTGCAGGATGATTTTTTGACAACATAATTCTCAAACACAGATTCTTTTGAAAGGAGAATGTGGGCATCTGGATGGTAACCCAGAAATAATGTTCATTGTGGGCAATTTTTCCCAGTATCCATCAATCTCTGACCTATTTTTGGTGAGATGAAATTCCCTCAGATTTTACTTGACTCTGGTTTTCATATTTATCTTTATTGCTTACTCGTTTTTCACCAGAGACCCAGTCCTATACAGTGAGAATGCCTCCAACCTCCACTGCAATCGATGGGAGTCAAGTGTACTCAGCACTTTGCAAGATTAAGCCCTAGGGTAGAATCAGTGTGTGTCATCAAGTATGATGGTATTTATTTCTGTCAGTTATATCAATGGTTATAGATAATGGGGGACATTTTTCCCTCGGTTATATCTGTCCAATCCCGCTAATTTCAGTGGGTTCAACTGAGGCCAGAATTTGGTGCTAAGCCAGTAAATCATATGTTTGTTTTTAGCATACACTAATAAATCTGCCAGACTACTTTACCTTAGATATTTGAATGTTTACCTCCTTACAATCACTATTTCTGTTTCTTCAGTTTCATACTGTATCTCCTATTTTATCCCTATTTGCCTACAACTGTGTCACAGGAAACCAGAACTACTGACGCATACAATGTAAGTGAAGTGTACACTGGATTGGCATAAACACCATTAAATGTTCCTTCACCAGTTGGAACAGAATAAGTGAAAACCAGAGAAGGCTACTTAAGGACAAGTTATGGACTCCTTTGAAACTTGTAAACTTTGTTATATTTTCCAGTGCCTCAGCATGGGGAAAGTTTACTGTATTCGGCTCATTTATAAATATATTTGATAACAAGGTGTAGGAGAAATGTGTCAGCTGGCTGCTGTCATATTCAGCCTAGCGAAGAGGCTAGAATTTAAACACTCAGCAATCACAGGACTGCATCACCTTTTGATTTAATATGTCCTCAGGCCATATCCATTAGAAGTTTTCTCAGCAGACAACAAATCTGTTTTTCCACTGCCTTCAGAGAACATATTGACAAAGAGAATTTAGGTATTTTAATTAAATAGGGTGAAACAAGATGTCGATTTTGTCTCCAAGACATCTTCCCATGTGGCTGTGTTGCTCAACCAGTAATGCTGATTGTTTCAGACAATGATACAAAAGCAAAAATCTGATATATTTGCCAGCTCTGATCAAGATGGATGGCTCCAGCAACAATATTGGGTGCTTTCTGGTCTCCTTAGCTGTTTAAACAGCCATACATACTAGAAGCTCATAAATACCGGACAAAAACTGGGGATGACTTTTAACACTCAGTTTACATTTTCCACAGATGCTTTAGTTTTGACATCTGCATTCAGCAACACCCAGAGGACATGATCAGAGAGGAATAGATGGCAGAGACTATTGCTTGATATTTCTTTCACACTTTGAGAAGATATTACATGTAACTTCACAATACAAACCCTTTGAGGGTGCTAAGTGTCGTCAGCTTGCACTGGAGGCACTTTGGGCTAGAGTCACAAAGGCACCTAAACCCCAAATTTAGGTACTTAAGTCTGAGTTTAGGTACCTAAGTCCCAGTTTTTGGCTTCAGTGCAATCCACAAAACTCCTACTGAACCCTGTAGGCAACTAAACTCACTCATCACCTACATTTTCAGGTTCAAAGTTCCCTAGCTGCTGAAGTTTCTACCTCTGAGCATGCACACTGCTACCTTGCTCTAAGGACATGTCACACTGCAAGTAAACAGCCACAGCTGGCCTGTGCCAGCTGACTCAGGCAGTGGGGGTTGTTTAATTGCACTATAGCCATTCAAGTTCAGCAGCAGCATGAGCTCTGGGACCCTCTCACCTCGCAGGGTCCTAGAGTTCAGACTCCAACTCAAGCCTGGCTGTCTATGCTGCAGTTAAACGCCCCTGCAGTCTGAACCCTGCAAGTCTGAGTTAGTGGCATGGGCCAGTCGCAGGTGTTTAATTGCAGTGTAAGCATACCCTAAGTGTCCCGACGCCTATTCTCCCACCTAAGCCCAGGAGACAGAGAGAGAAAGACTCTGTGGCCTGGTGGTTAGGGCACTCACCTGGGTGACCCCCCTGCACCAATGACTAGTTATTTATCCACAGTGGAACTGCTTCAACAGGAGAAATTGAGGGAGCCCTACACCAAAACATCCCATAACGTGATGCTTAGAGCACTCTCGTGGGAGGCCCCCCATCCAAAGTCTTTCTCCCCCTGCAGCAGAGGGATGAATTGAACCAGGCAAGAGCTCTGACCTTTGGGTAAAAGTACTGAGGTAGACAGCAGCAGTAGCTCCTCCAGCCGTTTTCTGTAGAGCTAGGCACCTACCTAAGTCATTCTCACAAGAAACAACTAAATTGTCAGACTTCAGGAGAGCAGAGATGTGGCTCCCTGCAGCCTGGACTTAGGTGCCTAGCTCTGTAAGAGGGGCAGGGCACAGGACACACCCCTCTTATCAGCATCTCCCACTGGCTAGCTTAGGTAACTCCCCTCCTAGCACACTGGCTTTTGTGGAAGATATTCTAAGGCACTACTCTCTCGCCATTCATTGTATAGGGTGCCTAGGCACCTAACTAGCAGTGTTGTTCCTGGGATTTTCTAGGCCCCTAAAAGCCAGGTCCCTTTGTCAATGTAGTTCTTAATACCTTGCAGAGCCAGGCTGTGACACCTAGCACCAAGTTCCCCACCCCCATTGTGAGGTATCATTCTACAGGTCTTGATCTGTTGAACATTAATGTCTCATTGTATTGTGCATGTGTCGTCATTGTATGTGAAGTTGTAGAGTTTTGCTGTGTATATATTACTGAAAGACGTGAAGTTGGAGGCAACCATGGCTAGCCTTTCAGGTGCAATGGTGGAGAAGCTAGACAGTGCAAATGGCCCATCAACAAAGACAGTGGACCATGGAAGAGGCTTGTCTTCACCTGGGAATGCTTCAGGCAGCCTAAGGATAATGGCTGCTATGACTCAGCAAGGTATTTGAGGGCATGTGACCAGATCACATAATACTGAACTCCATTTTGGTACCTGTATTTTTCCACAAAGGGGGCTGGGAACTTGGCTTAGAATAAGGGGTTCCCGTCCTATGGAGAGACTGTAAGGAATGGAGAATTACATCGTTTCAGGGCCTCACTCCCCACACAGGAGAACACCTGGAAACACCTCAGGAACAAAGACTGAACTAGGGGAAGTGCTGGTCCCAGGCTGAAAGGATTTCTAGCCTGTGTATGGAAGCTTGGTGGACTACTTGTACTATCTAACAGTGTGAGATACTGTTTGATTCAAATCCTGTCTAGCATAATTTAATTTCCTAGGTAACCTGCTTTGATCTGTTTGCTATCACTTATAAGCTATCATTCTATAGTTAATAAACATGTTTTATCTTAACCCGTGTGTTTTTGAATGAAGCATTTGGGAAAATCTCAGCTCAGATTTAAGTGGTTCCAAGTAGTAACAGACAGAACAAAGAGAATTACCAAGTAAAATAAAACAAAACACACAAGTCTATGTCTAAGAAAACTGAATACAAATAAAACCTGACCAGCTCCAGTAAGCTTCCTTTTACAGACTAGTCTCCTTCTAATCTGGATCCAGCAATCACTCACACCTCCTGTTGTTACTGTCCTTTGTTCCAGTTTCTTTCAGGTGTCCTTGGGGGTGGAGAGGCTCTCTCTTGAGCCAGCTGAAGACAAAATTGAGGGGTCTCCCACAGACTTAAATAGACTTTCTCTTGTGAGGGGAGACCCCCTCCTCTCTTCTATGCAAAGTCCAGCTCCAAGATGGCATTTTGGCATCACATGGGCAAGTCAAGTGTCCATATATAACTGAGTTTCTTATCAGCCAAGCCACTTTCCTGGGAAAGTTCCGATGTGGACTGGCGTCTTCAATTTCATTGTGGACTTAAGTGGTTCTTGACTGGGCATTTAATTTGCACATTCCTTTCTCAATAGAAATCAAGCAAGTATACAGCCAATATTCCTAACTTCAAGTATAAAAATGGTACATGCATACAAAAATGATGAATGTATTCAGTAGATCATAACCTTTATATGGACATGTTACATGGCATATATAGCATAAAACATATTCCAGTTATATACATATTCACAAGCATATTCCCTTAAAGACTTATGAGGTACATCTTCACAGCCGGCTACAACAGTGCAATGAGAACATCTGGTCTCACTTTCAGGTGACATTGTAAACAAGAAGTGGACAGCATTATCTCCTGAAAATGTAAACAAACTTCTTTGTCTGAACAATTGGCTGAACAAGAAGTAGGACTGAGTGAACATAAAGGCTTAAAAAATTGACATTGTTTTATTTTTGAATGCAGGGGTTTTTGTACATAATTCTACATTTGTAAATTGAACTTTCATGATTAAGAGATTGCACTACAGTACTTTTGTATTAGATGAATTGAGAAATACTATTTCTTTTGTTTTTTTACAGTGCGAATACTTGTAATCAAAATAAATATAAAGTGAGCACTGTGCACTTTGTGTTCTGTGTTGTAATGGAAATCAATATATTTGAAAATGTAGTAAACATCCAAAAATATTTAAATAAATGGTATTCTATTATTGTTTAACAGTGCGATTAATCACGATTGATTTTTTTAATTGCACGATTAATCACAATTAATTTTTTTAATTGCTTGACAGCCCTACTAAGATCATAAGGTCAATCTAGCCTAGTATCCTATTTCCAGCAGTGGCAATGCCAGGTGCCTGACAGGGAATGAACAGAACAGGTAATCATCAAGTGATCCATCCCCTGTCACCCATTCCCAGCCTTTGGCAAACAGGCTAGGGACACCATCGCCACCCATTTTGGACCTGTTCTCCATGAACTGATCTAGTTCTTTTTTTAACCCTGTTATAGTCTTGGCCTTCACAACATCCTCTGACAAGGATTTCTACAGGTTGACCACGTGGTGTGTGAAGAAGTATTTCCTTTTGTTTGTTTTAAACCTGCTGACTATTAATTTCGTTTGGTGACACCCCCCCCCGTAGTTCTTTTGTTATGAGAAGGAGTAATTAACACTTCCTTATTTACTTTCTCCACATCAGTCTTGATTTTACAGACCTCTATCATACCCCCCTTAGTCGTCTCTTTTTCAAGCTGAAAAGTCCCAATCTTATTACTCTCTCCTCATATGGAGGCCGTTTCGTATCCCTAATCACATCCTTTTCTGAACCAATTCCAATATATCTTTTTGAAATGGGGCAACCAGATCTGCATGCACTATTCAAGATGTGGGCATATCATGGATTTATAGAGGCAATATGATATTTTCTGTCTTATTCGCTATCTCTTTCCTAATGATTCCCAACATTGTTAGCTTTTTTGACTGTAGTTGCACATTGCATGAATGTTTTCAGAGAACTATCCGCAATGACTCCAAGATCTCTTTCTTGAGTGGTAACAGCTAATTTAGACCCCAATATTTTATATGTATAGTTGGGAGTATGTTTTCCAATGTGCATTAGTTTGCATTTATCAGCATTGGATTTCGTCTGCCATTTTGTTGCCCAGTCACTCTGTTTTCTGAGATCCTTTTGTAGCTCTTCATAGTCTGCTTAGAACTTAACTATCTTCAGTAGTTTTGTATCATCTGCAAATTTTGCCATCTTGCTGTTTATCCCTTTTTCCAGATCATTTACAAATAGGTTGAATAGGACTAGTTCCAGTATAGACCCCAGGGGACACCACTATTTACCTCTCTCCATTCTGAAAACTGACCATTTATTCCTACCCTTTCCCCCTATCTTTTAACCAGTTACTGATCCCAGAGAGGACCTTCCCTCTTATCTCATGACAACTTACTCTGTTTAAGAGCCTTTGGTGAGGGACCTTGTCAAAGGCCTTCTGAAAATCTAAGTACACTACATCCACTGGATTCCCCCTTGTCCACATGCTTGTTGACCCCCTCAGAGAAGTCTAGTAGATTGGTGAGGCATGATTTCCCATTACAAAAACCATGTTGACTCTTCCCTAACAAATTATGTTCATCTATGTGTCTGACAATTTTGTTCTTTACTATAGTTTCAACTAATTTGTCCGGTAATGAAGTCAGACGTACCGGCCTGTAATTGCTGGGATCACCTCTGGAGCCCTTTTTAGAAATTGGTGTCACAGTCTATCCTACAGTCATTTGGCACAGAAGCTGATTTAAATGATAGGTTACAAACCATAGCATAATCAGGCCCATACATTCTATAGTATTGAACTCAGCCAAACTCCAGGCACACTACAAAGGGGAAATTGTGGGGAACTGTACCTTTAAAAGCCCCAGGCAAGAGACAGTGACTCAGTCACAGAACAAAGCAGAGCTCCTGCAAGCACTTTAAGCACTGAGGATCACTGAACATCACATGATACCAGGACTAAAAAGGAGCTAAGATAATACCCAGAGTGGTGGAAACCCAATCAGGAAGATTTAAGCAGCCCTTCTCTCTGTACATAGAAGCAATGAGTGTCAGCAAAAATAAGACAGTCAGAAGATAGCCTTATTTCTGACAGTAGCTTGTTCTGAAGCACCTGGTGTGCTTAATAGTTTTCAGTTATCTCAGATAGGAGACCAACTATAAAATTGTATTAAAGGATTTTGAGGAGTACTGAACTTGATGAAAAAATGAAATGAAGGAGAGAGATGTTTTTAAACATACTACAAAAAGAAGATGAAACTATAAAAGAGTTTTTGACTGAGCAAAGATTGAAGAGCCAATCTTGCAATTTAGGGAGGCTAACTGAGTCCCTGATAAGAGACCTGATCGTGATTGGGACCTGGAACAGAAGGAGATTACTGGGAGACCCAGAATTAACCCTTGACAAAGCCATTAGAATTTGCCAAGCAAAGGAAATCACCCAACCCAGAATTAAGCTTATGGGGTGTGGGGTGGACAGTGCTTTAACACTGTAGACATAATAGAGAATCTAAAACACTACAAGAAAAGAGGCCTGAGACAGAATTGCATGTGGTTCTCAAGGCCGGAGTCCAGCAAAAATAGCACACGGAGCTGCATGTGCAGCGGCAACCAACATAACCAAGAAATGTCAGGCCTATGGGAAAGATGCACGAAATGCAGTGGATTACCTCACCTTGCAAGAGTTTGCAAGTACCGGCAAAGTGTGCACAACATAGACAAAGAGGATTACAACTGCACGGCTAGCTCAGAGGAATTCTTCATAGGAGCCATGGACAAAGTTGCAGCAGATGATTGGACTGTGAATCTGATAGCAAAGGGGACATATATTCATTTTAGGTTGGGCACTGGTGCACAAGCCAACGAATTGCCAGAAACAGTGTTAACACTAAAAGAAAAGCCACAGGCATTAGAAGGTAAATGGGCAAAATGCAGGGTTAAAGTGGTGAGCTTATTCCCACTGAAGGCATGTATCCTATGCTTGATGCCTCAGCAGGGTTCTGGCAGGTTCTGGCTTAGAAAAACAGAGCCATTTGTGCACATTCAACACCCTCTTTGTGATACACTCTTTCCATAGACTGCCATTTGGGTTAGGGACAGCACCTGAGGTGTTTCACCTGGAAGTACAACAAATTTTTGATGATGTCAAAGGGTTACATAGATGATATTTTGATCTGGGGAATAGCATGACCAGAGGCACTGAGTAGCTTTGGAAAGAACCAGAAGTGTTGGGTTAAAGCTAAACAAACAATAATGTAAATTCCATGCAATGAAAATAACGTACCTGGGAAAACAGTTAACATAGCAAGGTGAACAGGTATCACAGCAAGGTTGAGGCTGTCACCATCATGCCCACCCAAACAGACGTGAAAAGGGCACAAAGATTCCTTGGAATGCTGAACAATGTAGGGAACTTTGTACCTAATCTAACTGCCCAAACCTGCAACCTCAGAGTGCTACTGTACAAAGAGGTCTAACAGGGGATGCAAATCTTAAGAGTTTGAGAAACGGAAGGAGTTAATTAAAGATGCCCCAGTCCTCTAGAACTATGAGAGTAAATGCAAAACTAAGTTATCGACAGGCCTTTCCAAGGAAGGTATTGGCACAGTGCTCTTACAGCAGTATGATCAAAATTGGTGCCCAGTGGCTTATGTGTGATAGACACTAACAAAAACTGTGTCAATAAGCTCAAATAGAAAAGGAGTCTTTGGCCTTAATAAATGGATGTATTTATGGGAGGCCTTTGTTACATGAAACTGATGATAACCCACTAATTTCCACTGCCAAAAGGGCCTGAAAATTTTCCCCCGCAGGCCTCCAAAAATAGAGAAATTATTTTTTCAGCTACAAGCATATGATTTGCAAATTTGAAATTGAATACTACCCTGAGAGCAATCTGGTGGATACACACATTTTCTAGAGCATTGGACAAAGGTGCAGTGGAGCAAAGTCCATAGCAGATTTTGTGTATGTTAATCTAAGTAATAAAATGTGTTTAAAATGTGGACTGTGATTGCCAGAGCTACTGCTCAGGAGGAGACGCTGTAAAAAAAATTAATAAGATTATTAGCCCAGCTGCCCAGGGAGGGCAGGTCATATTCCTAGTATATTCCCAGCCCGTTATCACTTTAAAAGGGAGCTCTTAGTGCTCAGTGGGATTTTGTTTAAAGACACCAGACTGGTGAGTCCTAAGGTGTTACAGAAAAGCATGTTAAAAAGATCGTTTAAAGATTGAAAAATCTAAGAGAAGGGCCATAGACATTTCAGACTGGCTTCAAATTAACAGCGACACTGAGGAAGTTGTTAAGGTCTTTCACATATGCCAAAAATTCAGGCCATTGTAATTACTGGGCCACAGTTTAGTGCCCATGAGTGTAAGCAGCTTGCAGTGAAGTATGGGTTTAGACATGTAACTGCTAGTCCCCATCATCACCAACCCGTAGGGCTGGTAGAAAACTGTGTCAAAATCATAAAACAGCCGCTGAAAAAGAATGCCAAGTCAGCCTCTGATCCTTATATAGCACTACTCAATTACAGAATGGCACCAACAAAGCATGGCTTGTCACCTGCTGACAGTTAAGTCAACAGACTCCCGAAAACAAGAATGTCTGCAGAATCATTTGGTACTTGTGGATATATAAAGAGACAGATAAGGAAAAACAAACGTCTTAGGAACTGCCACCACGTCAGGAAAGTGAAAATGAAAACTATGATGGGAAACAATGTTCACTAACAGAGAGGTTGTCCTATGGTCCTATGAAGTATATGTTAAAGTTGATTGTTAATTGTTATTGTTTGTCTGGAGAAGGAAGATGTGAGGGAAAGATACCCTGAAGAGGCTCTGGCATGAGCCAATTGGAATCAGAAACAGAGTAAAACAGAGCCCTTCCCAAGCACTTTAAGCACTGATCACTGAACACCACAAAACCATACAGCTTTTGGGACAAAAGTCTGGTGTTGTGTTACTTTGCAAAACTGAGAGCAAAAGAAATTTGGATTTTCTTAGCCCTGGGCTACAATGGGGGGAGGGGAGGAGGTCGACCTAAGATACGCAATTTCAGCTATGTGAATAGCAGTGTATCTTAGGTCAACTTACCTGGCCGTGAGGAAGGCGGCAAGTAGACCACTGCTGCTCCCCCATCAACTCCGCGTCCGCATCTCGCAAGCTGGAGTTCCAGGGCCGACGGAGAGCGCGTTCAGGGATTGATTTATCCACGTCTAGACGAGATGCGATAAATCGATCCCCAAGAGATCAATCTCTACCTGTGACTCAGAGTAGCCATTCTCAAAGCCAATCCCAATACTAGGCAGGCCATATCCCCAACTACCTGGAGCACAGATGTTCACTCTGTGTGTTCAGAGGTGATGATATCACTTAACCTTATTCACCTTTCCATTTTCGCCATCATTATGTACACTTCCTCCTCCCCATAACTAAAAACACAGGGAATGATTTGGCCTTTGATGAAGTGCTGACGGCCTTACTCTGTTTTTACACAGTTCTGACTGTGGCTAAGATCTCTGATTTCAACAGTAAATTTGCCTGAACTCTGACTGAGCAAATATAGAGTAAGAATTTCAGAATTTGTCTTGTACTCAAGGAGTCAGGACAGCCATACCCTGTGGTCCAAACCCTGAAGACCCAATCCAGACAAAAACATTCCAGGAAGTTAATGGTATAAGGACAGAGTAAGCACACATAGTGAAGCCTTCAGGAGTGATCTGAGCAACTTAATATGAAATATGCTGCCATGTTTCTATGCAGCGTATTAAAAAAAAATGTACTCCCTTATTTCAAAATCTTTCAGATGGCAATCTTACTCCTGTAGAATAAACTTTTTCCATCATCTTATTGTCAAAAGCTATTCAGTGAAATGAGGGAGAAGTGAAAGTGTGTGTATCTGGTATTTGGGGAAGCAGAAATTCTATATAACAATCAGGAAGAATAAAACATGCAGCAATATTCCAAAACTGCTTAGTCTAGCAAATATTTTTCTTATAAAAACAAATCTCTCAAGGTTGAAACTGGATAAAAGAGGCAATCTTTGCTGATTTCATTTTTGTGTGACATTTTGAAGGGAGTAGGAACTACTAATGAATTTAAAATTCGGGAGAAATGAGACTCGGGTGGCTTTATTCCATTGTGAGAAATCTTGCACTACTTTCACCATCTCGGTACCACTACTAACGTATTTTTAAGTTTTTGTATTCTGCTTTTCCTATATAAGCTTTCCATCACTGAAAATGGGAAAGTCATATGGAATATAATTACTTACATGTCATTCTTGTTTTATGAAGATGCAAATATTATCAGAGTTGCTTTCTGGGGCTTTCTTCTCTGATGATAGTGAGGCAGATATATCTCTGTCCTAGAACATGTACACAGGAGAGACACAAGCTCCCCCTTCCGCTCCTCAGCCCCCACACACTCTGCTGGTTGCATGTCTGCTGCAATGGTACCATGAGGCTTTGCAAGGGTGCAGAATAGCCCTGGAGTAAGAATGCCCTGAACATGTCCCTTCCTGCCCAACCTCACTCTACTCCTGGCTGGATTGGAATGCTCCTTGCACTCAGAGCTAGTGTGGCAGTGGCCCAGAAACCCTCTGTACCACAGGTATTGTCTCTAGGGCAGCTTATTCTTGCCCTGTGGCTTAACTGTCACTAAGGGACCCAGGAGCAATGTTGAATAGGGCTCACTGATTAAATTAAGGTGCAAGCCTAATGAGTCTAGGGGATCACTATTTTGCCTTCAGAGCTGGGCAGCTGGACAGTGGCGGTTGCTGGCCAGCCACCCAGCTCTGAAGGCAGTGCTGCTGCCAGCAGCAGTTAGAAGTGATGATGGCATGGTATGGCATTGCCACCCTCACTTTTGTGCCGGTGCCAGTAGCAGCGCAGACGTAAGGGTGGCAACACCATACCATAGCACCCTTACTACCCTTACTTCTGTGCTGCTGATGGTGGCAGCACTGCCTTCAGAGCTGGGCTCCTGGCCAACAGCTGCAGAGCTTTCTGCGGCCAGGGAGGTTCCCAGAGGTGGGTCTGGCCTGGCCCCGGGAGCAACCTTGCAGGGGAAGAAGTTCCATACCTCCCCACCCTGGCCAGGACTAGCAGCTGGAGCCTGGCACATGGTAGGCGTCCCCAGCTGGGGCACTCCCACCCTGCCTCTCCCCAGCTCTGGGCCCAGGACTTGGGGGTTCAAGGGGCCTTGAGCTGACTGTGTGGAGAGAGGCAGGGGTTGTTACCACAGCACCCCATGACCACAGGGTCCTGGACAGTCATCCTCCCATAAGGCTGGCCTTGCCCCTCCCCCTCCACCATACCACCCTCATTTCTGTGCTGATGCTGGTGGTGGCGCTGCCTTCAAAGTTGGGCACCTGGCCAGAAGCTGCTGCTCTCTGGCCACCCAGCTCTGAAGTCCGCACAGAAGGATAGCAATACGGAGATCCCCCTACACTAACCAGATTTCATGGTGATGGGAGACTAGATTTCATGGTTCATTATGCATTTTTCACAGCTGCGAATTTGATAAGGCCCTACTGACGAGGGTGATAATTATTATTATTTGTATATTATACCATAGTGCCTAGGATATTAGTTTCTTTCATGGAGTCACAATCACATACCCGTATTCACACTGAGTAGTACCCTGCTCAACTACCAGTCCCATTTTGTGGAGATATACATGGTGTAAGGGTTACTCATCAGGATGGTGGTTCATATCCCGCATTCGTTATACAGGCAAGATGCCTTCCTCTTTACAGCTTGGCAGGTGCTACACAGTCCCTCCCTAATATTCTACTGCCTCAGCTTCTGGCACTAAGCACATAGCGATAGGCCGAGTATGTAACAATAAAACTAGGGACAATTAAAGCTACTGCTTTGTCATAATAAAGCAGTAACAATTGCTTGTCAGTGCACAGTTAGCCATTGTTCTCCCGCAGAAATGAACCCTTTCATCTGAATCACCACATGCACATTCATGGCGGTTGCTTTTTTTATTTGAATACATGTTTAATAGAAAGGTTTAAAACGTCCCTTGTTTTGATCAGCGTGCAATAGAGAAAAAGCTTTAATGAAAGAAGGATACACAGCTTTGTGTCAACATGCTGGCCCTCGTACATCCTGTAATAAATACAGCTAGAACGGCAGTGGGACAATGGCAGTCCATGATTTGTAGCTCTTCCTGTCACTTTGTACTCTGCTGCTTCTAAATGAGTCTGATGCTCACTTTACCACTGGTGAATTTACTACAGCAGTCAACATGCTGCAGCGAGAGTGTAGGCAACAGGAAGTCACAAACAAGTCATTACTGAGGTAATTTTGCTAGGTAAAAGTTTTGGTGGCTAGTGGCTTCTTTTACTTTCTTTAAAGATTCATTTCCTTGTGTGTTAAAGACAGCCTGCTCATTTCACATCACTGTACATTCTCTATTAACATTTGCCTAATGGAAACCCAATGAAGTGTGCAATACAGAATGGGACGTGCCCAGTGCTGTAGGATTTCTGCTTTTCATTTGAAACACATCAGTGAAACTTGAAAAATGTTCTTCAGAAAAAGACAAATATTCAAAGTAATGGTCACACATTAATGGTCACTTTATGACAGTCATAATAAGAGTTCATCAGGTTTGTTAGAGGCCTGATCCTGCACTAGTGACGAGCATAAGTCATTGAAAAAAAAAATCATCTTAGGTATGTTGTATGTATGTGTATAATTAGGCTGGGATTTTCAAATGTAACGTGAATTCAGCGCCTCTCTTCCTCAGGTCCCTTTGTTCTATGCCTAAAGAAAGTTCTCAATCTTCCTCCACTGGACACATCCTGCACACCTCCAGTTGCTTGAATAAACCTTGAATAAGGCCTGCTTGTAGGATCAGGCCCTATGATTGTAAACTCATTTGTCTTTATGCACTAATTTGCATCTGTTTTAATTTTTGTAAACACCCTATGTTATTGTTAACTAGGGCTCTCAATTTAAAATAATAATTGCAATTAATCCTACGATTAAAAATAATAATTGTGATTAATTGTGCTGTTAATAATAGAATACCATTTATATAAATATTTTGGATGTTTTCCACATTTGCAGATATATTGATTTAAATTACAGCACAGAATACCAAGTGTATAGTGCTCACTTTATATTTATTTTTTATTATATATATTTGCACTGTAAAAATAAAATTGTATTTTTCAATGCACTTAATACAAGCACTGTAGTGCAATCTCTTTACCATGAAAGTTCAATGTACAGAGTTATGTACAAAAAATGATTGCATTTAAAAATAAAACAATGCTCACTAGAGCAGGAGTCGGCAAACTTTTTGGCCTGAGGGTCACACTGGGGTTGAAAAACTGTATGGAGGGCTGGGCAGGGAAGGCTGTGCCTCCCCAAACAGCCTGGTCCCCGCCCCCTATCTGCCTCCTCCCACTACCCACCCCCTGACTGGCCCCCCTCACAATCCCTGACCCATCCAACCACCCTACTCTTTGTCCCCTAACTGCCCCCTCCAGGGACCCCCACCCCTAACCTCCCCCTGGAACCCCATGTTTATCCAACCCCCCTGTTCCCTGTGCCCTGACTGCTGCCCTAGAACCTCTGCCTGATCTAAGTGCCCCCAATCCTCTATGCCCAAGTGCTCAAGTGCCTCCAGGACCCCCTCGCCCCCTTACCATGTCGCTCAGAGCAGCAAGTCTGGCAGGCGCACTGCCCGGCCGGAGCTAGACATGCTGCCACTCTGCTGCATGGAGCTTGCAGCCCTGCCATCCAGATGGCGGACAGCAGGGGAGGGGCCAGGACTAGCCTCCCTGGCTGGGAGCTAAAGGGCCAGATGTGGCCCAGGGACCATAATTTGCCCATCTCTGCTTTAGAGCTTAAAAATCCACTCAGACTTACTTCTTGTTCAGCCGATCACTCAGAAAAAACAAGTTTGTTTACATTTATAATATATGTATCTCATAGAACTGGAAGGGACCCTAAAAGGTCATTGTGTCTAGCCCTCTGGCTTCACTAGCAGGCCTAAGTACTGATTTTTATCCCAGATCCCTAAGTAGCCCCCTCAGGAATTGAACTCATAACCCTGGGTATAGCAGGCCAATGCTCAAACCACTGAACTATCCCTCCCCACAGAGAAGAATGCTGCCCACTTCTTATTTACAATGTCACCTGCAAGTGAGAGCAGGGGTTCACATGGCACTGTTGTAGCCAGCATTGCAAGATATTTACATGCCAGATATGAATCTTTAGCACATGTCCCTTCATGCTTCAACCATCATTCCAAAGGACATGCGTCCATGCTGATGATGGGTTCCGCTCGATAATGCGTACAGACCAATGCATGTGCATTATCATCATCTGCATCCGATGCCACCAGGAGAAGGTTGATTTTCTTTTTTGATGGTTTCAGTTTTGTAGTTTCTGCATCAGAGTGTTGCTCTTTTAAGACTTCTGAAAGCATGCTGCACACTTTGTCCCTCTCAGATTTTGGAAGGCACTTCAGATTCTCAAATCTTGGGTTGAGTGCTGTAGTTATCTTTAGAAATTTCATATTGATAGCTTCTTTGGCTTTGTCAAATCTGCAGTGAAAGTGTTCTTAAAATGAACAATGTGCTGAAGCATGAAGGGACATACGAATTTTTAGCATATCTGGCACATAGATACCTTGCAATGTCAGCTACAAAAGGGCCATGCAAATGCCTGTTCTCACTTTCAGATGACATTGTAAATAAGAAGCAGGCAGCATTATCTCCCATAAATGTAAACTAACTTGTTTCTCTTCAGGATTGGCTGAACAAGAAGTAGGACCGTGTGGACGTGTCGGCTCTGAAGTTTTACATTGTTTGGTTATTGAGTGCAGTTATGTAACAAAAAAAAAAAATCTATATTTTAAAGTTGCACTTCCACAACAAAGAGATTGCACTACGGTACTTGTATGAGATGAATTGAAAAATCCTACTTCTTTTGTTTATCATTTACAGTACAAATATTTGTAATAAAAATAATATAAAGTGAGCACTGCACACATTGTATTCTGTGTTGTAAATGAAAACAATATATTTGAAAATGTAGAAGAACATCCAAAAGATTTAACACATTTCAGTTGGTATTCTACTGTTTAACAGTGCAATTAAAACTGTGATTAATCCTGACTAATTATTTTAATTGTGATTAATTTTTTTGAGTTAAATTGAGTGAGTTAACTGTGATTAAATCGACAGCCCTATTGTTAACCCATTTGACCTGAACAGTTAGACAATATTCAGGGTCTTATGGGTTGTTCCGTTACGAGGAAAATCTCAGAGTCAGGCATTTCTTTGTTTATTTACAAAGAGTGTACATAAAGTCCTGTTTCCCTAAACACAGTGGGAATCAACAGCAGGACACAGTTTATTTGCTCTGAACTACAAGCCCCTTTCAGACAGCACTCTCCCCAAGCACTCTGTCTCTAGACTTTTTCTTAGGGCTATGCTCCTGTGCTGCTTCTTTCTCCTTGGATTTCCTTCCTTCCTTCCTTTTTTTTTCCTCTCTCACTCATACACGCCCCACTGCTGCAATCCAATCAATCCCTCACTGCTGTGTTTGTTATCAGACCCCAACAAACCCCTTGTACCACATACCCACTGCCCAGGCTTGCAGTGATTTTCCATTGCTTCACTAAACAAAGGGGTATTTAATGGTTTCCTCATTTAGTCTGAACGGAAGGCAGTATCTGAGTTTCAGCAAAGTGGCCCATGCATAACAGCATGTTAATAAAAATCTCTGAACAAGTTTGAAAGATCTAGATTGATTTGAAAATATGTCAGATGTGTCACTTGAATTTGCAATGGACTGATTTTTTTAAAACTGCGCTTAGAGAACACCCTAAGGAGTTTACTGTGACATTATTTCCACATAATCACTTAGCAGAAAATCACATTATTTAGTGGGCAACTGCATGAAAATAGCAAATGCTGAAGACTATTTAATCTGTCTGTATCTACAAGTTACAAAGCCTCAGGTGTCAAAGGACAACCTCTTTCCCGTACAGCATTCCATTCGTATACAGCCAAAGGACCAGAAAAGTGGTGTCTAGCAAAGGAAAAATAGGTCTGGTTTTTCTCGGCACCACCTTAAGTCATATTTCTCTTTTTCATTGGGTCCAATTTACCCATTTGTACAGTTTGACTTCACCCTTCTCTTTCAGTGCCCCTCTCCTGATTCTTACTCCTGTCCCAGCCCTCTATTCATTGGATGATTGTTCTCCATATTTTCTGCTTCACAGACATAAAGAATGAATTTCAACATAAATGCATTTACAGGGTCTGAAAGAGGTGATTGCAGTCGTGCAAACAAAGGTATCAAGCTACTGTCCTTTATCCCATCATCCACAAAAAAAGGAACCTAAGGAATGTAATTTTCTCCCCTCAGGGCAGATGCAGAAAGTTAAAGTTGCTAGAGCATTTGCACTGATTAGAGAATAAACCTCCAAGATTAGTTACACAACTTAGGGTATGTCTACACTACCCACTGGATCTCATCTAGACGCGATACACTGATCTCCAAAAACACTCCCCGTTGACTCCGGAACTCCACCAGGGTGAGAGGCGGAAACAGAGTCGACAGGGGAGTGGCGGTCGTTGATCCCGTGCCGTGAGGACGAGAAGTAAGCTATTCTCATAGCTGAAGTTGCATATCTTAGATCAATTCCCCCTCTCCCCCACCCCCAGTGTAGACCAGGCCTTAGCTGCCTCAACTACCTTCTGTATTTTGTTATACTGAATTATCTCTTTTGAATCGCCCCTTTCTAAAAGTGTTCTTATTAAAAGAAAGTTTAAAAAGCTAAGGAATTTTGTTGCTAACTTTTTTTAAACTTATATTAACAAAATTTTAAAAATGCCCATACAACATTCTCTAGGCACTTTAGCATACAATGAGACTTACAATGGTAAATCATGACCACCCAACTGTAAAAAAGAATCATTTCCAAATAGTGAATTAACTCAGCCAGTCAACAAATCAAAGCGGCAAAACAAGATTTTTAGCATTCCCGGAATGTACCTCCAGCTTCCCCAAATAACCATGCTTCATAGATAGCTTTTGTAATTTCCAGTATCCTGATATTCATGTTACAATATTCCCTGTATTACGTATGGTGGATATTGAGATTCATTTGATCAGTATTAATGGTGCTCAGTACCTCACGGGATCAGACCAATCTAGGTAAATGTTTGCAATGATACAAGAGGAAATGCAATAAGATATCTTCTATCAAGTTAACAGTCAAAGCCCATGATGAAGAAAGCTAATAGGTTTTTATTTCAATTCATTCGTGTTGCAGAGAGTTAAGGAACTGAAAGATTTTTCTTTTGGCTACATTGATGAACATGCTGTACAGGTCACTTATCAATGATCTATTTGGATTTATTCTTACACTGTGGAAGACAAATGCATCCTTGCTCAGAGAGCGAATGTGCTGCAGTCTGATAAAAAAAAGTTTTATTGACCTTTCCCTATTTCCTAATAGGGAAAGAGATGCAGTCATGATAGATGAGTGCATTTGTACAACATTCAGCCAAAGGCAGCACTGAAGTGCATATTTCAAGCCCACATATCCACATATTGAA
This sequence comes from Chelonoidis abingdonii, assembly GCF_003597395.2. NCBI lineage: Eukaryota > Metazoa > Chordata > Testudines > Testudinidae > Chelonoidis > Chelonoidis abingdonii. The sequence continues at coordinate 49,874,074 of NC_133770.1, read as the reverse complement.
GTGTGTTATTGTTCTTCTAAATAGAGGTACAAAGTTTTGAAATACACATTTTAAAAATACTACAAAGTGATCAACACCGCATGATGTACAAACATATATAAAGTAGTAGATGTGCTAGATTTGGGCATCGAGACAAATATGATTTTGGTGGCCCTATGCCCAGAGCAGTTACCTTTAGCACCACCACCCGCAATTACAATGACTTTTCAGTCATATGTGGTAAAAAGAGTTGCACTGTATTTAGCTCCTTAAATCTTATAAAAATCCCACCTGTTGTATCTCTGGCTGAAAAGGCAGCCTTAGTCCTATGCTATCTCAGCAGTTGATCTTCCAGACCAGCCCTTGCCACCAAAACACGCATTCAACCTGCAAGTCTTTGTTGATAGTCTATAAATATTTATCAACTGTCTGTCCCACGTAGTTGTTGCTATGCCAAGCTATATGTCGTTAGTTCTTTAATTCTCACAGCGTCATTGCTAGATCAAGGACTTTTTCTCTTAACGTTTATTCCATTATTTTGTAAGGGGTAGAAACTGGGCTTTTAAGATAGTAATTACCAGTATTATTCTTCCTTCCATTTTTGAGGAGCAGCAGTACCTTATAAAAATTAGCTACAAATCCACAAAATTCTATGATTTTACATTTTGGACAAAAAATATCCCTTTATCAGAGCAAAGGATACTTTTCCAATCCTTACAGTATCTTTGTCAGATTCTACCACCCTTACATAGATTAGTACCTTACTCCACATGTAGTCCCATAGATATGGGTGGCAGAACTCACCACTTCAACCAGAGAAAAGCAGAACAATGAAACACCAAACTAAGAGGTAAGTTCCAGATTCACAACACCGACCATATATCACTGGGGAGAGGGGAGAAATCTTCATTCACTAACCTATCCCTCCAAGAGCTATTTTCAAGTGGTGGAATAGAATGTGATCCCACATTCAGTGTCCACCACACAAAACTTCTTCCCACAGGCTTCACAGGCTTTGAAAACTCTTTGAATACCTTCCTGAAGAACTGAGTTGAAATGTTCAACAGAATTCTTGTGCAAAAGGTGCTAATGCAGTTTGGCACAGGTTAGCAGCAGTTACAGCCCTGGACCTGCAGCAGTAACAGTATTAATGCTGGCATTCTTACAAGCACTAATAGTCACATCCAGTTATTTAAAAAAAAAGTTGACCAGAGCAGAGAAGAGATGTAACACAAAAGCAAGGACTACAGAATGGAACAAATATTATAGCAGTTCCAGCAACACACAAGCCACTCGTTTGTGAGATAACAGAGCACCAGAGAGCTTTCATATTACAGTGATTTCAGGGGATGTTTTTTCAAAAGTAAATAGTTTTCCATCCTTGGAGAACAGGACTGGTAACCAAGAGTTCCAGGTTTCACTTCATGACCTTGGACAAGAATTTAGCTCTTTTGTGCTTCTCTCCCTCCCCATTTATTAAAAACTTACTTACGCAACTCACAGGCAATTATTAGATGAAAAAAGCTATATAAGTATAACGACTAATTATTAATAAGTAACTAAGAAGCATACTTTAGCACAAAAACTTACCTCATTATGTTAACTCACTGATTTCATAATTACCAAAAATGCTGACCATCATTTCCGCCTCTGCTGGTACTACCTTTTATTTCTCATTTCCACACACACACAAATGTGGCAATGAAAACCACAGCCTTCACATCTTTCCTTATTACTGCCCAATGCTCCCATTAGAGCCAACTCCATTGTTTGAAAGAGATTCACTTTCAGCCCAAACTGTTTGCCACTAACTTAACTTTGGAAGGCGTTGGGCATTCTGGAAAGTCCAATAATCAGAGTGAACAGCATTGAAAAGAACAAAAACTTACATACCAACACCTGCATTCCAAAACACCATCTTTCAGCAGAAATATACTGTCACTTTCTATTAAGACACACATACAGTGATGTCCTTCCCCATTAAATGGTTGCGCACTGTGTACTCAGTGCAGATACTCACTTCTATTTGTTCCGAGAGCAATAAAGTCACCACAGCAGGCAGCTGTGTTTAAATCAGCTCCCTCTGCATCTGTCTCCTTCAAATATAACAAGGGGGTCACGACCCAAAAGGGGGTCACAAGACTACTGTAGGACGGTCATGAGAGCAGCTCTGAGGCAGCACCGCCATCAGCAGCCACAGAGAAGTAATGGTGGCATGGTATTGGGAGGGTCATCACAGCCTGAAATATTTTCAAAGGAGATCCCAGCAAAAAAAAGTTTGAGAGCCCCTGAAATATAACACTGCTGCCAAGGATCTTCTATCCCATGAGTGTCCCAAAAGGGTTACTTCAGGTGAAAGTTCATCTAGATGGACAATCAGCCATTTTACTCTTGCGTGTGATTGAAGGAAAGTATCCACCATTATCTGGCTCGAGAAGCCCAAGATGAATTGGACTAAGATCAAGACAATCACAAAAGCACCTCAAAACCATCAAGAAATGCTGGACAGACACTCCTCAGTTTTTGAAAAAGAACATGGACAGATGAGCAACAGGTCAGTGAAGTCTGACAACCAGACAAAATATTGCAAGTCCAGAGTTGTGCCTTACACTGGGAAGCCTCTGGCAGATGATGATTTTGGCTTCTTAGTGAACATTGGAGCCTTGACACTCATTTTGCACAGTGAGTGGGCTACACCCATCATGCCAGAGATTAAGAAGGATGGTGCAGTTTGAATATATGGAGATTTCTAAATGACACCGAATCCAGCTTTATGTGCAGAACCGTATCCACTCCCTCATATGAAGACCTAAGTTCCCTCTAAGCTGTGTAGCCGTGCAGCCACAGTGGCCTGGAGAGGAGAAAGGTAGACAGGGAGTGCAACAGTGGTGCACCTGATTTTATAAATTGTTTGATTAATGTGTTGCTATTCTGTGGAAGAATAATCCTTTGCAATTTGGAAAGTCTGTTCACTGCAACTTTAAATTAGGTTATGTAATGCTTTATGTCAGCCATGTGCATGATATATATATAATTTGGGACGTATTCTAAAGTAGAGTGAAGGAATGTGGTGTCCTACCCCTTTAAATGCCTGGGCACTCTGAACTGAGAGCAAAGCCTCATTTCTGTTTGTTCCTGTTTATTGTTCTAGCACAAAGTCATCACAGCAAACAGCTGTGCTTAAATCAACTCCCCCTGTGTCTCTCTCTTCACTGCTGGGTCGAAATATAAACCTACCTTATTCGTCTTTTCTATTGTGCTTTACAGTCCTGCTGAAGTTGACTACTTCCTATGGATGAACATTTGTCACAGCTGTCACAAGGGTAATACATTCCATGATTTTCATGGTTTCTTTTAAACGTCCATGGGTCTGATCCAGCCTGCGTAAATCATAGCATGCAGCTTCAGAAGCAGAAAGTCCACAGCCACAAGTTTCACCCCACTGGCAAAGGACCAACAGACGGAAGGAAGACACTGGCCAGAAAAAAGGCACTGGGCAATGTACAGATCCATCCCATTAACAGCCTCCACTGATAAAACTCTTGAGATGGTCCTGGGAGAAATTAAAGCTGCCATAAGCAGCAGAGCTGCCCAAAGTATGGTGGGCAACAGAAACACCATCAGGTCCTGGAGGAGGTGAATCCTCCTGGAGTACTGGGGGACTCACTGATGCATTCCAACAAGGATGAATCTGGTTCTGTGACTTGTGAAATTTGGGAATTTGGGAGGCAGGGAGTAAGTAGATGGGCGGCCGGCACTGTAAATAGCTGTGCAAACTTCACTGGGACTGTTTTAATAGACTCCTCCATGGATTATCAGTATCAGCTTTGCTGCCACATAGGGAATCATGTTGGTGTCTGAAGTATGTCCACATCACTAACGCATCCAGATAGGTTCATAAATTCAGTGATTTTTAAGCCAAAAGAGACTGGTGTGATCTTGTAGCCTGTCCTCCTAAATCACACAGGCCATAGAATTTCATGCAGTGACACCTGCATCAAACCCAGAACTTTTGGTTGCAATATATAGAATAGTTTTTAGAAAGACTTCCAGTCTTAATTTAAAGCTTTAAGTAATGAAAATCCGTCACATCCTTTTAATTCTGACAGCTCCTGTACTCAGAGGACTTGTACTCATCTGTCAACAAATAGGAGCACAAATCACAGTAGGCAATAGGGAGAAGGGAAATTGTAAGGACTAAAAGAGATTTTGCAGAGCAACTTGCTAAAGATTTGTTTGTTTGTTTGTTTTTTAATTAAGAAATATTGTAAGTCTACCTAACACCGGGGGGCGGGACTAGGGTGACAGGACAGCAAGTATGAAAAATCAGAACAGGGCATGGGGGGTAATAGGAACCTATATAAGAAAAAGACCCCAAAATCAGGACTGTCCCTATAAAATCGGGACATCTGGTCACCCTAGGTGGGGCAGGAAAAAAAAAATCAATGGGTCTGCATGGTCACCAGCAGTCATTCAGAGCAATTTAAGGAAGATGAAGATGAGGAACTAAATGATTTCTTTGCCTCAGTCTTCCCTGCAGAGACGGTTGAGGAGACACCCATCCAGAATTGCTCATTTCTGGTAACAGAGATAAAGTACTATTAGAGATCCAAGTGTCAGAGGAAAAAGTGCTGGAACAAATTGATAATTTATGTAACCCTTCTGCCCCTCTGAGTTGGCAGCAACAAGGGCCGGGTTCAGTATCCAGGGGTTCCGTTTCAATAACACAAGGCATAACCGGCTCGAGCCCCCACCCAGTGACCTGGGACACTTACATACCACACCCCCCTGGGCACCTCTAGGAGGCAATACTTCCCCTCTCGCAAGCACGGAGTCTGAGTGTAGCGAAATCTTTTTAATAAAGGAAGGAAACAATGCGGCATCCCATTGGAGAAACACCACAAACAGAGTTATAACACAAA
>NC_133770.1:49859851-49866273 GCF_003597395.2 Chelonoidis abingdonii | reverse complement strand
TTTAACTCGATATTAATGACGACGTCGTGTGAACGGGTACAGCGTTAAATCGGTATATCGGCCATTAAACCGATTTAAAGTCGCAGTGTAGACCTGGCCTGAGTCCACAAGCCTGGATCCCACAGACACTAGGACCCGTGTAGTTTAACATATGTATAAATGATCTGGAAATGGGGGTGAGCAAAATTTGCAGATGACACAAAGTTTTCATTAATCATATCCAGAGAGCACTGTGAGGAAATTCAGAGAGACCTAACCAAGTTGGGGGAGTAAGCAACACAGTGGCCAAGGAAGTTCAGCTTTGACAAATGCATAGTAAGACACACTGGAGGGAAACATTTGAAAAACATATACATCATACAGGGTTCTAAATTAACGTAACCCAACACAGAAAAGGGACCTAGGCATTGGTGTGGACAGTGAAAATCACAGTGTAGGAGAGTGCGCGCACACACACACACAGTGTAACAGCTCTTTGCATACGCACACCCACACACTGTAACAGGTCTTTGCTCTCTAGTTCACCGTGCTGGCAGCAGCTCCAGTCCTGTAGTGGTCTATCACTGCAGCTCAGATCTCTGGACAGATCACATTTTAGTTGCTCCCCTTCCAAGATAACAGAAAGTCCAATAGAAAATCCAATGTCCTTACATCTGGTCCTTGGCCCCAGCTCTTAGCTTCATGGTCTTCCCACCCTTCTTTTAGGGTTTTAAATTGTCCTTATCCCCTTATGTCAGGGAGCTTCATGCCACCTTCCCAGTAGCTGGCTGGGGAACCTAGGCCCAACCTCCACACTGGGATCTAGCACAAGGACACTAGGACGAGCAGCCGTGGTCTGCTCTGTCAAACACCCTGCCACTGCCTCCCTGGTCTTCTTCCTACTATTAGTCTTCCTTCAAACCTTCTCCCCTCACCATTTTCTGGGCCCTTTGTAATGATCAGTTCCTCCCCAAGTTTCTCTCCAGAGGTCTGGTTCCTCTCCTTGGGTCACGGTCAGCCACCGAAGCTTGCTGCAGTCCTGTGTCTTTCATGTATCTTTCCCTCCTAGGGATTCTACCTCATCCTGCAGGAGCTGTTTCCCTCAGGTATCTCCATTTCCTACTACCAAAAGAATGACCGCAGAGTTCTTCCTTCTCCTCCCACAGCTCCTTTTGGCTCCAGACTTCCAATTTTATAGCACCACCCAGCTCCTCCCCAGCTGGGCTTCAACTTTAATTTAGGCCTGACCTCCCTCCAGGTGCAACTAGGTGTATTAATGGGCCTCGTAGGCCACATGAGCCTTTTCACCAGCTGTGTGAGGTAGACATTCAGCTCAATGTGCAGCTGTGGCCAAAAAAGCAAACAAGAAGTTAGGATGCATAAAGAATGGGATGGAAAATAATATAGAGAATATTATTGTGCCTTTCAGCAAACAGCTAGCAGCCAAGAGTGGAGTTTCTGTGGCAATTTGTAAGTGGGTGTTTTGGAGGTGGATTTTTCCCCTTCCCTTTCCTTTTTCTAGGCATAGGGTCTGGAAAGAAAAGACAATAATGGTTAGTGAGGTAGCACTAAAGTGACCTGAGGAGAAGAGGAGACAAAGAAGATATTTGAATGCAGAAGCTGTGGGATGTACATCATCCTTGAGTGAGTACTGATGGAAACTACTTATGCATGGAATATCACCTGATACAGCTCATGGGAAAGAAGATCCAAGGATTTGAGATGGAGATGATGATGGAATTCAGATGGGGACTGGAAGGTATAATGCAGGAGAAGAGAGAGCAGATGGTACAGACAACTCAAGATCTGTGGACTCCTAACAAACAAAAGGACCTGGAGGGCAGACTGTCAGAAGAAGAGGGCAATTCATGGAAGAATGTGACCACAAGGACAAATCAGAGGATGAGACTAGCTAGTGGTGGTGAAATTGAAATGATTAATAACTCATTTTTTACATAAGGGAAGTGCAGTAGATCTAATGTACTTGTCAGCAACCAAGCTGTGGACAGTCTGCCTAAATAGTTGGAGCATGAGTCAGAGGTGGGTCCTGAAGCAGGGCCAAAGGTCAGAGCTGGAAGTCAAAAGCCAAAGCCTAAGCCACAGGGTTAACTGGAGTCCCAGGCAGGAGGTGTAGCCAAGGATTGAAGCCAGGATTCAGAAGCCAAGACAGAGATGGGGGCTGGGGCAGGAACAGGTGGAGGTGGGGGCTGGCACAGGAGTAGGGCTAGAGACAGAAGAGGAAAGGACAAGCAAAGAGCAGCTGCAGACAAGGAACAAGTTGAACAGCCTGTGCTCTGCTGTTGCTGCTGGGCTTATGAACCAGGCTTCTGTGGTTAATCAGGTAGTTCCAGGCCAGTGAAGCTGGGCCTATTAGTTGCCTAGTAGTGAAGTTAGCAGGGAAGCCAGCCTGTAGCTGGTCCTACATGGCCTATTCCCTGACAATACTTAGACTTCAGTAAAGCTTTTGACACAATACCAGATGGGAAATTATTAATTAAATTGGAAAAGATGGGGTCAGTACAAGCTTTGTAAAGTGGATGAGGACCTGGCTAAAGGAGAGAGAGCAACAACTTGTGCTGAAAGGTAAATTATCAGCCTATTCAGAGGTTAATAGTAGAGTTCCTCAGGGATTGGTCTTGGGACCATTCTCACTCAATAGTGTCATTAATTACCTGTGCACAAAAAGGAGGAGTGTGCCAATGAAATCTGTTGATGATACAAAGTTGGGAGGCATCGTCAAAACAGCTAAGTATCAGAATATCACACAGGAAGATCTGGATCTCGAAGATGGGAGTGACAGAAATGGGATGAAATCGAGACGTACATAGTATGAGGTCATGCACTGGGTCAAATAAAAATTTTTGCTACAAGCCAAGGGCTCATCAATTGGAAGTGACAGAGGAGGAGAGAGACCTGGATGTGTGGTTTGATCACAGGATGACTATGAGCCACCAGTGTGAGATAACTGTGAAAAAAGCACAGGCAATCCTAGAATGTATCAGGTGAGGCATTTCCAGCAGAGATAGAGCAGTATTAATCCCATTGTAGTTGGAATGCTGTGTACAATTCTGGTCATGCAGGTTCAAGAAAGGTGAATTCAAACTTAAACAAGTGCAGAAAAGAGCTGCTAGAATGAGCAGAAGAATGGTGGCCCTATCTTATGAAGGAGCCTGGAAGACCTTGCCTTGTTTAGCCTCGCAAAAAGAAGGCTGGGGGAGATATGATTGCTGGCTATAAATACATCAGGGGAGTAAATACCAGGGACGGTGAAGCTCTAAAGGACAATATTGTCACAATAAATGGATATAAACTGGTTGTGAACAAATTCAGGATGGAAATGAGGAGAAGGTTTCTAATGAGAAGGGTGAGGCTCTGGAACACCCTCCCAATAGGAGTTGTGGGGGCAAACAATTTAATTCGTTTTAAGATAGAGGTGGAAAAATTTAACCGTATCAGAAGGGTAGCCATGTTAGTCTGGATCTGTAAAGCAGCAAAGAGTCCTGTGGCACCTTATAGACTAATAGATGTATTGGAGCATGAGCTTTCGTGGGTGAATACTCACTTCATTGGATGCATGTGACGAAGTGGGTATTCACCCACGAAACCTCATGCTCCAATACCTCTGTTAGTCTATAAGGTGCTACAGGACTTTTTGCTCCAAATTTAAGAGTGTCACTTATGGCAGGATTATTTGTCAGCGGCCCTGGGGTTCACTTTCAGTTTATGTCTTATATTCCTAAAAGCTCATGCTTCAGAGTTTCAGGTGGCCAACTGCAGGGGTCAGGAAGGGATTGCCTCCTCCCCTTTCCCAACTGTATTCCATTAACTTCTTTTATCTCCTTCCTTTGAAGCATCAGGGCTGGCCACAGCTGGACATGGGATGGGATGGCATGGACTGGGGCTCTGAGGAGGCACCAAGTATTGTCTATCTCATATGCTTGGCTGGCTGGTTCATCCTCAAATGCTCTAACTGTTATTTAGAGTCTAACTAGTCACTATATTTCGGGGTCAGAAAGGAATTTTCTCCCTAATCAAATTGGCAGGGACGTTGGGGATTTTTCACTTTCCTCTGCAACATGCAGGTGCAGGTCACTTGCCAGGATCATCTGGGAATATCTCACTTAATCATTTCTGTGCCCTTGCGAGGACCTCGGGCTCTGGTGCATCTCAACCCTCCCCTACATTCTCACCCTGTAGAACGTAATAATCTAGTCTGCTGTGGGGTATAATACTTTGGTTTAATATCAGTTGTTGTGTTTAGTTTGCAGGCGTCTATGGTTAGCACATAGGAACACATTTTTAAAGGTATTTAGGTGCCCATCTGCAACTTTAGGGGTCTAAATTGCGTTGAAACTCTGGCCCATAGAGCCTGATCCGGTACCACTGACATCAATGGAAGTTTTGTCATTGATGAACCCAGTCTAGAGGTCCCATAGCTCTTTGAATTAGGCCTGTAACCCTCTCTTTTCTGTCTATTGGAGTTCCAGTACTTCCATTATATGCTCACTGTAGTTAGCGGTTTGTTTGAACATGTTTGCTTTATTCTTGTCTCACTGCTACGATGTTGGAGCAAGGCTGTAATTTGCACTTCATTGGAGGTGTTCTCCACTGTGTTTAGATAGGTTTTGTACTGTTCATGTCATGTGGTTTGCCTGTATCTTAGTGTTGAATGTAGCTAGATTATTTTTAAGTTTCTAAGATGCCTGTTATTATTTAAAGAAAACTGAGTGGAATAGTTTATGGAGCTAACTACATTTAATGTGTTTTAGAGATATCTGCCAAGCAAGTTTTCAGCCCAAATATAAAAGGAAGATTGTTTTATAAAAGATTAAAGATTTATAAAAGATTGAGCTGGAACTATGAGCCCAGTTCCAGCTAAAAATTGTCCCTTCTCACCATGGCTGATTCCATCTCTCCGTTGTTTCCGTCCTCTTCAATAAAGATTTTCCGCCATAACCACAATGACCTTCACACCAGTAACACGTTCATCTAAGGTGCATCAGTTTCCATGCAAAGCTAGCCCATGATTCCTAATTGGACACAAGTGCATCAGTTTTCTTGCTATCTGAAATAAACATACATTGAAAGATTTAAGAACCACTTCAAGACCCAGCTGGAAAACTAAAAACTTTCAACACGGCCTATGCCTGGGAAGACAATGACCTATTAAACTCAAAGTGCTGGGCTGCCATGAGTGTGCATTCCAGGGGTTAGAAATGGCCCCGTTTTACAGAAATTGGCTCTCTTATTTCCAGCTAAATTGGTAGAAGGTTACATCTCGATATATGAAAAGTAACCTGGGCAAATTGCATCAAAATACTGTGTGCTAGCACATTCCCTGTGCTAAGCACTTTAATGAGAACTACCATTAATGGATATTCAAAACACTGCAAGCCTGATTCTGATCTCATTTGCTCTCATTTTACACTGACTTAAAGTCCTTTGACTTCACTGGAGCTAGGCTTGATTTACACCCACGTGAGAACATTGTCAGGTTCTTCCTCTACACATTATTGCATTCCATTCTTCCCCCTTAAATTAGGACTCCCCCTTATTTTTCTCACAGGAAAACATTAATAACCTACCTACTCTATCAAGATACAGCTGTCTCTAACCCTGCAAGCACAGGGAGGGGATTGTTCTGCCCTTTGGCAGATAATTGAACACAGCCTCTATTCTGGTGCATTCTGATTTGCAAATTCACTCAGATGTAGCAGCATTACTTGCCTGGATGGCATTAGTTTGTCTAATCTTATGTGCAAGATAGTCAAGCTTCCTAAATTACTGCTATGTGTTTGCAGTGAAGAAGGATTTCTGCAATTCATTAATCAGATAACATTTTCTTAGCTAAACTATACTCTGATTCAGCAAGGTTCTTAAGCACATGCTTGAAATTAGGTGAGTAATCCCATTCCTACTCAGCAAATCAGTTAAACACCTGAAGTCAAAAGGATTTAAGCATGTACTTAAGTGTTTTGCTGAATCAGATGCCTAATCTATATAGTACAGATACACTCCACAGTGCTTCTGCGGTTGTTGTGGATATTGGAAATACTTTTTAGTCTGGGTTTTATTGTTTTGTAAAATAGAAACAAAGAAAAAGGAAAGTGTCTGCACATATACAATGGTACCTTACAATGAAGAGGAAAACATGAACTGGTACCTACAAGTATTATACAAATATTAAAAAAAAAAAAAAAATCCCTTCTCACCTCTATGGGTGGTATGTGTCTTCCTCAACCTCAGGTCCTCTACCAGAGGCCTGGAAGTTTGAGGGTTCTGCGCAGTATCTTAGCTGTTCCGAGCACTGCACTCTTCTGGACAGAGAGCTCTGATGTTGTTCCTGGGATCTGTTGGAGCCACTCACCCAGCTTAGGAGTCACAGCCCCGAGTGCTCCTACCACCACTGGGACCACTTTGGCCTTCACTTTCCACATCCTCTC